>NW_009258549.1:1426305-1440089 GCF_000687185.1 Egretta garzetta
TAACTCTTTCTTGCCTGAGCAGGACTCCCTGTTTCACGGCAGAGAACAAGTCCAGCTGAGACCTTTGGGGAAAAGGGGAGTGTTACTGCACTGCAGAAAACCCGGATTTAGCAGGGGGATGGTTACTGTCACAACTGGCCCTGTAAATGAATGTTCCCAAATCTAAATCTCAAAGATTTAAGAAGATGCTGGTATTGACTACTAAACGGAGTCAAACTGTTTAAAAAAAAAAAAATATTCTGAAGATCAGTGCTGGTGTTATAGCAGCCTGCAGCAGCAGGTCCCAGCCCTTTTTGCCGGTGCATTGTGTTTGCTCTGGCTCTAGGAGCAGCGCTGCTCCTGCTCTCGGCACAGCCATATCCATAGAAGGGATCTGGGATCCTGACGGCATGACAGCAATTGCAACGACACAAGCTGTTGGAGAGCGGTTGCATTCACAGCAGTGAGCTGCAAGATGAAAAGGATGCCTGTTAGCAGACCCATACCTCTCCCTCTGCGCATCCAGCGTAGTGACAGAAACAAGAGTCACGATTTCCAACGCAGGTTCATGTGATTCGTGTCAGTGGAGCTAAGGTAGGGTAAAAACAGCCATGGCAGTGCAAATCCAAGATCCAGCTTTCCTTTGCCTCTTCCAGCAGACATGCATAAGGAAGAGTATGGCATGCAGGGTAAATCTTGAAAGTCCTTGCCTCAGGAGAACCCTTCCAAAAATCAGTGGTGGCAGGTATTCCTGAGCTGGGAGATGCTTCTGGGTGCCTATCACAGAATCACAGGATAGCAAGGGTTGGAAGGGACCTCAGGAGATCATCTAGTCCAACCCTCCTGCTAAAGCAGGCTCACCTAGAGCATGTTACACAGGACATTGTCCAGGCGGGCTTTGAATATCTCCAGAGAAGGAGACTCCACAACCCCCCTGGGCAGCCTGTATGTTTAATAATCATTGGAGAACCCAGTTATAACTACCACAGCACCTCGGCAAAAGGTTCCGCTGTGCAATAATAAGCATTTTTTGCCAGGATTCAGAGTCCTGACTGCTATCATTTTAACTACATTTTTATACTTCACAGTTTTCAAAACTTTGTAAAGTTATAGGAGAGCAAACTGGACGCAGCTCTGCATGCATTGGATTGTAAGCTGGTGTTTCAGCTTAGACTCTATTGCTAGAGAAAGAAATACTCCCAGCAGCCTGGTGATGAGCAAAAAATCCTCTCAACCATAAAGGAATCAGAGAAAACAAATAACTCTGAACTCTGTTATTATTTATAAGATGAGAATATTTCCTATGCCTAAGAAATAACGTGCAAAGTTATTTTCATAGGACATTTTTGAAGAGCATCTCAGTGCTGAATTCTATGACCAAAAAAGGGTTTCTTGTGTTTTGGAACTGTTTTTCCCAAATCCAGGTGGCATATAGGATTATCCAGTGATCTTAAACACTTATCTAGCCAGTGAATACATGGGATGTCACAGTGTTCTGGAGCCAAACAATGTTCCTACAGCCTTGCCTGGTACCAAGCTTACACCTTCACACAAGCAAAGGCTACTTGTGGAGCTTTCACCTTATGAAAATGTTCCTAAACTGATGGAAGACGTTCAAACAGCTGTAGAGAAAAGAGGATTATGCAGGAGTGAGATGTTTCACATAGCAAGCAAAATTTTAAAAGTAAACCAAACATTAGAAATTAACAAAACAACGGAAAGAAAAGCAGAAATATTTTGAGCATCCTCATGGAGATGCCCTTTATACAACCTAGTGCCATTGGGTTTGCTCTCCACTCACCATTTAAGGAGCTCCTTGCATTAGTTGTGCATCATTGCAACATTGATCCCAGCATGCAATGAGTAATTGTGTTTGCTTTCAGCGAAAAGCTCCAGCCCCCCTAGCTTGGTTTCTATAGCCATGTTCTTGTAACCATTCTTGAGATGGTGCCTGATATTGTTCCACTCATTCATTAATAACATGTGTTGTGGCTTCTTCTGATGTAAACATTAGCCAGGCTTTCACAAAGTTTTTAATAAACTTCTCCACCACCACATACATTAAAATGAATAATTATGGATGACCCCTTTTGCAAGCCATTAATGATGACACGCAGTCTGACTGATGAATCGCCAGTTTGCTGTAGATTTAGGTTATGTTTGTGTCCGTCTCAGTGGAGACTGTCCCCTTCTTCTCCATGGTAACTGCTCTGCCTCTGACTAGCCAAAATAGGGCATGGAGGTTATAAAATCCTGAGGGGGTGTGGGATGGGGAATGGTAGAGACAGAATGAAAATATAATTCAATAAATGAAACTTCCTTAACGCTTAAGTCACCAAACAGTGTCCTGTGCATCGAACAGGCAAAGTACATCTGAAATCTGAGAAATAGGAATATCAGCATTTTGGAGCTGGAAATTCGGGTAAGGTTATTGAGACAAATTGGAAAGCTGTGACTCCTTTTTGGACTGAGTCATAGAACCATAGAATAGAATCATAGAATCACTTTGGTTGGAAAAGACCTTTAAGATCATCAAGTCCAACCTTTAACCTAACCCTGCCATCCCACCACTAAACCATGTCCCTAAGCACCTCATCTATCCTTCTTTTAAATACCTCCAGGTATGAGGACTCCAGCACCTCCCCAGGCAGCCCATTCCAAAGCCTGACAACCCTTTCGGTGAAGAAGTTTTTCCTAATGTCTAGCCTAAACCTGCCCTGGTGCAACTTCAAACCATTTCCCCTTGTCCTATCATCTGTTACCAGGGAGAAGAGGCCGACCCCCACCTCACTACAGCCTCCTTTCAGGTAGTTATAGAGGGCAATAAGGTCTCCCCTCAGCCTCTTCTTCTCCAGACTAAACAACCCCAGTTCCCTCAGCCACTCGATCCACATGATTTTCTTCCTTGACATCAGAAGTCCTCTTCATCACAATGAGGGTAAACAGCCCCATCCTGGGAGTCAAGAAAGCTCTTTGGCAGCTAGGGAAGACAACAGGACAAGAGCAGAAATCTCAGAGTAAGCATACTAAAGCAGATGCCAGTACTACTCAATCTTTATCACAATCTTTATCTGTTATCTGGGATGCTGCTTTTCTAAAGCCCAGACCCCAGAAACCATGAGCTAGATGACTATCTTAACTTCAATTAAAAAAAAAAAAAGAAAAAAAGGCAACCCCCCCCCCAAAAGCAGAATTTTTGTGTTAGGAGAGACAAATCTGACAAAAAAGACCAACGTACCTTGGACGTTCAAAATCAGAAGGGAAAGACAATGAACCCAAAGTTTCTCAGCCATTAACATTTAACAGTTCAAAGTACAATTGGGAATTTCCTAGGCCCAAGATTAATGATCTGGAGCCATCAGTACAGCGGTTTGG
Source organism: Egretta garzetta (assembly GCF_000687185.1). Taxonomy (NCBI): domain Eukaryota; kingdom Metazoa; phylum Chordata; class Aves; order Pelecaniformes; family Ardeidae; genus Egretta; species Egretta garzetta. The sequence goes on from NW_009258549.1 coordinate 1,429,660, forward strand.
ATGCCACTTGGAGGACAGGAGAGCTTAGAAGTTGTAATGCAGGGTGGGGGGAGACAGCGGGCACTGGGAAGCATCGAGAAGACGGGAGGACGTTCAGTCTTGGGAGGGTTAAGTGTTTCCAGGGGAATGGAAACTCAGCTCCAGCCTTGTCAGAGCTTTGACGTGACGACATGTATAAAATAAACAGCAGTGGAGCGTTAAGATAATGCACATACACCGGGTCTGTGCAATGTCGGGATCATTTTGGTTCACTTCACAAAGCTATTATCCCTTGTTGACTTGCATGGTTAGCCAATTCTGAATGTCCTGTGGACTGTTTCATTTAGGAGAAAAAAGCTAATAATGGAGCCCTGTATTTCCTTACTGCAACCCTGCTTTATTTACAAGGAAGGTATGTGAAACCCTCTTTCCTTGGACAAAAAAGGAATGAAACAGCAGGAAACAGTTTCTTTGCTCACAATTCCAAGCCAGCATTTAGTCCCAAAATCTTTTTCTCCATGTTCTTTCATTCCTGTGTTTCCCCTTTCTCAGTGCTAGCTTTTTTTTTTTTTTTAATAAACCATATGTATGTAGGGGTTTTGTTTATTTTTACTTTAATAAAATGTCTTCTAGGAAATTTAGAAAGTGAGTTGTCCAATGAAGAGCAGAAAGAACGAAATGTGAGTTCCTATAAATCCGTACCCACCATCCCTGTCTCTATTTCCAGTCAGCCCAAACAGCATAGACAGTGATCATCTGGCTCCAAACTGGAAAAATAGCTGTTAAATGTACACTGTGGCCTTTCCCTCAGCAAGTTCCTACTTTGGATATCTTCAGTTGGTCATTGATTTTCATGCAGCTTGCAAGAATTTGCTATGTTTGTGACTTTCACTGCAGAAACTAGAGTGACTGATGGCCGTACAACATTGTCTCACGTCTTGTTTCCTTAGGACAGCCAGATGAAAAAAAAATATATCTACTTTTCTTTCTTTTTTTTAATTCAGTGAACCAAAGAAAGAAGGAAACAAAAAAGAGAGAGGAATAGAGGAGGGGAGAAAGGGGGGAGGAAGAAATATAGGGAACAAAGGAAAAATATATATTAAGACAATGTGAGAGAAGAAAGAAAGAAGGGAACAAGCAATTAAGGAGAAATAGAGATGAAGAATCAAAAGGAATCTACACATATAATTAAGGTAAAGGAATTTTACTCTGCTTATTTTATAAAATTAATTAAAGCTGCCTTGCAAATATGGGTGCAATTAAATCACATTTCTCTATTGAAGTCAAATAGGAAAGAATAATAAAATTTAGTTACGCCATCTGCAGAAACAGCTGTCAAATGTCTGCTGTCTCTGTTTATTTTGGTGAATCTGAGTGAGTTGGGCCACTGCATGGATGCACAACATATATGTAATTATAATAAGAGGACAGGTGACATGATGTGGTCCTTTCTCGAGCTGGTTTTAGCTGGGTGCTTAAACATATGTGCTCCAAAATGCTTTTGTCTGAAAGGACAGATATTACACTGTGGTCAAAGACCCAGTGTTGAGGTTTGGTGTCCAGCAGGACCAAGGGCAGTGGTGAGGAGCTGTTGAAGAGAGGCAGCAGGTCCCTGCCCAGGTCCCCAGCTCAGCCCCATCTCTGTGGGCTGCAGGGCCAAGGGACCTCCAACCACCTTCTTGGCCCCTCTTGCCTCTTCAAGACCAGAGTCTCCTGGGCCCTGCAGAGTATCTGCTGCCACATGGCTTCAAACTCAAGAGAGAGCTATATGGTGTGGTCCACCACCCTTCGAGCCTCCTGCCCTACTCCATGCAGCAAGGAGCTTCCGTTCCTGCCTCTGCCCTTCACTGTCACCTCTCCTCCCTCTGATATGGTGGCTGGCCCCAGTGAGCAGAGAGACCATGCCACCCTCTGATGGAAACACTCTGCCTCCCACCCTCATGGTCGTGCACCTGCAAGACAAAGGCTGCACTGGCATTAGCAAGGATGCTGCAGTGGCAGAGGCGTCGTACAGGGTCACCAGTGTGCAATCACTCAGGATGACACCTTCACTTGCTCCTGTGACCAGGCGAGAAACTGGCCCAGGGCAGGAAGGGGAATGCAAGGAGTCATCACGGGGTGATTCAGATGTGAGCAAGGTGAGCCCAGAGGCGCAGATGTTAGCTCAGGGGAGATGAAGAAATCTCACCGTCCCTTTCCAGGTCACTGTGTTTCACAGGTAGGCACTTGCAAATCCCAAGTGTTAGACTCCCACCTCACCTTCTCCCTCATCTCGCGCTCTCACCACACCATGACGTATGGCCTGAGCTGTGCAATTCATCACCATGACAGAACCTCTCCATGGGGTCACAGAAAGCTGCACCTGGAAAAGAGTAATGGAGGCATACAGATATTTTAAAATCAGTGAGGAGACAAGGCATAGATGACAAGGATTCACCCAAGAGCCTAAACCCTGGCTAACACTGCAGCTGGGATCCAGTTAAAGGAGCAGAGAGGGTTTAGGGGGATGCTTCCAGGGGTGAGCAGGCAGGTTGGCCACTCCTTTAAGGTCAAGATGGACGTCCTTTTTCCAGACTGATCAGAGATCATTGGTGCCCATCTCAAAGGAGGAAAAAAGGCCTTCTCTTCTGTGTAGGCTTGAGGTAAAGATTTTTTGAGGACACTTGGTTTCGTGCTGATGTGGCTGGTGCATTCACGGGTACAGAATTGCCCGGAGGCCTGGTCAGCTTCTTCAGGTCCCCATGTCCCATGAGAGCCTCAGTAGAAGGAGCTTCCAGCTGCTGCCTGACGTGGCGGTCTCTCCCTTGTCCTGGGTTAAGCTGCAGATATGTCAAGTGACAGACGTGGGTTTGCTCCAGCCATGTGACAATGAATAAACCCTGCCTGTATGATTCAGCTCATGCAGGGATGCGGTGTGATCTGAGCGAGGATGCAGGGGCTGATGCGTAGGTCGGAAGAAAGTGGAAGAACCTGCAAACTGGTGTCCTCCTTATCAGGCAGGGAGGCGGGTGCTGATTAAAACACAATGTTTGGTTTCTCCAGAAGTGGCTTCTCTGCTTCATGCTGCCTTTGCCCGCAAGTCTGAGATCTGCTTCTGTGATCCAGGTTTCACAGCGCTGGCATTTGATTTCAGCAGCGTGTGCCAGGCATGCACTGGTGAGAAAGATGGGGTGGGTCTCGACTAAGTCCTACAAGAACAGCAGATTGAGAGATAAAAAGGAAATTACAAGGAAGGCAGTGAAATGATTTTAACTGTGGAGTTTGTGGAATCCCTGGTGACTTTTGGCAGCTGTACTCAATAGGCCCCCGTAGCACAAGACACGTTTCTGAGCGTGGGGTGGAAACGCCTGGTTGGGTTGAGCACTCTTTTGCTGCGGAGGGCTGGGCGCTACAGCTTGGTGGTGGAGAAGGCACTTTGGGAGGCAGAGGAGGTCTGCCTGCTGGTAGGCAGAGGATGTGATATGATAGCATGGCTCACTGGCACGGGACCCAAGTTGTAGCTATTACTGCAGAAAATTACAGGTGTTGCAATTCTATCAGCGTGCTGTTTCCAGAGCTGTGGATCTTAGCACATTTCAAAAGAAGCAGGCAACCCACAATAAGCATGCTAATTAGCAAGTGGCGCTGATGAGAGACCAAAGAGATGCAGGAGGAAAAAATGCCACAAATCGTTCACAGGATCGGACCTTGCGGCTCTCAGCCAGACTCACACCCTGCGGTCAGACCCCAGGCTCTGCGGGGTGACACTTCTAGCCTTTGAAGCCACATTTTCTTTTGACATCTTTCTGTGCTGAAGACAAGCCCACGCTGCAATCCCTGATGTCTCAGAAACGGGCGCAGATGGGCTAGCACAAACCACACCTGCGGCAGAGCGGCGAGCACAGCCTGCGAGCCCGGCGGCAAGGCAGGCACCGGCTGGGGACGCGGGCAGCCCCGCTGTGCTGCTGGGGCTGTGTGGCCGGGCTCCGGCAGGCTGGTTTTGAGCGAGGATGTCCTTGGGGAAGGCAGGCCAGGCACACGCTCCTCGCAGCAGGTCCCAGTTGGAAACCCGACTCCTGGGAATGCCAGGAGAGTGCTGGGACTGCTCCTGGCTGAAGGAAACGGCACCTCGCTTCAGAAACAAATCACAAAGCCTTCTCTTCCACATTCCCATAAACCGCAAAAAAATTGTCCTTTTTTTTTCCTTCTTCTTTTTCTGGGCTCTCTCCCAAGTGCTTTCTCAGAATTTCCATGAAAACTAACTCACAGCATAATGGAAATAGAATTAAAAAATCCATTATATCTCTTTTCTTGCTAGCCTCAGCTTTTCTAAGGTGAGAATGTCACAACGGATGAATGGGGAAGTTAATTTCCATTTTAATTTTAAACTGCAACGGAGTGGGTCACCCGCTTCGTTCTCTAAATGAGGCACCACGTGCTGAAAGCTGTTATCTCTAGGCTTGGCTGTATTAAGAAGTGCATTACATTAACTTCAAATCTCTTCCTGCTATAATTAAAAATTAAACTCTAAGTGTGCCTACTGGGTAGATTTGCAAAGGCTACCGTTAGCCTAGCAAAGCCTATGTCTCTCGAGGAGCTGCCCCTGTAGCCAAAGCTGAAAGAGGCTGGTCCAAAATTCTGTTTAAAATGATGGAAATCAAGGCCCTGACTGGGACTGGGTGAAAGAGGGTCCTTCTTAGTGTGCCTTTTCCGTGGGGTAAATAGTGACTTTTCACAGCGTTAGGGAGGAGAGGTGGAGGGGATTGTTTGGGTCAAACTGAAGGAGAAATTTTTACATGTATTTTTCTCAACAAAAAAATGTAAACCCATGAAAAAATGTGTTTCAGGTCATCCTGAAGCCTTTTTGCTCAGGCCAGGAGAAAACACTTCACTGTGGTCTTGTGAATCTTCTGCAAATATTACTTCAAAAAAAAAAAAAAAAAAGCTAGTCAACTATTCAATCAAAAACTACTGTTTTGAAATTCAGTGGTTGGAACGCTGTTTGAAAGTCTGAAGTCACTCTGAAAAACTTCGATGCAATTTAGGCTTTTCCAAAATGGAACATCTCATTTTTCACATGTCTAAGTGACATTGCATGGCATTTTCAAAATTTCTCCTTCTCTTCACACTTTTTCTTTTCCAGCCAAAATTATTTGCTGATTTTGACCCAGTTTTGCAAGTAGTTCCATTCAGCGTTTGTCAAAAAATTTCCCAGATGATCTAGTTGTGCTGGGGTGAGAGGCCAGAAGAAGACGGGGGCTGCAGCAACAAGGGCTCCACGTGGAAGGAACGGAGGGGCAGGGCTGTGAATGGTTGAGCAGGGACACAGCTGCTGAGGGTCCTGGCCACCGTCCTCACTGGGGATGCTTAAATTCAGCAAACAGGGTGTCACAACAAGGGCACCGCTCGGGGAACAAGAAGTGGGAGGAAAACCTGGAGTGCAGAAGGTGCCAGGAGAACTGAGGGGAAAGAGAGAGATAGTTAACTGGAACAACCAAAATAAACCATGAGTGTATTCTCTGGTGACAGTAAAGCTGCACTAATTCATCCCAGCTCAGTAAGGAACTGAATGCAACAAAATTGATTTAAAGCATACTCAGAGTCTATTAAGATGGTCATGCAGAGGGTTAAGCTCAGCCAGCTGAGCAACGTATCTTTGAGCTGGTCCAAACAGGAATGGGGAGAGGGCAGAGTCCCAATTGCAGGCTTCAGGGATGCTTTGGAGGTAGGAGAGCAAAGCTGGCAGACAGATTTGCTGTCCATTAGCCTGCCAGTCTTAAGACTGCGAGCTCTCACCCCAGCTTGCAATAACCTGGGCTCTGTTTGCATCCCTACCCCTATGCTGGCTGCAGAAGCCAAGTTCCCCGTTGCCCAGACACATCCTGGAGTGGGTGAAGAGAAGGGCTGTCCTCTCTGTAGGGTGCCAGGCGAACAACCCGCTGAAAGCACAGACGATACTCTCCAAATCCGCCCCTCCTTGGATAACGCCGTGCTTCTTCAAGGTAAAGCCTCTGTGTTCAAACACTGGCTGGGTTTCTTCAGAGCCTGGGGCTTGGGCCAGCCAAGGTGGCAGTGCCAGACACACGGCACGCAGCAGAGCAGATGTGTGGAGGACAACAGGAGATGCCTCTGCAGGCAGTGAAGGAAAACCAGGGCAGGAGCATGCTAAAACACAAAGATCAGAAAATCTAGGAATGAGCTCCAGGAAATGCTGTCTTAAAAAACTGTCATTAATTTTTCCCCTCTTCCCTTTTTCTGGCCGCCCAGCCCTCTATGCTGGCCAGGGGTGGGAGTGTCTGATGGGGCTACGCAGCACTGGCATGTTGCAGCAGTTAGAGCCGAGCGGATCCTCCAGGCCCATGGGGACCTGTCCTCCCTCCTATTATTTATGTGTTGGGCTGGCTTCCATGGCAAACGACTGTAGATCTGTTTCTTTTCATGTCTGTGTTGTTCTGTGATATTTAAGCAGAAGAGACTTATCCATGGGAAAGAGGACTCGGCCACAGGGCTGGGGGAAGCCCACATATTTTAAGTATTCCTCAAGGATACAGAAGATATCCAGGGATAAAGGAAGCCTGGCAGCTTTGGACTTGTGCAAGCAGAGGTGGAGGGAGGCAGAAAAACAGCCCAGTGATTAAAATGTGAAACTCGTAATTGCCTCACTTTCCTTTGCTGCAACCAGGTATCCTATGTCTTGCGTGTAGGACATAATACTCTGTCTCTCTCCTTCACCATAGCCCCCTTGTGCCAGATGGAGCTGGACATCCTGGGTGTCTTCTGATCCATGCTGCCTGAGTGGGAGAGGCATTGCAGTATCGCACCACTGCAGGGAGCACACCAGCCTCCACGGCTGCTGCTTCCCGCTGCAGCACCTTCACCATCCTCACTGATGTGCTGGATGCGTCTCTCATCACATAACGTGATCCCTCAAGCGTTACACAGGAGGATGCTTGAGAGCTCTGGGCAAGCAAGATAGGCCTTTTATGGAAAGGATGGAAAAAAAAACTATACTCGTGTCTCATGGGTTAATTGGAGAGAGTTATTGCAAGCTCTAGTTTCTTGTCTGCATAGAGGAATAATGGGGGATATCCTCAGCTAGAGTAAATCAGCATTGCTGCACAGTCAGATGAGCATCCCTCACCATGCATGGCAAGTTGTTCTCATGCAGTCTCCTCTGCCAGTAAATCCATAGCATCCTTCTCAGTTCAACATGAGAACAAAATCTTTAAATCCCTGATGGTGCCATTGCACCAGTAGCTCTCTCTGGCTTTGGTTATGTCCTGTATACTCTGCCCTTAAGTTCCCTGTTTCTCACAGGTCACTTTTCATTATGTGAATGCTTTTCCAGTGAAAACAGCAACACAGGTAAACAGAGAGCTCTTGGGTATGATTAGAAGTGAAGAATGACTCAACAGTGAGGGCCACAGCATGGCCACACCATGGTCAAGTCTCCGTTCTAGGCTCCCCAGGCAAATCCCCTAGCTTTTAATCCATGAAGAGAACCACCTGTCAAAATAGCAGCTGAAAGCACAAAAGCCCAATGCTGTGGTGCTCTGGAGAGTCTCACCACCTTCACTCAGTTGTCCACTGCAGTCTGTATCTACCAGCAGGGGATGTCACAAAAAAACCCTCAAAAACCTGATAGAAACATGTCAAGGTTAAATGAAATATCTGAGCAACATGTTTGTAAACACAGTAAAAAGATCTGGTGAAAAAGGTAGAAAAGTTTTAATTCTAAAAAAAACCCAACGCAAAACCTGCAGTCTAGGTTAGCTGATTTCCTGGGCTAATCCCTTAGCTTAAATTCACAAAGCACTTTCTGTCATGACAGCAGCTGCAGGCACACAAACCCAGCACTGCGATGCAGTGGATCCAGGGATCCAGGATTTCGCTGAAGGGCGAAAGTCATGGCCCCCTGTAGCCTGTCATGCATACTTCTGGCACGCATTGGCCTCCTTGGTTTGCTGACTTGACTTACTAAGTTGGCAGCAAATTAGCTTAACCACAAAATAAAAATGGTTAGTTTGCTGCTAATTTACTGAGCTGAACTGAGCTCTAGCATGGGAAGGCCAAGGGCTTATGGATGGGCTGAGTTTTGGTTCAGAAGAGGATGAGAGGAGCGCTATGGAGCACAAGGGTCTCTGGGATGTATGGCTTTGGGGGAGGATGAGTGATCAGAGATCTAATGCACATTGTACAGGCGTTTGATTCCACCCAAACACCTCTATCCAGGACCTTCATGTGTATGAAGGACATACATTCAAGGCCCCCTTCACATCTTAACACAAGACTTCTGTTGCCCTTCACACATGCCTTCTCCCTTTGGCTCCAGTACGTAGCTTCAAGCTATTCTACCTGGCTTGGTCATGTCCCCTCCCTGCCATCCTGGGATATTTCTGCCACTGCTGTTATCACTGAGTTTTAAGCCCTTTTTTCTATGACAGACTGGACAATTTTTCTATCAGCCCCAGACCGACTGTCTGTTGTTGACGCAAGATCTTGATGTGGTGCTTTCCATTCCTCCTGCCCTTGCATCTCCTTGACGGTCTCACTTCCCTCAGAGTAACAAAGAGATGCCTCTCCCCTGCTTATTGTGTAGAGCCACTAGAGCTAAACTTCTCAAACAGAAGCGCCCTTAAAGCAGTTTCACAAGCTTTTAAAATCCAAGGACCACCTTTCCTTTCTGAAAGGGCTCCAAGGACATCTTATGCTGTGTCATTGCAAAGGTTTTCATTCACAATCCAGTAACAATTAATCCATTAGAAATGCATCTATTAGTTCTGCTTATTCCATCTGTGTGTGTATTTTGCAGCTCCTACAGCGGGAGAATGGTGAGTGGGAGGAGGTTAGGAAGGAAGGGAGTTTGCAGTCATTTCCCTGGTCGCAATCTGATGTTTCTCAAGTGCCATCTGAGGATACCATGCTGTAAGGGATGTTTCTGTCTGTCTTTCCACCAACAGCTACCATCCCTCCTATCCTCTTTCCCAATGGGACTGGGGCTCATTTGATCCTTTGGTATGCTGGTTTAGAGACCAAAAGGGTGGAAAACTAATTTTGGGGGTTTTTTTTGGTGATCTAACCCCGTGCTCTGGGTCACTCTGGGGACAGAGGATCACCAGTGTTAGGGCAAGAAAAGGAGGAACAGCAGCTGGTTGGGGCCAGCAACCTTTCTGGAGACAGGTGGCCACTGGGTTTGAAACCACACATCAGATCATACTGGTCCAATGGACGGGGAACACTGCCCAAGGACCTTGACGCTGGCCTAGATGCTGAAATACTAGCGTCTTCCCTCTGCCTAAAACTGCTGAGCCTCCCTGACATATTTTGTCCCTCACTATAGATATTCTCTGAAAATAGTCATATTAAAACTGAAGTTTTGTCTTTAAAAAAGACTAGTAATCAAACCCTCATCAATGCAAGAGATTACAGGTTTAAGAGAGTCCTCACAAAAAGGACTGAAATGAGGGAGCGCTAATACTTTCCTATGCCAGCCACTCATTCAAACCCAGCCTTGGTTATTAGTAACTGGAAGTGGTTCCTGCCTGCTGGATTTTTCATTGAGCTACATAAAAAGAGGTGAAACAGAGAGGATCCTTAACACGAACGCCAGATGCCAACATCACAGCCCCCTGATACTGTTTTCAATGAAATTGAATGGATCAAATGGATTATGAACAGCACCTTTTTCACTTTGTCTAAGTATTTTCCTCCAGGGTCCTCTCCTGGTGGTGAGTAGCTTGCCTTACTGTTATTGCAGCTGTAGTTTTTTGTGGATAAGTGGAAGATTTAACTCTTCTGGACTGCCAATTAGGTGGCTTTCACTACCAGCTAGAGCCAGAGGGATGATTAAAATAAAGTGCAGCCTTTTGTCCTGCCCTTTGCAAAAGGAACTATCAGCCATTCTGGATGAGAATAGAGATTTCTCCCACCTCTTGCAGTCCAAAAAAATAACTTTCATAATGTTAGAAACATAAATCGATTTATCACAATTCTTATATCCCATTTAAAGAAACAACTTTTTTTTTTTTTATGACCCCTGCCATTTTATTTTTGTGTCTTGCCTTTTTCCTGGACCTCCACTCAGTACTAGCACAGGTTAGTGACCAGTTTTAGCCTAGCTCAAACTTACAGAATATGCATTTCTTTTCCTGCTACTTGGCGTAACTACAATTTTCTGTTCTCAGAAATGTCTTTAGTAGGAGCCTGATACTCAGGTATCAAAAGACCTTCTAAACTCTGATCAGACAAAACTCCAGGCTGCTCACTGTTTGTGGTCATTTGCAAACAAAAAGCACCTTCTCAAAGGACAGCGGTCAGACTCTTAACGGCCTGGCCAGATCCCGGTCTGGTAAACTTGAATTCCAGTTTGGGCTGCAATATTCTTTTTCACTCCCAACCCTAAAGCTTTCTGCAGACTGTTAAACAGATGCCACATTTCATACCAGATGTGAATTTCTGAAAGTAATTCCTGC
>NW_009258549.1:1440110-1461013 GCF_000687185.1 Egretta garzetta
TTCCTGCTGTATATAGAGAGGACTAATCTAAAGCCTTTGAAGTAAGCAGTAAGACCTGCTGCTGACTTTGGATCACATATGTATGGACTGTAAAGATATTTGCAAGCTCTTTGGGGTAAGAAGACCACATAGATGTAGAACATCAGTACAGGCCAGTAGAAGAGTCTGTGATTCATTTAAGATGGGAATCTGCCTGCCTCTTCAATAGGAAATATATTTCAGACTTAATCTGGATAGTAAATATATTTTCCATCCTGGAAAGTTTTTGCAATTGCAAATGTTCTTCTATTCCTGCACTAATACAAATCTGCTGGGGGGTCTCTCTCTTCAGTTTCAACAACGGCAAAAGACACACAGCGAGGTGCTGAACAATGATGAACCTCCCCCAAGGACAGTTTCATCCCAAATGGTATAGTCCTGAAAAAAAAATCCTCACTTTCAGTGGATCAGATTCAGTTTCATTAAAAAAAAAAAAAAATGGTTCTTTGGAAAATTCCTGTCCAGGAGTTCTGGTACGGGCAGTTCTAAGCAGAAGCTGCTACTGAGAAGGAGACTCGGAGGTATTTGGCTCCTGCCAGGCATTGTTTCTCAGTTTGATTAAGCTCTTAATCTTGTGTTTCCTCTGTGGGTATCAAGCTCCAGGAAACTGCCTTATTCAGATGCCTAAAGGGAAATAAGATTCAACTTCAAACAAACAACAATCATCGCTCCATTTTTTGATCATAATCTGGGGGGAGATGTATCATGAAGCACCGCAGCTCGATACCTCCAAAAATCAACTTTGGGAGTCAGAATTTAAGAATCTGTCAGAGCTAATAACTTCAAATAATGCTGCAATAGAAGATCGGGCTCACCACAAGAAGCAATTGCAGCAGGAGATAAAAAGATTACATGCTGACTGATCTGATGTGAATAGGAAAGATACTATTCTTAAACCCTGAGCTCCCATGATGCAGTATTTCAGCTTTGGGCTGAAATGGTAAAGCTAAACTAGAATTGTGCACTGATAACATCAGAGCAATCAGCTACTGGGATGGGAGGAGAATTCCTACTTCAAAACCAGGTTTTTTTGTTGAATTGTGATTATTAGTATTTAAAACAGCAGCAACCAGAGTCATTGAATCCGAGCCATGCTGTGCTAGGCTTTATTCCATACGTTATAATACACAGCCATTGCCCCAAGGACCATAAATGTGTAAACAGACAAACCAGACACATGGTTGGAGGGGATACAAGGAAGAAATGATCTGCCAAATGCTTAATATCAAATCAGCGTCAGAGCCAAAAATACAATACAGGGTCCTAGCGTTCTTCCTGCTACAGCCAAGCATCCCCCAAAGCTGTCTCCCACCGAGGATTCACATTTTGCATTAAAGGAATCTCATCTCGGTGAGACTTTACCCTGGTGGAAATGGGGAGGGAAATGACAGCTGCTGTGAAAAGGTAAATCCCACAGGTTAATTACCTGTTCTGGTTTCACCTCCAAAATTAAAAGCCTTGTGGAATGAAGCATGGAAAGAGACATTCCTAAGGGAGCGGGGATTGAGTCCAGGTCTTCCTAGGATACATCTGGGCTCCTTTTCAGGGAATTAAAAACTGCTCTGCAGATGCTCAGACATCTGAAGGACAGTGGGTATCAGCTGCGGTGAAACCTAGGCTGGCAGGCTGCATTCAACCCTGGTCGAGCCGTGAATCCAACAGACAGAGAAAGGAGTTTCTTGGGAAGATTAGGGAAATTCTGTCATAGGAGGAGAGACTACAAGAGCCTATCTATCTGTTGAGTCTGGCTCCAGCTAAACACAGCAGGAGGAAAATACCAGGTCAGGAGAGCAGCTGTTAAAGTTACAGGATGATGTTAAAAAAGCAGCAAATGAGCAAAAGTTTTCCACAAATGCATTTAACCTTAGAGTAACCCCTGCTGATAGGACTAGTGAGGCAAAACCTAGTGATGCTTTTAAAATGGAGCTAGGAGAGCTTGTGAAATGGATACTGTGAAGTGCTTCTCTGTAGAAAACACATTGGTCCTCCCAGGCCTTTGTTCCTAAAAAGATGCTGCTGTTCTTCAAAAGATACTTTTCTAGAAAAAAAGAATATTAAAAAAACCCTCAAAAGACTGGTAAAGTCTCTTTCCTATTGCAACATCATGAAATATTTTATAAATCTGGGAATACCTGATAACGTCTTGGAGAGGCTCTTGTGATCATTGAGTCGTTTAGTCTTTTTTTTTTTTTCAACCGGACCTTTCACATTTTTAAGAATTATACTCTAAAACCTGAATCCTTTTGGCTGAGAAAAACCCCAACTCCCCCCAAAATGCAGGAAACTGAAAGAACAACTATCCCCATCTGAAAAGCAAGCCATTGAACTGCAGTTATCCTAGAGTTCGTAACAGACATATTTATAGCGATCTTTTGACCCCTCTCAAGATGATTCATTTTTCGAGAAAGTTTGAAGCCTGCCTTTAAAGGATATTTTCCCTATCACATACACCCATATCTGTTGCCTCTGGGGAAAAAAAAAAAAATATAATACACTGCGTTGGTATTGGTATATTAATCACACATATGTGATGATTATTCTTGATAATGCAGCATAACAATAAAATACAGCATTAAGGTAGAGGTCTGATTACATGTCATTCAGCAAGGGTTGAGCCACTATATTTAGACGCTGACTAATTTGGGAGAGTGCTTATCCATCTTCCTGAGGGATTTCTGCAGCTCCCCTTCCTGAGGTATCTGAAGACTTCACAACTACCAGGGCATTTCGCTCCCAGTGCTCCTGCAAGGCTGGGAGGTGCTGAGCTCCCCTGCCCCACACCCGTCTCCCAGGGCTCCCTGACTCTGCTTTTGCCATGGCAGCTTGCAGGCACCACCTTTTCTCCTGGCTTTCCCTAGGGTGGCAAAGCCCTGTATGCTTTGCCCTCGCTTGCTGGTGTCACCCGGAGAGGGCTGAACTGAAGGATGCGACCTGAGAAAACTGCATCTGTGATGACACGGATCTGATGGCTCTGGTACAGCATCACCCAGGTGTATGCTTGCACCGTATGTCCTAAAATACTGGTTTGGCTTAACTGAGCCTGATTCTTAGTTAAAATTTACTTTTCTCCCACAGTGTATGCAGGAGGGGAGGAGTAGAGAGTTCTTGAGTAGGTGTGAACACTCCCCTTCAAATTCCCCTTAACAGTTCCCCCAAGTGTATCGCCAGTCCAGGGCACTGTGTCCATCTGCAAGGTAGCTCTAAGGAAACATCCTTACCCAGGTGACTTGGGGTCCCCACGTCCGCAGTGTTGCTGAGACATATTCGCTGGGAGCTAAAAAAACCCACTACTCACATCTAAGATGAGGAGTCATGGTTACAAAGCCCATAGGGACAGCAGAAGTCAACTCAGCAATGACTTTCTCAGATTGGAAAAGCTCCATGCCTGGGACGGACCCAGGGACTGGGTAGCCAAAGCCTTTTTAGGAGCCTGCGAGCTGACTTTGCAAGCAGACCCATCAGTGGCAGAAGCTGGAGGAGGCAGCAAGAGGCTGGCAGAGAGGTTGGCAAGGAGAGGCTGGGAGAGTGAAACTAACCCAGGAGAGCCAGGAATCGCCCATCACTCAGCCCAGAGCTATAGCAACACGAAAAGACAAGACAATCAATCTTTCTAACTTACTTGGCCACATGATCAAGGAACATTAAGCACTGCATCATAAGGTTGCTGTACTTGGAAAGGTATTTCGAGTCCGCAGTGTACCGAACCGGAGCGTACCGAGCAAGGCTGGATGGGAGGTTATTGATTGATTCTTCCAGAGACAACGAACTCCTCAGCGTAGCAAGAAAGGACCACACATAAAGATCGCACACATGCTCTCCTTTGAACAGGCCCCAGGATCCAGGCAATGAAGCGCATCCGAATGTCTCTGGCAAGAAGGCAATCCCACAGAGCGCAGACGCAGCATGGTGCACACAAGGTTAGAGACAGCTGAGCCAGAGGACATGGCAACTCAATCTCGCTTCGGCACAGGGACCCGTCGATCCCTGCTTTGTAACAGGTGGACGACCGAGTAACAGGATCATATTTGATTGCCCCCCTCAGAAATGTCAGGTCACCACTCACAAGGGCAGCTGGGTGAAATGAAAGTGATTTTAAGATCACCACATTCAGCTGCGATTAAAGCTAGCAAAGAAGAAAGGTTAATTTATTGTTGTTATTCATGGGGGGTATTTTGCATTTTTGCTTGTAAAGAGCTTCTCTGAAAAAAAAAAAAAAGAACTTGCTTCTTTTTGGCTACTTGACAGTCAGACTTGCGAGTAGTTACAACCTGAAGAATAAATAAGGTATTTCTTTCAAAAGAATAACCTGTGCACATATTTAAGCATGTTAGTATATTGGAACTGCCATTCACAATTCTCTAAATAATTTGGGGGTTTTTATTCCTAATCTATGTAAAGATCGTCTTGCCCAAAGATTAGGAAATGGCTGAGAATCAAGCAGACTGACATTTAAGCTGGCATTATTAGCTAAGTCAAACAACATTACAAGTCCTGGATAGAAGTCGATTATCAGAATATTTTACATTAAAACATATGGTTTGTTGTGCAAAGAAAACATGCTAATGGAGATGATTTTCCTCTTGGAGTTCATCGGGATTGTAGAACTAGTAGATCTCAGCCTAATCGTTAGTCCTGGCTTCAAGGAGAAAAACAAACTTCCCTTTTTCAATGCCTGCTCTGCTTCTGAGCTGTGAGTGGGTTAACTGTTGGACTGATGTAAAGTGGACACAAAAGCAGAAAAAATGCTACATATTAAGCTGCAAAAGGGATCTCAGTTGTCAAAGTGATCCACCGCTTCGGTAAACTCTCACTCCTGGCGATGAGCCAGTTCAGCCAGTTTTTAAAATTTAAAGCAGTTCATCTCTCTTGACAGCTGCTATTTTTAAACCTTGGTCCTTCACCTTTCTTATCCCCCAGAGGAAACAGCCTGGATCTTGAAGACTAATAGCATCCTCCACAGCCCAGCCCATCTGTGTCCTCCTGCTCCCCCCACGCTGTGAAGGCAGCTGGCTAAGGTACAGCCAGGTACCTGGCCAGGGTACCACCAGGTACAGCTGGCACCTGGGGGAGTGGGGAAGGGAAAAAGGCAGAAGATGCTACAGACAGATGCTATAGGAGAGGAGGAGATAGCTGCCCAGCTGGCCCGCCCTGAGTTAGATGCCTAAGCAATTCATTGGGAGAATTTAGGGTTTGCAGTTGGTTCCCTCGTAGACTAAGACAGTGCCTAAACTAGCCAATACGCCTCTGAAAAGAGAGTTACAGCTACATCCCATCCTTCTCAGGTGCTTTGCTGACTGAGTTGCTGGGTAAATACTGCAAAAGATCAAGGTGCTCGAATGCTGCTGCGAGAAGCGGATAGGGACTGACTGCATTTTTAAGTATGTACGTAACCATGACTTATTTTTGTTCTGAAAGCAACTTATGTTCTTCACATATGGGTGTTTTTGAATGCAGCCCCAAAATAACAACCTCCAGTTGGCTGGGAGTGAGAGTACAGAATGAGCAAAGCTGTAAACAGCCAAATTCTCCAGGGAAATAAGTAGCAGTTAGGAGGTCCTAATCAAAGGCTATTTCATATCTTTATAGGCATTATTAGACTCCCAAATGAGGAAGTTTGACTTGGAAACTCCCCATCTCTGAGATTTCCTCTGGCAAGTGAGTCTTAGATGGAAGTTCCATGGGGTCTCACCATCAAGTCTCAGATGCTGGTGGAGCACTGGTTGGCAGTTGCTGAGGACATCAGCTCAAAAGTACTTCCCACAGATTTGGAAGGTGCATAAAACTTCTGTGGTTGCTGCGGAGAGTGCCCAGGGACCACCCCAAGGCTCACACCAGACAGTCAGAGCTCTGGGCCAGAGAAAGAGCCAGGCAAGTGCCCTTGGCAGAAGGTGGCTATGACTACCTTGTGAAGTTACCCACTCCAGAGGGAGCTCTCCATACAGCACAGCGTGAGTTGTATCTGCCTTGCTGAGAGCTACCCACATGAGAGTGGCTGCATCTACACTGCATCGTTCTTGGCCTTGAGCCTCCTTGGGCACCCGTGTGCATCAAAGACATTTATTACTCCTCTTGTGTTTACTCTTCCCCCACACCCCAGCGCTGTGGAGTCTGAAATTATGAGGGCTGTGTGACAGCCCACCAAGTGTTTTTTATAGCTCCATGCCGGGTTGCATATGTTGCATGCCTTGGAAAGTAGTATAAGAGATGTGTGAGCATGCAGTGCCTGGGGGCACAAAAATGGAGGGGTGTATAGGGCTGAGGAAGCCAAGCCTGGTGCAGATTCCACCATGCTGACTGAAGGGCAGTGCTTGAGTTGTATCTGCCTTGCTGAGAGCTACCCACATGAGAGTGGCTGCATCTACACTGCATCGTTCTTGGCCTTGAGCCTCCTTGGGCACCCGTGTGCATCAAAGACATTTATTACTCCTCTTGTGTTTACTCTTCCCCCACACCCCAGCGCTGTGGAGTCTGAAATTATGAGGGCTGTGTGACAGCCCACCAAGTGTTTTTTATAGCTCCATGCCGGGTTGCATATGTTGCATGCCTTGGAAAGTAGTATAAGAGATGTGTGAGCATGCAGTGCCTGGGGGCACAAAAATGGAGGGGTGTATAGGGCTGAGGAAGCCAAGCCTGGTGCAGATTCCACCATGCTGACTGAAGGGCAGTGCTAAATGTCCATAGGACACCCAGCTTTTGCCTTAGAAGCAGCTGGTTTATCCCTTCAAAAAAAGAGGCCAGGAGTGAGCTGTCATACGTGCAGTGTGGATGATCCTGTGACCTGGACTTAAAAGAAAAGCTGGAAGTTATTGGCAGTATGGACATGCTTTCCCGTGTCATGTCCTGTGGGGTGGAGAGAGCTGACCCAGAATCACACCAGCCCTGGCCTACAGCTGGGGTCTAGGACACACAGAGTTCACAGCTCTCGAAATGCCTTTTACTATTAAAAACTTCTCCCCCGCCCTGATGTTGCCTTGGGTGCTGTCAGGGCAGGGCCTCGGTCCATCCCCAGCACAGAGTAGCTATCAGTGCTTCTACCAGTGCAGACTGGCTGAGCGAACATCATTCCACCATCCAGGTGGTCACTGCAACATAATGCTGCACTAGCCCGTGATTTCCCCACTGAACTCTTCTCCCAGGTAAGCCATATGCTAAAGTACCCTCTGCACAAAGCCGATGTGTAGCGCAGTGTTTGGGAGGTAAGTCCCATCTCCCCCCACACACATACACAGCTTTCCAAACTACGCCAGCACTGAACAGAGCTATTCCATCCATCAGCCCCTGGTATTTATTTTTATCTGTCAAAAAACGAATTCGAGCCTGAAGGCTCCCAGGAAGATCCTGGAGTCCGGATCTAGGCTTCAGTCAGAAGGAGTAAAAGTCACAGGTTAATATAAATATATTAACATGTACCATTTTGTGCATGTGGAAAACATTTTAAGGAAGCCAGAATTACCAAATATATAGCAGATTTTTACTGTATCTTTAATGTTTAACTCTACATCCATGTTCATGTTGGCTAATGTGTTCTGTAGCCATATGGAGATGCCATATTTTGGTCCTGCAGTAAAAAATATGGCATCAGTAAAATGCCGTATTTCAGTAAAAAAAGTCTTGGAATAATAGTCTGGTCTACCAGTACTGAATACAGAGAAAGGAAGTTGCACCTAACAGGTTTTATCAATACGGAAGTGATGGAAAATGGGGAGGACATCCCGATCCCCATGTTTAATTTAGGACTGGGCTTTAGTGGCAGGTTTGAATCACCTCCAAATTTTCCCTGTGCAAGTGTAAAAGGCACCCTCCGAAATTGACTGCAACCAGTGTCTCCAATGGTTGCGTGTATCCATGATACGTCTCTTCCCACAAGTTTTTGCTTAACCCCTCCCTTTATGAAGAATAGGGAATGGTATTTTTTCTGGACTGCCGGCTGAAGCGATGCATAGACGACTCATGAGCCAGGCTCTGACGGTGATGCCAGGCTGCCATACAAGGCTTAGACTGTGGGCGTGGGTTATCCCAATGATGGAAACCACAGCAATCTTTCACCACTGAGCAGCTACTTGCCCACAATGTGTTGGGACACTTCGCAGGTGCAAATGGGGGCAGAACCAGCGTCTGTAAGTAAACCGCATTAGTCTGTCTGTAAGTCCTGCATCCTGACTCTGACAGTGGAAAGACAACCTCCTAGTCTCTTGCAGTTAAGGTCCAGTGTAAACTGTGAATTACAAGATTGAATATCTCTTCCAGGGTGGATTAACAGGCTCTGACTCTACCCTCTTCTTTTAACTCAGATGGGGATTTGCAGCTGTGTAAATGAAATGAGAATTGCATCTATATCTGTGCCAAGAAAATGTGTTAAATACACAAATAGGCTGAACTGAATGTGATTTAATCTTCAAAGCAGACACGTTTTGAAGGATTTGATTTCCTTTCCCTTCTGAAAGTCAAGCTCTTGTTGTGAGCCTATATCTACAGAAAGATACTGTTTGCAGGGACCCACAAAGCCCTTCCTTCGGCTTAGGGAGTTCCATGACCCACACCAGCTAAGGTGAGGAGCAGCCTCTGTCACAAGGCCCTAATAAAGAGCGGGGAAAGCTCAGCGGAGCTCACTGGGCAATTTTATCCCCTGGCTATCTAAATATGTACCCAGGACTAGGAGCAGAGTCATCAGCCAGATTCGCCACCAGCTATGGAAAGACATTTATTGGTAGGTTGTAATGTGGGGAACCTTGCTGGTCATTATGGCAAAAAATGTGGAAGAGGCATGAGCCTCAACGGTGCTCACGAGAAGGGGCGTACCCAGTGGTAAATTGATAGCTGCCTGCTATCAAATACTTATCTGTGGCTTGCCAGCAAAATGAAAATCCACCTGGGCAGGATGAGAGGAGGAAATCCTTTCAGTGGGTGGCAGAGTGCGAAGGATGTTGCCATTTTGGAAACGGACCCATAATCAAAAGCTTTGCAAGATAATATTTCTGAGCTGAATCACACAAAGGCAGGCTCAGGACAAGGTGTCGCTTTCCCAGCCTGGATTAGCTCTGTGACGAGGATGCCTGTTTCTCTGCAGTGCAGTGCATCGCTTTCAAGAAGGCGGAGAGGCCACGGCTCGGTCAGCCATGCGCTCGTGGCCTTTGCAGAGACACGTCAGAGCCGGGCTTGGGGCCGTTCTGGCAGTGTTGGTGGCTTCAGTTAAATCCGCCTGTTTATTAAGGTGACATTTGTCCAAACACCCTCCTGAGCCCCGCCACCCCTGTCTACATGGATGGTCTCTTTTAGCTGCTGTAGCTCTGGCAGACGGCTCTGCAGCTCTCCCGCTACATAAATTACCAAACTTCCCCACTGGTGATGCTCTGGTCTATTGTGCTGAGACTCCAGCCTGTACCACAGCTGTCAATCACCTCCATCCCCTCCGAGGTGGAGGTGTTTCTGATAAGCTTGGAAGGATTTCAGAGCACGGCGCTGCTTTTCAGAGAGCGGAGGGGAGCCAGCAGTGTTCTGGGAAACATGTCTGCATTTTTGCTGTCTAACGAAGATGTTCGTTCAGGAATGTCCCTGGTTTGTTTTACTGTTGCTAAATATGCACGAGGAATCGCTGCTGACAGACTCATCTGGAGCCCACCAAAGTTGCTCCCTGTGCTGAGGGTTTCCCGTACATGTGCAGACAGATGCATATGTAGGTGCAACGCAAGGAGAGGTAAGACTGAGAGGAGAGAAGCAGAGAAGGTCATATCCAGATGTGGCAATATGCACTCTGGGGAGGTGGGATGAGTGGGCAGGAGAGGGCTGTGACCCTCCTACTAAGGTGAATGGGAGCCCCAGCCCGCCCGGGACGTGGCATTTAGGGGAGTTTCTGCCGTGTGTGTGTTTGCACAGGGACTGTTTCACATCAGGTGTGTGGTTTTATGAGGGGGATCTACCTTCCCTTGCAATAGCCTGGGCCACTCACCTGCTGAGCTGGGAAGACTGGGCTGCAAAGCCATGGGAAGGCAGACACTTATCGTAGGCTGGCCAGACCCTGGTGTGAGCAGGGGGTCCAGCTGGAGAGAGCAAACCTTCATCACTTAAGTTAAAGGGAAAAAAGGAAGCAAGAAAAGAGGTTAATGCTGCTTATTCTCGATAAAGCTTTTAGCTGCAAAATGTCGCATTCTTCAAAACCCAATCAGCCAGTCATGCTCTAGGCTTTAACAGCTGTAACCCTAATTGGACCAAGAAAATTAGCTGATCTGCAGCATGAAAACACAAAACACAGCAAAAAACCTAATTGAGTTTTCATGGTGGGAGGGTCTGCGCTACATGGGTGCTGTCTGTCCCCACTTCATTGCCAGCGTGGCCTTTCCAGCCTCCCCCAGATGACAGAGCCCACTCATGAACTCTGCCTCCAAGATGCTCGAGCTCCTAAGATGCAGCAACCACACCAAGTTTCCCCATAAAGAAATGCAGTTTTAATTACTGCTATCAATCAGCCTGCGAGCAGCGGAACGAAGAGTGTGAGTCCAGCCTCACCGAGGGAGGCAAATGTTGATTGACATCTTCCCACCCTCTCCTCGCTGCTGTCTCCTTCCCTGGGAGACGGGCATCCTCCCCTTTGTCCATGTCTGACAGCACCATACAACACCTCTCAGCCTCCTGCAATATTCATCCAGCAACACCAACAAGAATAGCTCCAGACCTCAGGACAGAAAGGGGGCTGCCCAGGATCAGATTTTAGAAGCAAAGAAAATTCTTCCAACAGTCAGATGGGCACCTTCCCATTTTAATCTGTGAGTTCCATATTTACTTATCCACACTGCCTCCCAGCTGTCTTCGTAACGGCAGACTAGACCTGGATTTCTGCTTGAGAGAGTTCCCTGCAGTGCTCTGTCTGAAGGCTGAGATGTGCTGCAGCCTGCCCTGGGAGGACTCCTGGGACCCTTGTCACAGGCTTGTTCATGAAAGGCAGGACTGTGCATGCTGCGTGGGTTATTTAAGGGTAAGAAAGGCTGGTGTTCATTGAGATGGTGTGTTCTTGCAGAGTTCTAGAGGTGGAAGAGGATCTGAGATGGTAACTGCTTGCCAGAAGAGGACTGCTTACTACAGGGGACTTCCCAGCCTCTGAGTCAGTCGAGTTATACAAGCGACAAAAAGCAATGTGGCTTTCACCACTTCCCCTGGAGATTAGTCCAATGCCAGCCAGATCCCCGCATTCTGAGATTGTCATGGCATCGGACTAACTGTTCTGGTACTCAACTCATGCCAAATAATTCTCTCTTTTTCTTGATGTCTGCATCCTTGGGGTGTTTGTGGACTATGATTATATCCTCTATTACTTTCCCTTTTTAAGGCTTCTGCCATGTGCAAAGGTCTTGCCACTTACAGGGGGATAGATACAGAGCTGCTATCTCTTTCAACCAAAGGGTAATTTTCATCAGGCAAAGAAATTGTTAATGCAGTTGGGGTTTTTTGACATGGTCCTGTATGTTTACCAAAGAGGTATGAAATCCTGCTTCTGTGCACACAGCAGGCATCAAATGGCTAGGGAGAGCTTCTTTCCTCCTGGGTCCTAGAATCTTTTAAAGAACATAAAGCAGAGAGGCTTCTTTCTCAGGCTCTTTTCAGGGCCATTCTCCCATGCATTTCCTTTCCCTGTGGCCACCCGTTTTTCACAGGCACCCAGACCTTCATGGAACAGTAACAGGCAAAAGTCTTTCATCTGCCTTTAATTTGGGCAGAAAAACCTCTCTGTATTTGAGGCAGCAGATGCTCTTGGTTTAGTTACTCACTTCACAAAGGAGCTTATCTACTATGTTATAGTAAAGGCTTTATGGGCATCTCATACATAAAGCTCCATAATTCCTTCATTTGCTGAGGTATCACAAAGATCACCACTGTATCAACACGAGCATCTCAAGAGGCCAGAGAGAGAGAAGTGAAATGCATTTTCCAGGGTCCATGGGAGAGCATCATGGCCATCCCCAATTTTGGCAGTGTCAATTTTTTTCAAAGAGGAGTAGCCTTGGGAACCATCAACTCTTGAACCATCAGGGATGTGATGGTCAGGTCACATTTCCAGAGGTTTGGGTTCAGTCTCTGCTCTAAATTAGGCAAAACAGAGGTGTCAAAAGCAGGTTTCTTCCTTTGCAGATTTCTGTGGTGGATTCTGGCATGGTGTGACTGAGAGGACAGGGAGGTGTGGCCCTCTGGGGGAAAAGGGTGGTCTCAGCTCCAGGCAAGGAGTCACAGGACACTTCACCATTCCCCAGGATCTTTCTGATAAAGGACCACACTTGGGCTCATTATTCCAAGAGATGGCTGGCCTGAGTCATGTAAATAGTAGGTATTGCCTTTCAAGGCTGCGACAGAAACCAGCACAGGCCAAACTCCTTGTGTTTAGTTTTCTGGCTGACACATGTGGCCTGTGTAGCCAAGATCAGTTTGTTGCCCACCCTTTCTCTCATGTCTCTCTTTAGCCACTTGTTGCTCTGTATTTCTCCCTCCCAGGGAACATCTGTGGTTTTTGCTGCTTTCAACATTTAGCATTTTACACAACTCGATCTTACTGTCTTCTCTACCTGTACCTTCTCTCTTTAGAATCATAGAATGTTTGGGGTTGGAAGGGACCTTTAGAGGTCATCTAGTCCAACCCCCTTGCAGTGAGCAGGGACACCTTTAACTTGATCAGGTTGCTCAGAGCCCCGTCCAAGCTGGCCTTGAATGTTTCTGGGGATGGAGCCTCCACTGCCTCTCTGGGCAATGCGTTCCAGTGTTTCACCACCCTCATTGTAAAGAATTTCTTCCTTATATCCAGTCTAAATCTACCCTGTTTTAGTTTAAAACCATTACCCCTTGTCCTGTCACAGCTGGCCCTACTAAAAAGATTTTCCCCATCTTTCCTATAGGCTCCCTTTAATTACTGAAAGTCTGCAGTCAGGTCTCTCTCTCCTTTAGGCAGCTGATGCAACCATGGTTGATGCTTTTGAACCTGGATTGGTGTTCATATCTCAGGGTTACTTGTGACTGCAGGCTGGGTTTCAGAAAGTAAGTGTTTTGCTGGGATCCTTTTCAAGAACTGGACAAGGGCCAAGTGTGTCCACTTTGCCATGCAGCCATCCATCTCCCCAGAGTTTCATAATAATATCCATCTGTTCTTTAGCTAGCTTACAAGAAAGGATCGTGGGGTTACAATTAGCACATCTTGTTGAGACTGTGTTTAAAAATATTCACTGCCCATCTGTGTGGAGAAAAAAATCCATTTCTGTTAATGAGGTTGTTTTCCGTCTGATGCTCGCTGTCTGCAGCACCCGACTCGGTACTGTGAGGGTTGGGAGAAGGGAAGAGCTTTACAGCAAGCGGACCAGTGCCTAACTTTGAATGGGGCTGGCCAGAGGCAACTTTGGAGAGGGGAGGAGAGTTCTGGGTGCAGGGAAGTGGCAGAAGAGCACAAAGCAGGGGAAGTATTTGTAACGTTCCCTGTGCCCGCTCCCAAATCCCACTGGACACAAAGCCTACAATGGTACGGTGCTATGCCTGGGGTGCACCGTCTAACAGGGCTCTGGTAAGTGCATCCTCGTCTTCATCCTGCTGGCCAAAGAGGGACCATGAAGCATGGTTTTACAGAGCACAAGCACTGCACTGACCACAAATTGGGATCTGCTTGTCTTACAGGGGTCCTTAAAGGTTTCATGGCAAGACTGCCAGCCATTCCACACAGCCGCTCACTCCAACTCCACTGTGCTTGGGCACCGTATCCATGATTGTCTTTTCCTCTTTTGACAATGGCAGACAACAGAAAGCAGCAGAGATGTGAAAGAATTTGGCTGTCCTCTCATTTGAGTGCGGCTTTAGGCAATCGGGCCAAATTCAAGAAAATGGCTGGCATGGAGCTCTTGTAAATCCCTGTACGAGCAGAGGGATTGAGGGGGGTAGCCGCCGGGGAGGAGAACAATGAGCAGCTCCCCGCTGTCTCTCTGCCATCCCCAGCAGGACACCACCACCACCCCCCAGAGCCACTTGGCCCATTTTTAAATTTATCCCCCGTCGACTCTCTTCCCAGAGCTGGCACTTTCCTCCAGCGGCAACGAAGCACTGTGAAAGGCACTTACTGTGTCTCCCACAACTCCCTCAAACACCTGGGATTTGGATTCCTAACCATGCCTGTACACTGGTTTAGGGCTTGCTGCAGGGAGAAATGCAAAGCAGCCGTGGCTATAGAGACACTTGAGAGAAAGGGCAGGCAGCAAAGCATGCTTGGCTGTGCAGTCCATGTATGCCAGCCAGAAAACTAAATGTAACCTTGGCCTATGTTCTGCCTTGGTCTCTGTCACAGCCTCAGAAGGCAATGCCCCCTCTGTATAACTCCGACCCACTGTCTCAGACCATCTCTCAGGACAGACAGTGGTCGGTGAGGAAGGTGGATGCTGTCAGCGCATGGTAGCAAGGTCTGGCAGTTTGAGTAAAGCTGAGGGACATCACCCAGGCAGATGCAGGCAATATTCCAGGACCTCTCTGCCCTGCAACTATGGGACAGTTAGGGAATGTAAAACCTTTAGCTTAAGCAAGAGTTAAAAATTGTGCTGTAACATATTTCTTGGCTATTTATGACTTTGTGTGATCTCAGTGGAGCTGGGACTGACACGCTGCAGTCTTAGGTCTGCTTAGCTTCCTTCGGCAATAACCAGAGGGGAGGTGACAGTACCTGACATTTCATTCTTACTGCTACCCGTAATTTTCATCTTTGTGTCACAATCTGGGGTTGATCAAGAAGACAGCCTGAAGGAAGCCTACAGGCCCAAGCCACCAAGTGTGAGGACCTTTCAGTGCAGGCTGGCTTCCATACAAGTGTTAGCTCGCCCAGGTGCTGGTGAACAAAATCTTCTTCCTAACTGTGAGCCCAGCAAGTCTGGGCTTGCTCTGGGCAGCCTCTAACACGAGCAGCATTCGCCTCTGGAGGTGGTGGCACAAGGTGTGCTCCCTCCTGTCCAGAGGATGAGACATGCCTGGAAGTACCCCAAAAGAATGTGTATACGTCCGCTTTGCTCCAGCAACCCATATAATAAATGCCCTGAAGCTCAGTGTCTGGAGCGCTGGAAAACTGCACCCTGGCTAGACATGATTTCTGTAAAGAAAAAAGCTGTCCAGCCACAGAGCAGGTAGTGAACTGGCTCAGCTTTGCCCAGCCAAAGGCTCCTCACCCCCTCTGATGATCCATGCTTAAAGAACCTTGGCCAAGTTCACCAAGAACATAGCAGGGCATGTTTGGCAGGCCAAGGCACCGAGGGATATCAAAACGTTAATATCTGGGCAGCTGAGGCTTTTTGCTTATGTGGCGGCTTTGTAGGAAGTCCTAGCACCTCCAACTAGGTGCTAATGGGACACTGAAGGTGTTTGTAGCAATGTCAAGGGTGGCTTCGCCAAGCATTTTGAAGCATGAGTCACCTCGTCCCAAATCATGAGACTGTCTTGCAAGTTATTAATATTTATTTTCTGACTGAAAATAGGAATATCCCGCTTTTACTTCCAAACTGTTGTATCTGCAGGGTTAATTCAAATGATGCTTACTGGATTTTCTCTGCATGCGTGAAAACTTTGGGGTTTTGTCTATATGTTGCTTTCCCTGCTTTGAAATAAAAATAAACCAGACTTTTTCTTTCATCACACAGATCCAGATCCAGGAGGACTTGAAGCTCATCAGCTGCTAGGAGATTTAACATAAAACCCCAAGGATTTGCACTGGTTATTGAGCCGCCATATGCTCGGCTCAGTGCAGCGCCCTTTTGCACCTCGGACCAGGCTGCCTATCTGTCCACTTTAAAGCTCTCCTTGCTGGCAAGAGTTTACATTAGCTCAGATAGAGTGAGGACATCAGAATTGCTCTCTAGTTGCCCTTTTCAGTATTCTCAAATAAAATTTGTCTAGCATGATAGATACAGTTGCTACTGGTGCCCAAAAACCTCACAACTGAGGATGTGATGAGCCAAGATGAAAGCAGATCTCAAATCAACCCCATGGACTGCTATATGCTGGAAGACCCTCTTGAAGATTCATTCTGCAGATGAAACCCCTGGCTTCTCTTCACTTTTCCCCCTTGTTTATAGGGGGAGGACAGAAGAGCTGCTTAGCTGTTCACCTGAAAATGTTTAGTGCCTAAAACCTCCATACTACCTATTGGCAATGAGAGCAAAAAGCTGTCACATACCCTCTTCATCTTGTTCTTGGAGCTGCAGGATTGCTTTTCTGTGGCGCCGACATGGAACACAGGGTTTAGGAAGGCTGGGTGTGCTGACACCCACCAAGGGCTACAGCATACAGCATCAAGGGCTCATAAGTCCTATTTTTAGTGGTGCACTGTGCACCTGAAGCACTCTTGGTTGGCTACTGGTAGGTGGGAAAAACCACTGAGCCAGTAACCTTTTTTAGGACACGCTCTGATGGGTGATGGATGGGGTGAAGGGTGCTTTGGAGGTTCCTGCTGTTGCCCAAAAGCTTGTGAAGCCTCCGGAAGGAAATGCAAGGCAAGGGGGAGGCTTTGCAGGAAGCACAAAGCTCTGGCAGATTGCTGATTTCTGCTTAACTGCCAAGGATGCAAAGCGTTGGTTGACGAGGGTTTGCGTGTGCGAGAGGAGGGAAGTGCCCTTTCGCACCTTCCCAACCTGCTTGTGGTTGCATAAGCCTGAAAGCGAAGAGCCGGAGGTTGCTATGCCAACTCGCATCCCTAAACTCCTCCCATCCATCTCCTCGTCTGAACAACGGAGGAGCCCACCCCGGAATGATCCACCGGCAGCAAAGGCTTTGCTCTGTGGCTGGAGCAGACTGAAGGACTCTGGGAGGTGTGTGTACCCACGGCCCTCGTGCCACCGACAAGAGGCTGCACCAGAGCCACCAGTTTGCAGCACTTCTGCTTTGTTATCCCAAGTGCTTTACCTTCGCTGCTGAATTTGATTTCCGGCCCTCACTGGCAGCACTGAGCCTGTGCTGTCACTCATCAAAGGAATCGCAAGCGTGGCATGAATCTGTGTGCCTGGTTTCCTTTCTGCTGCATTAAAATAGCGTAAAGTGCCTTTCAAAGACACCGAGAAGGAGGAATCGCTATTTCCGGGTGCTTACATAAACGGTCTTCAAGTGCAAAAGTGGAAAACATTGAACTCCTTATGTTCTTCCCCTTCCCCCTCCCTTAAGAAGGGCACTATATAGAATTATGCTGTATGGTAAAAGGGTCAAATCCTTGATAGAGAATGAAAATGCAAGGTGGCTTAGGTCTGTACCACATGGAAGAGGCTGGCAGGTGAAGCAGCTGTGAGTTTTTGCATCCTATCCTAATTAGCAGTAATTTCCAGCAATGAACAAATTCTTATGATTATCCCCTTCCCTTTCTTTGTTCAACCTGGCACATAAATCACAGACCCTTTTCTCTACACTCCAGCACTGTCAGGAGTGGGAATCCTGATGGGTTAGTTTGCCAGTAATTAAATTTGTCCCTTCTGTTCATTTCACAGGCGCAGTTGCCCTCTGCATCGAAGCAAGTGCAAGTCAGAGCCAATGTGAGCCTTTAATAATTTGGTAGTCTCATCTGGTGCTGAAGACAGAAAGTTTTCTTGCTAATTGGGTTGTTGTGAGATAATCAGAAGAGGACCAAGCTTCTCTGGACAGAGGGAGGCTGGGAGCATACAGAGTCATGGAGAAGGTAATGGGTAAATTTATACTCCTGTATACGTCCTCCAAGCCTTCAGCCAGAACAAATGCATCGAAAACGCCTCAGGTCTGATTTCCTTTGACTCAGCAGCTTGCTTAGTCATTTACACCAGAGTAAAAGCCACTTTGATAGGCTTTCATGTCAGAATGATAGCTTTCTACATTGCTAAAACTGGGGTGCCAGGTTAGCACAGCCTGCAGCCTGAGCAGGAGGAAGAGGCTTGCAGCAAGGAAAGGCTGGTGCTGCTCTTCGGTTTCTGCTGGGCAGGGCACCAGGGTGGAGGCTCAGGATGGACCGCCCCAGCCTTGAAATTTTGCCCCCAAGGAGGCAGGCAGCAACACTGCTGGCCCAATACAAACAAGAACTGCTTGTAGCTGTCACTGAAAAACCTGAATTTGCCCAATGGCAGATCATCAGACAGATTTGCAGGCAGAAGAAGCAGCCTGGTTCAGGAAAATTCTCCGATTTCACATTAACTAAAGGGACTCATTCAGATTTGGTCCCTGTCAGTAAATACATGCAAATACTGAAGCTTTAGTCAGAGCTCTGATTTTTTAGTTAAAACATAAGATGTTAGTCATTTCCGCTGCAGAGAAAAACCTGACCCTGCAGCACCTGAGGGCTTCTTTTCTCTTACCTAGTTTGTTTTAATCTTGCAGTTTTTAAGACTGTTTCATGATTTTGAGGACCTGACATATATTTGTGGAGAGATTGTAGCAGACAACAGTGCCTTCTAAAAACTGGGCCAAAGCAGTTTCGTGCCCTGATTCCTTTCAAGGGCGCAGATGAGGTTATCGACATGTCCATTAACTATACTTCCCTGGAAGGTTTTGGTACTCTGCAGCGAGCATTTGTTACACACACACGTCCCTGTGTGCTGTGTCACCTCCTGGCCATGCAGCTGATGCCCAGGACTGGGGACACGGAGATGAGGACTCTTTTATTTCCAGCCCTGCAGCCTTATTATTTGCATGGCCCTTTGCAGACAGATACAACTCATTCTGCTCATGCTCAGAACGGAGCCAAAAGCTACACCGTCTCCCAACAGCACCGATTAACCGATGCTCGACAGCTCATTAGTGATGGCTGCTCAGTTTCAAGTTGGTTTGGAGTGTGGGAAGAGGGAGCTCATGTCTGGAGAGGCTCACCCTGAGTCACCTGGGACAAATCGCTTAAAACCTGTACACACATTTGGTTTTTCCATTTGTAAACTGCTAAAACATTTATGTTCCTGCTCCACAGGAGGGACTGAGCCTAGCTTCCCAGACATTTGCAGAACGTGTGGAGATATTAGCAAAAAAGTTACACTAAGAGTATGTAGTATTACCATTATTATTATAATGGATTTCACTTTGGTTCTTGAGTACATGATTGCAGTCCTCTGAGAGGGGCAAACAGAACAAGAACAAAAAGAAATATAAAAGAACAATCTGTCATTCTCACCTGTTCTTCTCTCTCGAATGATTCCCATTCACTGGCTTCCTTTGGTTATAAATAAAGGTGTATAATATCTCTCAAATCAAAGGAATGAGGCATTTTTCAATCCTCAAAACTTCCTCATCTTCTTAATGAAAGGAATAGTTAAAAATGAGCAAGTGCTGTAATTGCTGGAACATGTCCAGAGGAGAGCAACAAAGCTGGTGAGGGGTGTGGAGCTCAAGTCTTATGAGGAGCAGCTGAGGGAGCTGGGGTTGTTTAGCCTGGAGAAGAGGAGGCTGAGGGGAGACCTTATCGCCCTCTACAACTGCCTGACAGGAGGTTGTAGCGAGGTGGGGGTCGGCCTCTTCTCCCAGGTAACGGGCGATAGGACGAGGGGGAATGGCCTCGAGTTGCACCAGGGCAGGTTTAGGTTGGACATCAGGAAAAAAATTTTCACCTAAAGGGTTGTAGAGCCTTGGAACAGGCTGCCCAGAGAAGTGGTCGAGTCCCCATCCCTGGAGGTATTTAAAAGACGGGCAGACGAGATGCTTAGGGACATGGTTTAATGGTGGATGGCAGGGTTAGGTCAACAGTTGGACTCAATGATCTTAAAGGTCTTTTCCAACCGAAATGATTCTGTGATGCTAGGATTTCTACCCAGGTTCTGGCATAGCACTGATCCTTTAGACAGAGGAGCGCACAGAAGCAATTAACCCAATAAAAGGACACAGTGCCCTCATGCTCACTGATCATCACCACGTTACTGTTGTTCTTGGGAGCAACCACAGTGAAACCAAGTGCCAGATAAAACCTGTGCAGAATTGTGCAGATGTAGAGCCAGAGCCACCATGAAGCTTCAGGGTGGCAACCCAAGAAGATCGTTCAGTAGTAGCCAGCCTCAGTGCTCAGGCTCTGGCTTGAGGAAGACAGCCAAGGGAATCGTTTGAGCGATCAGCTCGAGGTTGTGCAGTCCACCCACACGGCTTTAGGGAGCAGCCGTGGGTTTAGCAAAGCCTGTCTCTCAGGCATAAAAAGACAACGGTGTTGGCAGAGTTGTGCTAGAAAGATGTACCTGTAAAAATCATCGGGTTTTACAGGAGAATTTCCCCCTCTCTTTTGGAACCACAGGTGTAGATGGAAGGTGTTGGTGGAGTACGAACAAATGTGAGAAACCAGATCCTTAGAGAAGCAATTTTTTGCACTTGCAAGCTTCTGAATGGGAGTGTTTATATGGACCCAGCTGATCCCACATATAGCAGCCAGGCCCAGACTTGTAGCTGCTACTCCTAAATGGAGACCAAACAGAAGAGCTGGTCACAGGCATCATCACGTGTGCTGCAGAGAGCTCTGGCTTGTCAGTCTTTCTTTCATGCATTTTTCATACATCTCCTCTTGTTCCTATGCCATTTGTTTTGTCTTTGTTTTCAGCTGTATCTAATGAGCCGTCATTGTGGTTTTGATCAAGGATTTTTCTGTGAAGACTTACAGAGCTCTCCTCTCCAGTCCTCTACATCTTCTCCCAACTCCTCCTCCCCCTCTGCTCTCCTTAGTTGTTCACATTCCCATTGCAGGTAAAAATCTTTCAGAGACAATCATCAGCGCTGGTAAGAGAGTCAGAACAGATGGTAAAAGGGGAGAAGTAAGGGCATATCTTGGGGAGCCAAGTAACAGCAGCGGGGGGACAGCTATAGAGATGGCCCAGAAGGGATCATTTCCCCCTCTCTCTTTTGGAAGTGCTGGCATGGCATCAGCCAGAGGAGACCTTTGGGGGCCTTTTGAA
>NW_009258549.1:1461048-1477455 GCF_000687185.1 Egretta garzetta
CTTTGGCTCCCTCCCAGGTGTGCAGTTACCTGTCGGGACACGGGGGCCGGGAGCAGCTGGGGGAATGGGATGCTGAACAGGGACTGAAAGTGGTGATGCATACCTACACCCGCTCCTTCCTGAAAGGCTGACACAGCACTCGTGCATGGCTTGTCCTTCTGCTCCGGCAGGATCACAGGCGACACGGGTGGAGGCGGTGGGGGTCGCTTTTCCTCCTTAATTTTGCTTCTTAGTAATTTTGCAAAGATGGGGAAAGTTGTGAAAAGTTTCAACAGTGGAATGAAAATGAAAGGGTGCACGCATGTCTGGTGAGGAAATCTGGGCATGCTGTGTCAGTGGGAAAAGGAAAGGAGGGGAACTAGAAATGCAGTCTTTTCTCAAAAATGTTTCATTAAAATGTAATTAAAAATTATTCACAGCAAATGCAGTAAATAAGAGGTAACTTGGACATTTTTCACAGCAAAACAGTGCTTTTACATTTTGCAGGGATCTCAGTAAATTTTATTAACCCATTTCACACACTGAGACGCTGAGAAATTACAGTCATACACAGATTCTTTGACGGGACCAGGAATACAAGTCAGACCACCATTTTCGCAAATGTATGCTTTCTCCAGCTGTGTTCTCCCAGGTATTACTGTTCTCACTTATAACTGATGATCATTACTTATTTTCCCAGTCACTGAGACACCCCTGGAGAGCCCTTTCCAGAGTTGAAATGCCTGGGAGATACAGGTAATGCAGGGGCAGTAATACTCGTGGCTGCTCATCTACTTGCTGCTCAGAGTATGACTTAGTACCTGCAGTTTACTGACTCCTGAACGCTAACTTTTCAGCATTGCTTGAAGGGAGGGGGACCAAGCAGGAGAAATGAATGTGGGAGGGAGGAAGGGAAGGTGAGGGGGTGGAAAAATGAGCCTGCTTTACTGAATAATGAGAGGAGTGAAAATGAATGGGGAGAGAGAGAGAAAAGCTGGTTTAAATATTTAATCTCTGTTGCATTTGCTTTTGAAGGGGAGACAAAAGCTTTGGAACATCTTTTGTCTTGAACTAATTCTGACCAGAGCTGAACAGAGATGTGATTGTTACTTCTGTCATTTGCCTTAAGGTGGAGAAAAACAGATTGGTCCTGCTGCATCAGCCCATCACATCAGTCTCCATCTCCAGCCCCAGCCAGTACCTGGAGCTGCAGGAGGTATAAATTACTCGCGACAGTGACACCTCTGCCCCACGAGCCCATGCTGAGCCCATGCTGCCCAAGGTCTCGGTGCCAGGGTGGTTGGTGTGTGTGCCTCCTGGGAGCTACACCTTTCTTTGGAGAGGAGGAAGCTCCTCTGATGGGTCTGAGGAGCAGTTGCCCACCTAGAGCAAGTCAAGGTCACTTTAGGTCTTCGCCACTGTTCAGAGCCATGTGGTTAGCACAACACATGACAGCAGTATTTTTCCCTTGTTTCTCCCCATTCCTCCATATATCTTTCTACCTGGCCTCTCCCTGAAACACTTCTCTTCCCCTTCCCTTGACTTGCCCTCTCAAGTCCTCCCTCTCTGCTCACCCACAGTCTAGGCAGAGCCAAAATAAGCACAGCTGTCTTGTCTACCAGCCACAGCTGCACCATCTGCAGCACCTTCTGTGGATGAGGCAGCCCCACGGATGAGCCAGCAGGACCCGCACGCCAGCCTCAGAGACGACAGCTATCTGTACTGATGAGCCGCTGCGCCAACGAGGTCATTTGCTTTCAGTTAGTCCTATATAAACCATGTTGTTCAGTTGATTTAACTCATCTGCCACACGTTCTGTTTCTCTTGTCTCTCACGCTGGACACCCAGGCTCGAGGACTGCGCTGCAAGCCATGGCCAGTGTCACCCAGCGAGGCAGGCACAGCCCTTCGTAGCGGTGGTGGTTCTCTGCAGCCACAGCCTGTCATCCTCTGAGACAGCTTTAGCCAGATAAAAACTTCATTTAGGCTTGCTTTATAGACTAGAAGAGTAGGAGGGAAAAATGCCTCCAGAGAGTAATTCACTGTAAGCCTGCTGGTTGTTTCTCTCCAGCCACAGCCTGTCATCCTCTGAGACAGCTTTAGCCAGATAAAAACTTCATTTAGGCTTGCTTTATAGACTAGAAGAGTAGGAGGGAAAAATGCCTCCAGAGAGTAATTCACTGTAAGCCTGCTTTTAAATTGGTAAATATCTGTAACCTCTAAGAAAGGCTGATGGTTTCTGACTAACCAGAGGAAACTGCTTAGACTGGGAACTTTTTATCTCATTTTGGCAGTGGCTTTGTCTCTCTGATCCACTTATTCCCTTCATAACCCTAAAAGCGAAGAGGTGCTGCCATCCCTGCTTCTCAGATGGGGGCAGATATATGGAATTAATGTGACTTCGCCACCAGAGCCTCTCAGGACGTCATGGGAAAAGCAGGGAACTTTGAGCTCTGGTCTCCTGAGCCCTGAGAGAAGGCACGAAATCCCAGTTTTTTGTCAACTCCTGAACTGGGAGCACACCAGAAAAAATAAAGCAAAAAAGAAACAACCCAAAAAGCTACAGCAGCATCTCTCGAGCCTCTGAAGGCTCAGAGTTAGCAATTGTCTTTCAAAGGCTTACTTCAAAAGTAATTTATTACTTCACTAGCTGTTTGCTGAGAGATCAAATAAAGCCAAGGTGGCTAGTCAAGTATGCTCCTATTTTATTTTTATATAATTTGAGGAACTCGACCGGCTAGTTTAAATGCTGGAGAAGACAGCTGAGTGGGAGTTTGGGCTTGGTGAAGCCAGCTAGGCAAGGGTTTTACATTTGGTTTACAAAAGAGCTTGAGTAGGCTGAGATTCCAGGCTGATGAGATGGTCTCCACGATGACTACACTTTTTTCTTTTTTGGCAGAGAACTCGTACACTCAACATGTGAGCTATAGGGATGAAAGGGGAGTTTATTTTCTGTAGCACTACAGGACTTTATTTCTTTGCTGATTTTTGCAGCAATTCCTCCCATGGCAATGATACCAGGATGCCGGTCACCCTGTTTGGATCTAAGCTACACAAATAGTTGACCAGATACCAAAGATGGCAGCTTCTGGTCCAGGTTTGATCTGAACTGATGACTTAGGAATGGAAAACATCATACCTTATTCCAAAAATTTGTCTGTGCCATAAAAATAGTCCTCTACTTTTTGCCAAAGAGAAAAGGCTCGGGAGCTGACAAAGTGGTCCTGGTGTTGTGGTCTAAAAATTGCTGAGTTCATGTCATGACCGATTACCGGTTCACTACCCCTTTGAAGAAGCCAGTGGTGTTCCAATGATGCTGTGCCAAGCTGTGCTTTTCCTTCCCTAAACTAAAGCTGTCTGTATTAGGAGAAAGCCAGGAGCTGCTGCTTCCCAAATTCAGTCAATGATGGTTTGCCTGTGTGTTAGCCTGGGGGCCCCAAATCCACCTCCCGCTCAGGCCTGACCTTACTGGGAGCTGCTGCCTCTCACAGCTGGTTACAGCAGGAGCCTTCTCATAGCCTGTGTTGCGGCTTTCAAAGTCTGTCGGCACAGAAGGACATACAGGGATCTCAGACCTCCTCAACGTGTGCCAGTGGCTGCTGATGGCTGCCGTGCCACGCCAGGAGCACGGGTGAAGGAGGGAAGCGTTATTCCGAGGGTGACAACAGAAACCTCCTCGTGCTCTGTGGAGAAGGAAGAGAAAAAGCAAAGCATCTCAGGGTTTCCTCAAAAGCTGCCAGAATTTTTGTTGGGGGGGATCTGGAGATGAAACAGACAAAGTAGCTGGAGGAATCTTTGTGTTCGACAAAGAGCAAATCTGCTCAAAGAAAAAGGAGAGAGAATTGTGGGAGTCCCAAAACTATATTCGGATTTGGGAGATCGTGCCTCCCTTCCATTTTCTTATTGTCAAAATATCTTCAAAATCTCAAAGTGATTTTCTTCCTCTTCCCTCCCCTCCCCACTCTGATTAGGAGTTTTAAGTGGGAAATGCTGAACTATTTCATTTCTGAATCTTTCAAAATCAATCTTTTTGTCATCTTTTAAAATAGACTTGTAGATCCAATCTATTATTTCAGCTCAAAAAGGAGAAAAAAGTAGAGTCAATAAACAGTGAAATAAACTGCAAACACAATTTTTCACTTGGGGACTAACAAACTCCTTGAATTCACCCTTGTATTTCTTTGTTTCTGTTCTTTTTCTGACCCCCAGTCCCCCATGCTTTCAGTTTGTTTGACCTTTTTTTTAACACTTTTTATTACCCAGCTCTACTTTAGTTTTTTCATTTATTTAAATATTAATTAAAGAACAGCAGTTACACATTATTCTTATTTCTTAATCAAAGCAACCAGGAAGCCTAATGTAACATCCTTGAGATTGAGGGAACGGGAGAAAGTATTCCATATGGCAGAAGAATTACAGGAATTATGGACAGAAAGCCCCTACTTGGGAAATGAGTCAGTCTGCTTCTGTCTAGCAGAAAAGATCAGCGCAGAAGTATAGAGCCTTTAGAAACAGCTTATGAATTTACAGCTTGCAAAGTAAGTGAAGTCTCTGTGTCTCTCATACACATACGCTAACTCATTTCCCACACACGCATACATACAGGTCTCTGGTGGAAAGACGGGGAACGTGCAGTCTGCAATGCATATGAACTTTCTGTTTAGAGGAGAAAAGAAAAGATTTTTTTCAATAGGCACAAAATCCCACCCCCTCAGCACCCCTCCTTCCCCTGTGTCTGACACTGACTTCAAGGGAGGAGTTGAGCCAATTATCTGTGAGTCCTACAGAAGGAAAATCTGCAATTTGCCAGTAGTTGTGAGAGCGAGAGGGAGAAAGGCAGGGAGGGAAGAAGAAAGGCTTAATTGGCAAACGTAAAGAAAAACCCCGTCTGTCCTAGAAAGAGAATATTTTAAAGCAAATCTCAGACCAGAAGAAAAGAAGCTTGTGGAGGGGGGTTGTGCCAGGCAAGACCTGGGGAAGCGTAGGTTCACCATAGACAACTTCCATGCCCCTGTTGATTTTTCTCCATAGGGTCTGAGGCAGCGTTGAGGCAGGGTGGGCCAGCCGGATGCACCCATGACCCTGCACGACTAAGCGTTGCTCCAGAGACCCTTTCCCCCCAGCAGAGCCTACGAAGCACAACCTGCAAGAAAAGCCAGTGGGAGTGGGAGAGACTCTCCCTCTCCTTCTCTCGAACTGAGGCTGTGAGGAGAAGAGCTCATCTCACCAAAGGGAAAAGCTACCACTGGTTCCAAGACCCTTCTTTAGCCCATGTCGGTCGCCTGATCCAGTACTTACCATCCATGGGGGAATGCCCTCTGGAGCCCTGTGGTCCTTCCCAATCCTGCTAAGTTCCCAGGAAATACCGCTGAAGAACTGAGACAAGAGCAAGCAACGTGGGATCCACAGAACAACAGGCTTTTATAGCAGCAGCCGCCTCTGATTAAAATTATCAGCTTCATCAGACTGCGCCAAGACCCAGGACTGCTCCTCGGAGGAAAGAGAGGTAAGAAAGCAGCATGGAGTTTGGGATGAAAGTAGGAAACAAACATCCCACGGGGGTGATTGTGGTGTGCATGAAAATCATGGGGATACTAGTAGTGATTAACAAGTGACAGGTCTGTAATACACGGTACGGTTTGCATCTGCCTATGTCCTTTTCAGCTGGATGCAGTGAATTACATTGGGATGGCAAACAGAGACAGAAGCAGTAGCTGAAGACTGTGGAGTGCAAGAGGGGTAGTTCATAAGTCTGTTCATGGATAGGGAGTGGTAGGGAGCATATCCCCTGGTGGGAGGATGGAAACCTGAGGTGTAAAAGCTCCAGGCAGGTTGAATGAAGAATGTTGTCCTTAGAGATCTTTCTCCAGATGCCTGGGATCAAATTTGTCAGCACCTCACTGGAATTCAGATGAGCACTCTTCAGAGCATGCAAAAGCAGCTGCATTGTCATTCACTCCAATGTCTGTCTATGAAGCAAGCAGCGGTGGCTCGCAGGTAGAAGACAACACAGGGAGTCATAAGAAATGTAGTTTAATGTTGATTTTGGACAGCTGTTTCAGCTCTCTCTGGGCGTATGAGCCTTTCCCCTTATTAAGTGGAGATAACGCTCATTGCCTACATTTCTATGACATTTTGAAATCCCTGTGCTGCACCAATATAAAATACTAATGTAAAGTTTCTACCATCAAGCCAGTGCATGAAGCAGGAGGTACCACGGGGAATTAATCTGTGCTTAAGCATTTAATAAACTGGAAGGAAAAGATGTAGATTAAAGCCAGCTGGAGGTTGTTTGTCTCCTCATTCGCTTCTGATTGATTTTGCTTTATTTAGTACACGAACATGTGGTGTCTTTCTGTTTCCTTTCTTCTGCCTTTAATCTTTTTCAATGTATGAGTCCCTGTGCTCCCCCCCAACCCCTGGGTGTGAAGGCTGAAGTTTCATTCCTTTTCTGAGGAAGAAGGGCGTCACACTATATGGAACTGGAGAAAAACTGTAGTGGGGGGATAAGAAGAGAGGGCACAAACCACAAATATAAGCTCCAGGTTCAACGGCATGCTCTGAGTCAGATTTGCAGCAGAGGTGATGAGATGAGTAGCAACTCCATGAATCAAAGGGTTGAAAAGCATCTTTTGACTCCATGTGAAATGAAATGCAGCCAGGAAAGCACAAGAGTCCTCTTGACTGAATGCTTTGACAGGTGGAACAAGGACAGCATAAAGTGACTATTTAATACATTAAAATCTGTGTGTCCTCACGCCCCTTTTTCCCCTTCAGTGCACCTACATCCTCGGCGCAACGCATCCTGAAATGAGCACATGTCTGCACATAGCGTTTTGCCTTT
This sequence comes from Egretta garzetta, assembly GCF_000687185.1. NCBI lineage: Eukaryota > Metazoa > Chordata > Aves > Pelecaniformes > Ardeidae > Egretta > Egretta garzetta. The sequence goes on from NW_009258549.1 coordinate 1,467,871, forward strand.
GGTGGGGGTGAGAGGCAGTGTGATTTAATGACCAGAGAGGCAAGGGTGAGGAAAGGTGGGAAGGAGAAAGAGTTTGAAAGGTAGGAATCCCAGAGTCTGTTCATGTTTCTCACTTGTTGGACCTTGTGTGGTCACTCAGCTTCCTTGTGCCTTACTCTCCCCTGCCTGCAGGTAGCTGTGCTGGCAATTCCTTCTCCAAGCTGTTCAGTGTGCAGTGGCTCTAACTGAGGTCCAAAGCGATGGAATTAATTTCAAAGTGGAGGACAGAAGCGCCTCTTGCACTAAAGGCGCAAAATTAACCTTCCAAGCAGCTGCAGTGACACAGCCCACCTCCTTTGCTGTGTGATGGGAGTTTCTCTAATCACCAGCAGCTCAGTGGTTACCTGCCAGTCAGGAGCATAATTTGTAGGATTTTGGCTTGTAAAGCTGCTGGCCAGCATCAGGTCCCCCAGCATGCATGTTCTTTACAGGACATATAAGGCATTTGCTTAAAAAGCGTAACTGTGCTCAGCCCCATATGCTGCCGCACCAAATTGCATGGAACCGATCTTCAGCAGGTGTGAACCAATGCAGTCCACTTGTCCTCATATAGCTACACTGGTCCATCCCAGTCTGAAGAACTGACTCATTTCTAAATACTGACCCTGGGCTGTAGAGAAGTTTGTTGGGTTTTTTCACAAAATCCCTCTCCTGTCCCCAGTTGTCTGCCCATGGACGCAAGACAGTATTGGACTGGCTATGTAGGAAAGGGCAGAAACAGTGTACGTGTCAGTGTTGTTTCAGGGACTGAATCTGGTGTTTCTGCACTGTTGGAGATAGGTCCTGTTCTAAATAAAACACAGAGCCCAGTTCAAAGACTGGGTGTGCTCCTTGCTGTCATTCCCACCACAGCAATCCCAGCAGTGCCATAACTCTGCATGTGTGTGTCCACCCAAAGTTATGTTCTGACATTGCTGTCTGGCTCTAATATTATGCTGTCCTGCCCAGTGAATATAACTCAGAGTGTAAGCTACTCTGAGGAAAGCATTGCATTTTCTTCTGTGCTTAGATAGGGCTGAATGTGCTGTTGGCGTGCAGCAAATTAGAGCAATAATAATAAATACTAATATCTTGCTGTTGCCTTGGGCTATAGCACAGTGCTTGTAATGATGCTGGATCAGAATTCCAGAGACTTCTTTATTTAGCAGTGACTGTATCTTCACTGCTGCTTTGGTGCTTAGCACAAGTTAAACAAAGTAAAAGATTTTAAGCTCTTGACTGAGATATGTGTCAACTAGGTAAAAGCTTGGGAGATAAAATTCACTCGAGGGAAAGATAGGAATCCAGATCTGGACCCAGAAATGATCTTTCAATGCACATAAAGTACTCGCATTGTAATATTAAATAAACAACACCTAAGTTAAATAAACGGCACAGTGGGAACTTGATTATTCTTTAATAAGATCCTGGTAACCAAAATAAACTCTGTCAAAAATGTGCCTTTTTGCTCTAATGGTTAGCTTTCCCCACACAGAGGTTATATTTTTCCTTGCAGCGCACAGTTCATTTGAACTGGTACACGAAAAATGGCTGAACAACGCTTTTTTTTTTCCTATCAAAGTTTTCTGCACCTGAGTGCTATGTCAAAATGCAATCTCCAAGGTCTCGAGACTCATTTTAGTTGTCAGGGGTTGGAAATCTCATCTAATCACTATTTAAGATGGCTGTCCTTCATCTTTTCTCCTGCTTGTACTTAGCACCCGCAAAGACTCTGACACCCACAACAGCTGTGAGTGTACAAAGACTGAAACTCCTACAAAATCTACGTTTCTGCAGCTCCATCCATTGCCAGCCATCCTGCTGCAATGCTGATAGTTTGTTGACAGGGAGTTCCTACGCTACCAGTCCAAACAGCGAGATGAATATCTGGTTTCTAAAAGGTTACTGGAGACGCAGGTCTTAGACGTTATCAATGGCCAATGCTATTTTGTGGCTCAAACTCCCTGCATCAGCAATGGAAGGTTGTATGGGACCAGCTGCTTAAAGTTACTGAGATGTCTGGCTTCCACTGATGTTAAGCACAATTCTTAATTCTTGTTGCTTTCTGATTTCTGGTTGATCTCAAAATGAGTACTGTGCACAGCTCCTATTTAGGCAACCAAACAAAGCGGTCTAGTTCCTAATGGCAGCTGCAGTGAATGCAGTGTAGTGGGAAATATGACCTCTGTGTTTATGTATCTAAATGAGAGCCAAGCTCTACTGAAAAATCTGGTAATATCTAAGTGACGCAGATGGTGGGAAGGAACCTGGTGTCTAAGTTGAAGCGCAGCTGATAAAATTAGCCCTTCATGTTTAAATGGAATAGTAAATTACAATTCGAACCCATGCTATTTTCGGAGTAAATGCCTTCATTTTTAAATAACTTCAAAAGAAAACACATACCCCACCCCACCCCCCCAAAAAAACCCCAAACCACTCCCTGGAAATGAGACTGAGAAATGAAGCATTTCCAGTGAAAAGATTCCTGTATGAACCATTTATCTGCTTATGAGGATGGTCTTCTGGAGCACTCTTTGACAAGCTTGTGGTAAGGGGTTGCCCTACTCCATCCTCCCTCTAGTTTCTGGTCTTTCCTCCAACTCTGCCATTTCCTCTTTCAGGACCAAGCAATGATGAAGACCATGTCTGGTGGAAACTGCACCCTGAACGTGCCAGCCAAGAACTCATATCGCATGGTAGTGCTGGGAGCCTCCAGGGTGGGGAAAAGCTCCATTGTCTCACGCTTTCTCAATGGCCGGTTTGAGGACCAGTACACTCCCACCATTGAGGATTTTCATCGCAAGGTCTACAACATCCGGGGAGACATGTATCAGCTGGACATCCTGGACACCTCCGGGAATCACCCTTTCCCTGCTATGAGGAGGCTTTCCATCCTGACAGGTGAAAAGTGGGGGGAAGTTTGCAGATGGGGAACGGTGGAGGATGAAAGACCAAAATGGCAGGCATTAGCTTGAAAACTGTAGCCTGGAGATGATTACTTCTTCGGAGGTAGCTTGATTTTATTGCCAAGATGCACTTCTCTAGAGAGATATTTCCTGGCTGGGATGCTCCAGGCACTATAGGGAGTGCACTAAGCCACAGAGGAGAAGTCCACCAGGCGAAGGTCTGAAATTGAAATTTCCTCCTAGTTTTTTTCCCTCCTAACTTCCCCTCCTGCTCCATATTTTTTATTGCAGCCACAAATGAATGGTTGAATAAGATTTCGTGGGCATAAAGAGCAGCAAGGGACAAAATAAGCATGTCATTATAAGACACAAGCAGTGAAAAACAAGTGTAAAATGCACAGGGAGGGAATTCAAACCAAAAAAATCTCGAAGTTTTTTCCTAAAATTTCCAGCCTGATTCCCTTTATTTGATATTCCAGTAAGAGGACAGCTCTGCTTTCACCCTTTCTCCTTAGTCTATGGTTAATCAAATGAAGTCAAGAGGAAAAAGAAAAAATGGTGGGCTCATCTCATACGTTCTCATTGTCAGGCAGTTTCTGTGGCAAGCTAAGATGTATTCCCTAACTGTGAAAGTGGCAGTGGAGATACATTCAGCCACAGCTCACAACAAACCTGCTTTCTAGCTAGCCAGTGAAACATGATGTTCACATCTGACCAGGCTAGCGTCCACACTGAGTGAGGACCTACGGCCAGTTTCTGGGATGCAGATGTGAGCTTTTGTCCCTGAAAGCTCTCTTAGCACTTTCCACATGAATGTCATTCAACAAGCAATGATTTGCGTTATTTACTATTTGCAAAAGGAGTTGTAAGTCAGGAAATGTCAAAAGGAAATGCCAGGGGATCTGTGTCATTTATGTATTTCTTTTTGTCCATGGTCTGTTTCTTTTGAGCAAATGAAATGACTGCGGAGCACTGCACATTGGGAAACCTCTCATTCCTGACTTAGGCGTTTGGGACTGACTAGCTGTAAATCTTCAGTTCAGGTGCTGCTTCTTGTATTGTATAATCAAAAGGCCAAGGCTGAGTGGCTACTATCTCTCCATTCTTCCTGGTGTCAGAACAGGCTCTGTTTTACACAGAGGTACAAACAAAAGGAAGAAAAAAGATAAGCAATGCAGCAGAGCTGAGATAGAAACATGTTTACAAAAGAGAGTACAAATTGGCAATAATTTGCAAGTCCAGTGCAACCTAGAAACACACAATTGGATATGGCTGAAGTAGCATCATAGCCAAAAATCTTTTCCATAGCACTACAGAGAGGAGTGGAGAGTTGAATTAGAAAAAAATGGAACCAAGGTACAGCTTAATGAACAGATTCAAAAGGACCAAAAAAAAAGTAGGGGGAAGAGATGGCAAATAAACCTATTGCTTTTTGAAAATTAGCTCCTCTGACACAGGTTGCAACTCACAAGCCTTTACAGTATCCTTTTTTAATTGCAGGCGATGTTTTCATCCTGGTATTCAGCTTGGACAACAGAGAATCCTTTGATGAGGTCAAGAGGCTCCAGAAACAGATCCTTGAGGTCAAATCCTGCCTGAAGAACAAGACCAAGGAATCAGCTGACCTCCCCATGGTGATCTGTGGCAACAAAAATGATCACAGTGAGATCTTCCGCAAGGTACGCTCAGATGAAGGCGAGAACCTTGTCTCCAGTGATGAAAACTGTGCTTACTTCGAAGTTTCAGCCAAGAAGAACACCAATGTGGATGAGATGTTCTATGTCCTCTTCAGCATGGCCAAGCTACCTCATGAGATGAGCCCTGCCCTCCACAGGAAAATTTCCATCCAGTATGGTGACACCTTCCAACAGAAATCCTTCCGGATGCGCCGAGTCAAGGACATGGATGCCTACGGCATGATCTCTCCCTTTGCTCGCCGGCCAAGCGTCAACAGTGACCTGAAGTATATCAAATCAAAAGTTCTCAGGGAAGGTCAGTCAAGGGAGAGGGAGAAATGCACGATCCAGTGAATGGGGCTTGCTCTTCTGCCTGAAGTCGTCATCCACATGCAGTGCCTTAAAGAAAAACGGTCTGTGGAAGCACAGAATGGGCTCACAGGGTTCATCGAGAAAACACAACATGGAGAAAGGATAACCCTTCCTGCAGATTCTGCTGAGTCACGAATGTAAATAACATTGTCCTTGTAAATGACTGGAAAGATCATATGCCTGAGATATGAGTGCATTTCTCTGTCTTTGTAATATAGTCCTTCTTCATTCCCCTTTTTGTTTAAAGAATACAGACATGAGAAGCAAAGAAATGTCAACCTCATCCTTACAAAGAAAGTAGGTCAAAAATGCACAAAAGGCATTAACAGTTACCCAGCATGCAGCTCTTGCTAAGAGAGAGGAGGTTATGCATATGCTTGTGTGTATATCCCTGTGTGTCAGTGTGTATGTGTGCATGCATGCGTGGAGGCAATCCTTTAAAAAATGGGACTTGCATTTCAAAGGGCAGCAGTCTTACTGAGGTTTCCCAGATTGGGAGTGGACTCTCTCTATGGACACATGACTCTTAGCTCGCTTCTGAGGGGACCTGCATTAAGAAGATCTTGATTTTATGTGTCCCGGGACAGTTACATTTGACATCAACATGAATGTTGTTTTGTATTATAGATTTTATTTGGGATTTGGGGTTTTTTTTATTGTCTGGGGGTGGGTTCTTAGCAAAATCAGATGGCAAGTGCATTTGATATCAAAACAGTGTCTACTTTCCAGCAGTGAAAGGTGTTTTTCATCTGTAAAACTATATAATATGTACATTGATTGAAAGTGAAATTGTTCTGCAAAAAGTGAATACATTTGACTGCTTTGCAAGCCTAGTGTGATATTGTTTCTCAAAGCAGCCACACCAACTCTGAGTACCATAGTACAGATGCCACCCTTTGCCTTGCTGGCCACCAAAGCAATGGTTCCTTCCTCTGCCCGTAGCAGCCGAGACTGACCAGATTCATTTGTTGGCTTAGACCACTTCAGAGGCAGGATTGGGTTTTCCTTCAAAATTAAGAACTGAACGGTTGTAGGGCCAGCTCCACCCTATTTCTTCTGTTAACGTCTTCTGTTAATGGCCTCTAGCCATTTTGTTCATGGTTTTCCCTGTTGTCTGATAAAGGTTACCTTGATGGAAACCTTTGCGCTGCCTAAGTCCTTCAGAACAGAAGCTTTGTGCTGGCTGTCCAAACAGGGCTGAACTGGCTGGCCAGACAAATCTGGGGCTGTCCATTCACTTCTTCCCTTTCTCAGCCCACTCCAAGCTTCCTTGTCTTCAGCTCCCTCCCTGTTCTGCTTCTGGCTTTTTTGTTCCATGTGCTTCTGTACGCCCTCAAAGCCAAATATATTCTCTCAGATGTGAGCTTGTCACTCTCGCTGACTGGAATGAGATGTGTGCACACACAACTGTGGGCAAAGCATGGCCCCAAGACTGTACACAACAGTAGAGTATATACATTATATATACCTCAGAACAACCTTCAGATATCTTGTCCCTCCCTCACCCTCAAATTCTGTTCTTGGCTGTATCTGCCTTGCTGTGTCCTGGGCAGAGCTGTGAGCTAGTTCATGCTATTATTTGACAGGAAACCAAGAATGATGGTTGTCTGTAAAAAATAGCCTCTGGGACTCAAAATCCCATATTAATTTATCAGCTCTGCCCTTCATTGGTACTGTATATTGACTGGTAAAATACACTGTTCTTTTATGCCTGTTGCCAGGGCAGCACCTTTCACACCATGCCCCCCTCCCTATCTATAAATATGTACATGATTACGATTAAACCTGGTTTATTTATTAGCTGTGTCCTGGTCCTTATTCACTTTCTCGAAGAATAATGAGGAAGGTCATACTTTTTGTTGTGCAGGTGCAGCTGGGCAAGTGATCTGTGGGTTGAAAGCCCTGATGAGATCTCCACTAAGTTCTGGAAGAGCCTTTTATGTCCTCCAGACACCAGGGGCTACACATTTGACTGGAACAGAACTGTGTCTATACCTATATCTTTCTGTCTATCTGAACATCATCTTACATGTACAGATATCCTCACAAGCAGAAACAAACAGTTTCTCTTCCCCATGCTGCCTCCAACATGAGAAAATAACCACTCTCTCCTTCATGGACAGAGCTGGTGTGCTCATCCCTGGTGCAATTTAATGTGGTCTCTGCAGAGACGTTACTGTTGCTCTCAGCGGTCTCTCCATCTCACCATCTGTACCTTTCAATTGTATGAGTCTTGGCCCCCCTGAGCATATGGCTGCCTCCCTACAGACTCTTCACCCAAGTGCATGACTTGATCATGCTCCGGGACTCATGTGCCACAGGGATGTGGAAGGGGGTTGAAGACAGAGTGAGAAGGGCATGTGCCATGGCCATTTGTTGGATTGCTTAGGGGCATGGTTTAGTGGTGGAATTATAGGGTTAGGTTAATGTTTGGACTTGATGATCTTAAAGGTCTTTTCCAACCTAAACAAGTCTATGATTAAGGGGCTCCAAGAAGCGAGAGGAGAACTCCTTGCCCATGTGCTGCATTACTGACCCTGTGTCTGCTCTCCCTCATCTGCTGGATAAATCTGATTTTTTTAAAGAGCCTCCATAATGATCAAGTCTCCACCTTTGTCTTACAACACTGACCCTACAATTATTTTCCCTACTGTCCTTCCACCTCCACAAAGACACCAGCTTTCCTCACCCTTCCATGTCCTCCCATTCCTGCCTTTTCAACCATGGATATTCCATGGGCATGGAAACCCGATGTTGCAGTGACAGCAAGGGCACAAGATTAGGGGAGGCTGAAGACCAAGGAGCAGGTGCTCACAGAGATATGCTGGGTCCCACGGGAACGACAGTGAGCCCCAGCTTCACAGCCCAGCTTGGCCTGCCAATGCTCAGGGTGAGAAGCATCTAAGGAACCGGCTGGGAGAGAAGGTGAAGCAGCATTACAGTCACCCACAGAAACAAATGGCAATAAGCAGGTAATCTTATTAAAGTAATCCTAGGCTTCTCTCTGCATTTCGTTACTGATGGTAATTGCTTTTGAAGTTAGATTATCATGCTCCTGAGGACATTTATTTTTTTCCTTTTATTATATCATTACAGTCATTCTATTAATATTCATATATTATTTGGGCTCTAGAAGTGCTTATAGCCCCTAAAACAGATGGTACGTGTCTCAGTTGCTTATTCACAGTTAGCAGCCATTATGTTCTGTGGAAAGGGCTGGGACTGGAAAAGAGAGAGCAAAGCTACCTGTGTGCATGGGGGGCAGGAAGAGGGAAGGGGAATTGGAAAGGGGAATTGTTTCTTCCCTGCTACCCACTGAATGTGTCTGGCTGTAAGCCAGAGGAGGGAAGGGCTTTACAGAAGTTTTTACGGAAAACTCTATTATATTTGCAGAAACAGCAAGACCCTGAAAGGAGCAAAGAGCAGGCCTACAGACAGGCCTTGGAGGCAATGGAAAGAGAAACAAACTTTTTTTTCACCCCTTGTGATTCAGGGGACCTGCACAGAACTTACCATAACCCAAGAAGTCATGAAAACGCACTGGACTAAGGGCAAGTCGGGAGAAAGGGATCAGTCCAGCAAAGATGCTGTGAGCAGGTGTGCCCTGACTTGGTCTTACCTGGTGTAATTAAGTCATTTTATTCCAATAGCTACCTTGTCCTATACTCCAGTATATAAAACACTAGCCATGGTGGTTTGAGCCTGGCTGGACGCCAGGGGCCCACCAAAGCCTCTTTATCACTCCCCTCTTTAACTGGACAGAGGAGAGAAAAATAGATCAAAAGGCTCGTGAGTTGAGACAAGGACAGGGAGAGATCATTTGCCAGTTACCATCACGGGCAAAACAGAGTCAACTTGATGAAATTAATTTAATTTATTACCAATCAAAATCAGAGAAGGAAAGGGTAAAAAATGCTGAATCTTAAAACACCTTCCCCCTACCCCTCCTTTCTTCCTGGGCTCAACTTCACTCCCAGCTTTCTCTACCTCCTCCCCCCCAGCGGCTCAGGGGGACGGGAATGGGAGTTGAGGTCAGTTCATCACAAGTTGTCTCTGCCGCTTCTTCTTCCTCGGGAGAAGACTCTTCCCCTGCTCCAGCATGGGCTCCCTCCCACAGGAGACAGTCCTCAGCGAACTTCTCCAACGTGAGTCTTTCCCATGGGCTGCAGTTCTTCACGAACTGCTCCAGCGTGGGTCCATCCCTCCCATAGGGTGCAATCCCTCAGGAGCAGACCGCTCCAGTGTGGATCCCCTGCGGGGTCACAGGTCCTGCCAGAAAACCTGCCTCGGCGTGGGCTCCTCCCCCACGGGTCCACAAAGTCTTGCCAGGAACCTGATCTGGCGCAGGCTTCCCACGGGGTCACAGCCTCCTCCCTTCGGGCACTCCCCTGCTCCAGCATGGGGTCCTCCATGGGCTACAGGTGGAGATCTGCCCCACCGTGGGCCTCCCTCAGCTGCAGGGGGACAGCCTGCCCCACCATGGGCTGCACCAGGGGCTGCAGGGCAATCTCTGCTCTGGCGCCTGGAACATCTCCCTCCCCTCCTTCACTGACCTTGGTGTCTGCAGGGCTGTTTTCTCTCACATCCTCTCACTTCTCTCTCTGTGGCTACTT
>NW_009258549.1:1477511-1489767 GCF_000687185.1 Egretta garzetta
CACCCCTGTAGCCCCCCCCCCACTACCAAGACCTTGCTACACAAACCCAATACACTAGCGTTAGTGATACAAAGCCTTGCTGATGTTTTTTGTGTACTTACTTCCAGGACAACGAGCAGGGACATATACCTGACTTAGGATCAATCACAGCCCTGGAACAAGACAGGGCTGAAATTTATTTTGCACATTGCTCTACACAGCAAGAAAGTCCTTGTCCTGAAGAAATTACAAGTCAACACATTATAGGAACTACTATAAATAATGACAAAAATCTAATTAAGTCACAGGGTCAGTACAAATCAGGAAGGAAATACTGGTCATGGTGAATTAAGCAAAAAAGAAATTGAGGGTGGGAAGGGCAGAGCAAAAGCCTGTTTTGACATCCAGAGGACTAAATTATGCTTCCGTTCTGAAGGATCCCCAGGAGGACCGCTGCCACCAGGCCAGCCTAATGCTAGAGAGAGACTTTCATCGTGCAGCCTCACAAAGAGCACTGTCTCCTTGAGACCCCAGGGTGCAATAGGTCTGATTGTCTGGGAGGCTGAAGGGCTTGTTATTGTCACAAAGGCAAGTAGGAAATGGTGGGATAATTTTTTTAAAGGGCAGCAGAAGAGAAAAGAGCTGCAGAAGGGGGCTCACAAAGATAGGATGGCAATAGGAGGCTGGGTGGGTAAAGCAGAGAAAAGGTAGGTTAGAGCATATGCAACAAAACATACCTTTCACCCTTATTTCATCCTTCTCTACACACAAGTCAAATCTGAAGACATTTTATTTAGCTTTTTTGTCCTTCCTCAAACATTAACCGCCACTTACCGCTGTGTAGGACCCACCCCTCCACCTCTCATCACACCTTTTGCTGCCTTAGATTCATCCTCCTGTCATGTACCATATTGTGGGCTGCCTTGCTAGACCTGTCCCAGTGTCTTGGCTAGGGTTGAAGATTACAGGCAGAGGTGGTTTTGAAGTATGTGTTGATTATTTGATTTGATTTGAAATCACTATTACATTTAGGTTTTATTAGCTTTATTGTTTCTGTAAAAATACATGGTAGCAGGCTCAGATTAAAGGGTCTCCTTGGAAAAATATATAAAATGTGATATAATGTACATTTTCCCCACTGGTTTCTATAGCAACAGCCTTCCCTCTGCACTCAGAAAGAGCAGAGAATGTGCAGGGGGGAGATGAGTAGCAGTGGCTCTGCCCTAGATCTTTCACCTCTGAGTCCTCACGGGAACTTCTCCTCCCTTCAGTTTCTGTTATGTGGAGAAACAAAGACCACCAGCCAGACCCACCTCACAGGCCACTCAATATGTCTGGTAAAGCTCTGGGATGGATATGCTACCATAGATGAGAAAGCAATTCCCATGATGTGATTGTAAACTGGAGCATTGCTCCTGGTACAATACCTGACATGGGGAATACACATCACAAACTCCTATAAACCCAACTTCTCTACTCAGATTTGGCCAGAGCTAGCTATGAGCCTTCCCCAGCTTCTCTCTTCCCTATGTCTTTACAGACCACCATCTGGTACGGCCAGAGCCTGAGAATTCCCAGAGAAACATTTCCTTTTGCTCTCATGACAACATCAGCCAAAGACCTTTCCTTGCCCCTACCATCACTGGCCATTCGTAGCATGGAGAACCGCCCTGAAGTCCCAGGCATCATGTTCCTAGAAAGTTATTGGCAGTTTGGAAGGAGGCCAAGGACTAGCAAGAAAAAACATTTTATGAGCCTGGAGGGATTGACTTGAGTAAGCCTTAAGAAAAGTCTGAAAGGGGTAATTCTGTGCCATGTAGGTGAACAAAGTCTGAGAGAGGCTGGCTGAAAGCCTCTGGATGTGTTTGAAAGGTGGAGGTGACAACTGAGACAGCACAACTCTATTAAACTGTGACTTGTGGTCTTTCTGTGTTAGACTGGGAACCAAAGCAACAGAGAAACACAAGAGGCACTCTCCCCAGCAGCAGAGCCCAGTCTTGCATTTCAGGCCCCAGTAACACCAGTGCTGTGACCAGTCCCACCTGGTTCCTCAATGTCTTTGCAAAGCTCCCAGGAGCTTCAGAGTTTAAATAAGTTAAAGTTGCTAAAATAACTGGGTGTTAGGTACCATGTGTTTCTGTCTCACTCTTCAGGTCAGAGATCTAACAGCCCGTAGAAACAGCCCCAACGGTTTCCAAATTCTTTACATAAACCACCATCTTGGTTTCCCATCCCTGACAGGGGGCCAACAGCACTCGTGGGAGAGCTGAGAGAGGATAAACATCTTCTAGATTGCGAGGCACTTGGGTACCACAGTGATGGATAAACACGTTAAAAGGTGAAGAGGCAGACCGGAAACAAATATCACCTCAATCAGGAGCTGAGCTGCTGCAGTGCCAGCTCCACAGGAGAGCAATTACATTTTGCATAACCCCTGCCTTCTGTGCTACCTACAGTCTTGTTCTCCTCAGCATCCACTGAGCTGGCAAGTCCCAAGAGCCTCAGGATTAAAATCACACACTGGCTACCCCCTGCTCTTCAATCACTGCATACCTGTCTGCTAAATGGTAGCATGCTGCAGAAAGGTTTTCACTCAGGGACCCTTGGATGGAGGCGCAGCATAACCTCTGCTTTCATCCTCTCTCTGCTGGAGAAATGAGTGCCTCAGGGAAACACAGCCTTATTAAATACAACCTGGGGGGTTAGAGGACGGCGTAGGGAAGATCAGTGGCATTGCTTTTGGCTGGTCCAGGGCAGAATGTCTCATCTTTTCTGTCACAAAACAGTTTGTTCCTTGCTGGGTGGCTCATTGCCAAGGTAATAAATACAAGTTTCTAAAAAGAAATAAAATTAAAAGGAAAAATAAACACAGAGCAACAACTTGTTCTGCAAATTGACAGGAGACTTGCCTGAGGCAATGGATAAGGGGTGACGGGGACGAATAGCGCTCTTGTGGAGCCTTATTAGAGAGCGGACCGGAGCTCTTCTCAGATACACTTTATGAGATGCTGCCATCTGGGAGAAATCCAGATTGGCAATTATCGGAGAGAACAATTCCAGCTGGCCACAACACTGCCAAAGCAGAAATTATCCCCTTACACAATGGCACTGACTCAGACTGCTTACAACTTTTGTCGAGTTTGGGGCAGTTACACAAGGTCTGTCATTAGTCATGGTGGTGTTTATTTGTATTACGGAGCCCTGCCCACAGACCAGGACCCAATTATACCAGACAATATACAAATGCACAACAAATAGAAAGTCCCAATGTATGCAAAAGCCAGGGCATAATCTCATTCACTACATTTGCCATATCCACCCTGTGCCTCACAGCATCTATGATGGCTACCTACCTATTTCCCATCAGCGACCTATCTGTAACCTAAAATAAGAAGAAGATGCTGTATGCCATATTAATCCACCACTTTCCTGATTAACATCTGAGAGCTAATTATTTCTGTAGAGACCTTGTAACTACTACATTGTGGTAGTAGCAGCACTAAGACATAGCATAATTTAATAGCACTCTTCCTTCAGCTGGACCTACTGAAACAGAAAAAGCAGATGGTAAGGGTTATGCACTGTTTCCAAAATGCTCATGGGATGGGTAAATTCTTTATTAGTCTTGTACTGGTTCCTAGCAGTGGGTCCTAGTGGTCTTGCCAAGGAGAGATCACTTAGGTAAACAGAGCATCTTGGTGCTGTGTTGGTGGTCCTGTGGTTGTGCAAGCCCCAAGCCAGCTGTGGCTCATGGTAGTTCAGACCTAACTCCAAACTGCGTCCTGTGACAGGCAGCAGAGCTGCCTTACATACAGCTGTCATGAAACCTGAATCCGTGCAGGGCAAGGAAGTGAGGCAGCCGTGCTGGCGTTGCCAAGTCACAGCAAAGGCCTGCTGACTGCCCTGTCCTTCAGTGACCAGGTGATGCCTCAAGAGATACCTACTCCTCTCCTGCCTGTGAGCCACGCCAGGACCTCCCATAGCTCTCAGGGGAAATAAATGGGTCATATACTGTTAGGAGCAGGGTGTTTACCCACCTCTGAAATACAAAGTGATGGAACAGAAGACATTTTTAGCCACTCACAGAATTTGAAGTTTAAAGCCGTGAAAAAGCACAGAGAGGATTCAGATTCTCTTCAGTGCCCCCCTTGTATTGCTATAGCCCACGCAAGAGCTGTTATTTGGCCTTGATCTTCCAGAGAGGAGTACCTCTGGCACAGGCTTTGGCAAAACAGGTCACAGTATCCTAAAACTTCTTTTCCTCCCTCCAGATCATGATCATTGGAGAAAGGTCTTCCCTCACATGGATGGTAAAACCCTCCCAGATGACACAGAGCCCAGCTGATGGAGAGCACCCCAGCAGCAGCAGGACACTTTACTGTGCTAGACAGTGAGCAGATGCATAAGAAGTGGTGGAAGGGAGAGCCTTAGGGATGTTTTCTATCCCTTCTTCTTGGGACTTGACACATCCCCCCCAGTGCATTTGCTCTTGTCAGACAAGAATTCTGCCAAAGAGGAAAATGTCTGAAAGCACCTCATTAATTAAGGAGCCTTGAGTTTTGCTGATTTTCCATGAGACTTCAGACTTTGAATTGGCTTTTGAAAATGAGATGAACTTAGGCTCACTTAAGTATTTTCACAACTTTATCAGAATTGGTTGCCTGAAGAAGGAGCATTTAAGGACTGAGATTTATCAGGAGGAAACATTATTCTGCATCAAATTTCCACTGAAAGAGAAAACTGAAAAGTGATTTTGCATGAGAGGTGCTTGAGTAGCGAAGGCTTTCTTAGTAAGACAAGAACTGTCTGAGAGGCCCTTCTGCTTTCCCACACATTTACATTAGAAAAAAAGAGAAGCTTGCTGTTTCCTAAAAGAACTGATAAAGGGAATGTATTCCAGAGTGAAATGTTGGGTTTGCATTTTTTTCCCCATGATATCTTTTTGTCAACCAGGAATTAAAGCAAAAGAGACACTGGAGATCCAAACATAATATGTCATCTGTGCCCCCACCTGGGTTTGGCTGAGCCTCTGGTCCCTACCCACTGTGGTCTTTTCCCTCACTGGCTAAAGGAGAATCTGAAGCAAGAACAGATAAAAGAGCCATTTTGTTTTTGACTAGAGTCATGTGGGGTGCTCCAAGACTCTGAAGCAGTAGTAAGAACAGCATTAACAAGTGAGTGGGAAAATTATCTCTAAATTAGCTCTAAGACTTGTGTCAGCCGCTATTCTTCTCTAGAATGGTGCTGTCCTCTTCTGTTCCCTTCCAGCTTTTCACAAAAAGTCCAAACAGGGAAAGACAGGACCTGCTATTTCTAGCCCTCCTAAACTTCAGGTAAAAGCTTCCTCTTTTTTTATGCTTAGCCAGAATCAAAAAGAAACCAAATGGCTCTTTTGAGCTATGTCTGTACTGCCAGGTACTCCCCGTTTTGCATGTCAGCCCTTGTGCTCTGATTGTCCTCACCACCTGCATGTTGGTGGGTACTGCAATGCCATGCTGGGCCCTGCTGGGTGGCTTTTAGCCCATGACATTGTACATATGCTCAAGACTGCTACCAGGGTCTTCCACAGATGTAGTTTCCAGAGACTCTTCTGGCACTTCTAGGGAGATGGCTAAGGAGACAAGGGCTTTTTGTACACATGGCACAATGGCTCTTCTCTGCAACAGGTTGTGTCCCATCTCACAAAGCCATCAGATGTCATTTCATGTCATGACAACAATACAGAGGGTGACAAATGACTGACAGAACGGAGGGTCTTCCCCTGGTTTGTCCTTCTTCACCCAAGTAAGTATTGGTGCCAGGCAAAGCATTAGACTGTCAAGAGCAAGCCTGGATTGCAGGAGTCTTTCTGAATTTCCATGCCGCTGTGCTTATCCTATTTGTGTCCCATACCAGGCATGTGCTGGTCACCCACACTGTTTTGGTCTGCAAAGAAAGGAAAGCTGGGTGAATACCCTAGAGTTGTGGTATGCACCAACAGATGCATGGCATGCCCCAACAAGTCCGTTGTGGGGCATAGCCACAGACCATCCCAAAAATAAGTGTGCAGCCAGCCAAAATTACTTTAACTTCCGAAATTAGAGGTCAAAAAGAGAGCACTGTGGGAGCTTTGCAGTGCTACGCAAGGCCAGTTATACAAGGCTCACTGAATAAACTGTGCCATGTTCAAACAGATCCTGGGGTGCTTACAGAAAAGCACAGCTGAGACCAGAGTTTGGGGTCAGTAGCCTTAGAGGGACCAGATTATGTTGGCACCACACTAACAAGCTAGCAGGGTAACTTTGGGGACACACCAGTCTTTGACACCATGCCAGCAAGTTCACAACCTCACAAAGGCCTGACGCATGATCCAACAGTTGTCTGCTGTGACAGGAAACGTCAAAGTGGCCCATGCCTTGACATGACTCCAGCTAAATACAGGCATTTAGCCAGAAACTGCTCTGTGGTGGGATGTACTGCCTGCCTGTTTGCCAGGAGGGGAGAGAAGGAGCAGCTGAATATACTGAAAAAGGTCAGGCTAAGAGGTAGCAAGAGTCAATCTTCAGGTTCCCCCAAAACAGCTAGAGTCAGTTTGCTTTCTGGAGCCTGGAAGGGGCAGAGAAGAGAACACACAAAAAAGGGTGCAGGAACTGAGAAAAATTAAGCAGACAGAACCATCATTGGGTGAAGTCTGTCCTGTGGACAGGAAATGTTTCTTTGGGATAGTTTTAAAAGTTTCATTTTCTGCCTCTGCTCCAGAGGCCAGAGGCAAGAAGCCTAACTATTTTTAAAGATAAGTTTGACGCATTATGAAGGAGCGTGTGTGACATTATAGGCTGTTGCAGTCAGGAAATGGACACCCTGACCCAGGAGAAGCATTCCAGTGCTGTGCTCCTGCACTCTGGCTCTGGCCGTCTGCAGGCTTCACTCTCTCAGGAAGAGTCAGGAAAAGAAAGCCTTTAGTTTCAACTCAAGCAGAAGTAATTCTGAGGAAAACAGGAGACTTTGGGAATCAAACTCAAATGAACAAAAAAAGCCTAAGGAGATTAGTATGTCAGATGTCCTCTTTGACTCACTGACCAGTAGTGCTATTCCTGGGGTCTGGGGTTTGAGACCAGGCCGGCAGTAGCAGTTGGGCACCAATGGCCTATGGCTTGCTGGGTTGACATGAAAGCACAAGCCCACGTGAGGTACCACAAATGCCCGTGCCTCCAAATTAGCTGTGAGAATGTGTTGCCAGGGTGAGCCCATACTAACATGTAATCTGATGCAAGCCCAAAAAGCTGGAGGTGTTGATCCTGAGTATTAACCAAAGACACTGGAAACAGATACCCCAAAGACTTGCTCTTTTATATCTGACCAGAAAACTTGAGAAGCTGAACAATGATTAAAGTGGCAACTTATCTGTTGGAAGTACAGGTCTCATCCTTGGCTGGAAATCTTGACTTCTTCCCCCAGCCTGGGGAGCACAGCTTCCCAGCTCCTGTTGGAAGTACAGGTCTCATCCTTGGCTGGAAGCAATTACAGTCTCTGGCGTTCTTCTGCTAGGAGGTGGAGCGACATGAGCCTCTGCCCTGCAGAGAGGGAGATACTCTATGGGAGATTCCTGCCTGCTGCTGGTTTTCGCTGCCCTCCATCAGGGCTTATGCCGCTTCCATCTTCCCTTCTTCACTGTTCCAATGTCACCCCTCACCCTGGCACAGAAGAAAGGGCTTTGAGGCAGCAGTTGTGTCAGAGGGTTTACAAAAACAAATGCTCAAAGGCAAGAAGCATCTTGGCTGTGACTATATTTATAAATTAAATGGTGTCAGGGCACGTTCCCAGACTCCAGAACTGAATTCTGTTAAATTTTTTATACATTCCCTGTCACAGTTTTGGCCCAGACCAAAGGGGGACCTCCCAGACAATTCCCTCTGTGATTTAGCCCAGACCAGCAACAATTCTTCACAAGGAGTTTGCAGGCAGCCACCGACTTCTGGAGGGCAATGAGGTTTAATGGACTGAATGCGGACCTTTCCATTCCGATTGGTTTCAGTGCCAGAGAAAGATCCAACATTTAATTTTCTACTACAACTGTAGCCTACAGTACCATTCGAGGAGCAGGGTACAAAAGGTTACAGGGTTTGGAAATATCTCTGATGTAACCTGTTCATAGTGTGAAACAACATCATCCATCAAGTATCTCCGATAAACAGAGCTGTAGCTGCTTCCT
Organism: Egretta garzetta; assembly: GCF_000687185.1. Taxonomy (NCBI): domain Eukaryota; kingdom Metazoa; phylum Chordata; class Aves; order Pelecaniformes; family Ardeidae; genus Egretta; species Egretta garzetta. Next base: position 1,485,682 of record NW_009258549.1, read on the forward strand.
TCAGCATTATCTCTGCTTACAAAATAGCCGACTGGCAAACTCATGAAAATAAACTAGAACAGGCATGAAACTCACCCTTTTGGAAGGTACCACAGAGAAACAGCAGTGCATTTCTACATCTAGGTCTCTGGAGTGGCAAAAAAAAAGATGTGGTGGGGAGGAGAGAGGAAAGACTGCTCAGAAAGAAAAGAAAATGAGGAGGGAGGGCAGGTCATGCAGGACTAGGTTGCTGACTCTAACCGTACTTCAAGGGTCTCATGTGAATTTACATTGCCCTGCTGATGCTATGCAAAAAGCCTAAATGTAGTTGCAAGTCAGGTTACAAACCTTCCGCTCCATTCATCTTTTGCATCAGAAGTAGTTGGAGCACCACAGCAGTAAATTAGTGCCAGCTCTCCTGCTGAGATAATTCAAAGTATCTTTCCCTGCCCAGCAGGGCCTGATTTTTCATGTCGATTACATATTGTGATTAATATGGAGGCATTTGCTCATTTAACAGGGGAAAAAAACCCAAATGCTAAAATCCTCACCAAATAGGGCTTTTGGGGGGAAAACTTTGCCTTGTTTATTCTCCACTCAGTGAACCATTAATTTCAATGAAGAACTGCAGCCAGCGATGGGTAATGATGGAAAGAGATTGATAGATCCACTCTATTTCACCCTCACATACCAATTGGGGCGCATGTACATTCTGAGTGAGGCTTCTCAATCACCTCCATGCTTGATATTGTCCCTACCTCCCACACCACTGATTAGTGTCACTCACCGAATGAGCAGAGAGGGCGCGGAGGCAGATTTTGCCAGCAGTAAGAAACTTCCTTCAAATCAAACCTGTGAAATACAGCCTAGGATTCATGCCTTGTAGGTGGAGGGGGGAGGAGAGGAAAACATCTTTCCCTTGAAGGACTCATGGTTGCTTTCATTTCTTGTAAAGAAGAAATGGTCTAGTTTACTAGAGAGGAAGAGAGAATGTAGATTGATTTTACGAGCACTGTGTGACGTCTTGGCAAGGAAATGGCTCAGGGTCAGGGGGTGGGGGAATATACCAGGAAATTATGCTACTTGTGGGGGGTCCCGGTGAAGGCAGGTGATCAATATCCATCTGCCAGAGGTAGCTAGATCATCTTTATGGGATTAGCTCCACATGGCAGGAGCCCAAGAGACTCTGCAGTACGATACAGAGGTACAGAAGGAAGGGGGAGGGAGGTGGGAGGCTGATTTTCATGTCTGCATGTTGACAGCCAACATCTTGGAAGCTCGATGCAGAAGGCTTTTGTGAAAGGTTGGTCTAAGGAGAGGTGACATACAGTAGCTAGAAATGGTGCTGAGCTGCAAAGATCTGAACTGGAAACTCTCCAAAGCTTGAGCGTGGCTGGGAATTGGAGCTGTGGTCACCATCCTGCAAAAGGGTTAATTTGGATGTTGTGGACTTGGGATGAGGGCTGGGAGGGGCCCAAATGAAATCTGGTTGAAGATGAAGAACAGGAATTTATGTCTCAGAGGGGGATGTGACAGAAATATCTGTGTTGTTTCGTGGTTATTTAGTGCACTTGGAGTCAGGACTTCTGGAGCAAGAGGAGGTAAAGTCCTGCCTGAAATGGGACAGAGATTCAACTCTATGGTATCCAGAAGGTTCCACCTTCTGCAAAACTAGGCTGAATGATATTGCTGAGATAGACACTGTGAGGCTTAGGAACGCTAGCAAAAGGGTACAGGGAGGCCCAAATACCCATCCCAAGAGATTCTTGGAAGTCAAACAACAGTGGGTATGCGTGGTGCTGAGCACCCACCACTTCCACTGATGGCAGTGAGATCACAGCAGAGGAGGGGTATGGGGGAGGCTTGCCATCTTGTTGAACAGGGCTTTTAAAAACGCCATATCATTAAAGTCTCATGAGCTTTAACATCTGCAGAATGAAGAGCCTGGACAGGTCAATTTTGCTGTGGGAAGGTAAGAGTTAAGGAGAGAGGATGTAAAAGGAGATGGAGGGCTGGAAGAGAGCTCTTAAGGGTTGGGGTAGATGCTCCTGCAGTCTTTGGAGGGGGAGGGATGACACAAAAGTACTGGGGGCAGTAGATGTTCTCCCCAGAATTAGTCATCACCCCACACACCAAAATCTGTCAGGAGCCCCAGCCAGCCTCAAGGGTCCTGGTGGAAGCGAGGCCAGCTGCAGGAACAGGGCTGCCTTATGTCTGTTCAGCAGACTGCTGCTCAAGGCAGCTGCCATCCTGCCTATACCCAGATCCACCCTGACTTGCCTTCCTGTAAGGCCTGTAAAAGCAACAGATGCTGTACTATACCAGCCCTTTCCAGCACCTACCACATGGGAATCCACCCCCTCCTTGGGGCTCTAACTACAACCCACAAAGTCATTGCTACCATTAAAAAGCCATTATCTGATTACATACAATTAGGGATTATAACACAGCTTGATTCTGCACCCTCTGAAACTGCTGACAAAGCCCTGCTAGGGCAGGAGCCCTTTTTAAGGCAGTGATGGGGTTCTCGTGACGTTCACGCTTTGAGGAACTTGTCATTTCATTGTCAAACAAAAGCCATACGGCTGGATTCCATACACAAATGACTCCATCCAGAAATAGATGTCCAATTAAGGGAAAACACATTTCCAAAAATAATTTTGTTTCCTACAGTTTATAAGCTTTCTTTTTTTTTTTTTTAAACTGACTTTTCATGTCAGTCAATTTGGGATTGCTTTATTTTTAACTGAGTTACTAAGCTCCTATACACCAAACCCCCTATGTAGAAAGAACAGTCTCTCTTACTTGTTTGTTTGTTTTTTTAATAGCAGAACAGCTATCACATTTTCCACTCCATCTTTTGCCCCAAAGCCTTTTGTGCCATTGTAATTCAATGGGTCTAAGATCTGTTTTTAAGGGAAGCTGTAGAGACTCAGAAGACCTCAAAAACAGACCCAGGAAGCTTTACAGAGCTATAAAGGATGATAAAGCAAAGTGAAAAGTTTTAAGATGAGATTAGTGCAACGATCTAGTTTACACCCCTGAGAAAGTACATCCAACAGCCCTGGCATCAAACAAATGACCTTTAATGAGGAAAAAAAGGCTGAAAGTTCACAAAGTGGAACCTTCTTCCCAACAGAGATCCCTGCACCCCTCACAAGTAATCATTCCTTGGAGGTAGTGAAGACAAGAAGACACACGGAGAGAGGAAGGCAAAGCTGCTTGGAGCGGGTGCATGCTGGGCAGGTCAGGTTGCTTGGGGGTGTTTGGGTGCCACATCTTTCTTCTGGGGTCGTCCATCTTCAGTGGCTCAGGATTACTGTTCTTCAGTGAGTACTGGGGTCAGATGGAGGTGAGTTTCCCCGTCCTTCACAGGCCTCCAGTGGGAACTGAAAAGCCTCCCAGAGAAGTGTGTTTTGCGGGAGTGCTGGGCTGGAGAGAGCAATGCTGGGCTAACATTGTGCAGCTGTTTTGGCACCAGGTTTCACCCAGATTTCAACTCTCTCATGTTTCTTTGCTCATCCCCCAACACGTGAGCCTTTGGTACACAGTTATCACAAACACAGGAGAGGCCAGTGCAAGGACCAGAGGATGGAAAGGAGGAGAGGGGAGATTCAGTTCACCTTCGCCATGCTTAATATGGATTTGAGCCACTCCAGATATCAGTGTAGTATCAGGGGCCTGCTGACTCTCACGGTGGGTGCTTTCCTCCAGCATCCAAGGCACCACCTTGTGATTACTTCAAGAGAGGTAAGGGAAAAGTACATTTCCAGTAACCTCAGAATTATTTAGGAGCCTGAAAACTGGTGGGAAACCATTATCCAGAAGTCAACCAGCCTCCTAAAATCCTTGCTGAGCTTCTGTTTTGCCAGAGCCTCTCTGCAGGGGGTGGCGGGCAGGAGAGGGGCTTCAGGGCAGGGACTCGTGGGCAGTGGAGGGATGGGGCAAGGCGTTTTCCCTGCCGGGGGCTGTCCAGAGAGCAACTCTCGCACACGTCCACCACTGCTGGCAGCTGGAATCGCACTGCAGCACTGTGCAGCCCCCTTCTCCCTCACACAGATGCTGCTGCATAGCTCCCCAGCATGTCTCTGGGAGAGGTTGCAGGGG
>NW_009258549.1:1490005-1502554 GCF_000687185.1 Egretta garzetta
TTTCATCTTTTTAGTGACAGCAAAACCAGTTTGTCGTGACCCCAGTGCAGCTGGGTTGAAAGCGGTCCCCTGAAATAAAGCGCCTCAAGACCGCACCTAACTCAGGGCGCAGATTTGCCTTCCCCCCATCCCCTGTGCACCCCAAGCCAGGGGAGCGCAGCTGTGCAAATATGGCGGCTCCTGGGGTGGCCACCGGCTCCGCTTGTCAGGACCACCTTTCTCCCCCCGAGGCCAAGCACGGCGTGTGGTTCCCAGTGGCCCAGCTTTCCCAGCGGGCCAGGGAGGAATTTTCTGACAAAAATGGTTCAAATTAGCAAATGTCAGTTTGTTAAACCTCACAGTTTTCAAGGAAAGCTGCTTTAACCACTGTGAAACCTGGTGGTATGCTGGTAACTGAAAGCCTGAGTAACTGCTCCTCTGCTGTGTATGCCAGGTGGGCAAATTCCCTACTGGGAAATTAGATAGGGGTAAGATCTGTGTCTATGGGCAGCTTGCCTTGGCAGCATTACAGGAAAGTTCCCATGACCCAGCATGGAAATTCTGGTCAAAGCAAGAGGGAAGACAAAATAAAAGTCCCTGCGAGCAGCTGTCAGGCAGATATTGTCCTCTGTGCTCACCTCAGAGTACTCAGTCAACAGAGAAACAACAAGGATCCCAACATTTGGGAAGAGAAGATGGTGAAAATGAGTTCTCAAGCTTTATTCTAGGCAAAGTTCCTATGTGCAGCAGCAGAAATGAAAGAAAGATCTAGTAATTTCATCTCTGAATGAATTGTTCTTGACCTTCTTAGCCATTAGACTCAATGCAATGAGTCAAGGCTGAGAGATTAAGACCACCTGCATTTGAAAGTTTCTCTTCCTAGCGAGTGGTTTGATGCTCTTTGGCTTGACTGGAAATTTGGCAATCCAACCCATCGTATTGTATCTACTGAGTGGAGGGAAGTCTGTTGTTACACTATCGACCACAACATCGTATGTATAACTTAGTACCCATCACAAGACCTCCATGTTTGTCCCGGCACCTTTGGTGTACTTTATGAGTGCATTTATCTTCTTTGGATTTTTTTTCTAGTTCTTTTCTTCAAAGATGACAATGTAGTTAAGTCAGATTTGGCAAAGGAATTTCTTGTGTACTCCGAAATAAACATGACAAAAGTAAGGACCTATGGAAAATAAACTCTTGCATGCAGTCTTGTTTCGTCTGGTTTCCTTAAAAGTTTTTTTCAAATTCTTAGGTGGCGCTGCTGTTTCTGCTGAAGAAAAGACTACTTTAGACCAGAGAACAGCCTCCTAGGAAACCAGCATCCAAGTCTGGATTTGAGCTCCTCTGAGAGGCTATAGTTCTCCTAGCCCAGTGTTGTAATATGGACTGCCATATGGCATGGCATCAGGTGTGGTATCCCCTAGAGAAAATATCGGTCCTTCTGTTGCCTCTACCTCCCCATCACAAATTCACGCAAAAATTTTTCCTTCAAATCTGAGAGAATGAAGGGAATTGCAACATTTACTCAAAAATTCCCCACAGAGGAAGCCTTTGAACTTCCTATTTCTGTTCTTTATGACATCAGCGCAAATGAGCCCTGGACAAGTCCTGGTGAGATCCTTTATAGGAACTCTTGTGCTCTGTGTGCTGCGCAGTGATAACACAGAGATACACATGCACTCTGGCATAGCTAGGTATGAACCTCATGTCTTGGAATATCACATCTCTTTGTTTCTTTTCCTGTACCTTGAAATTATCTCATCCTGTAGGCATGCACATGTTTTGAAAACATAAGGAGCTGTTCCACATCTCCCACTTTGTCTGCATCCAGTGTTCTGTCCTCTCCGGGTTACCTCAAACAACAGCCACCGGAAGTGCTATGGTGGCCCTTCTGATCTTAAACTAGAAAAATAGGGGGTTTTTTTCTTTAGAAAGTAGTAAAGACCTTTTGTAACATCTGAGGTCATCTTGTCTGTCCTTCAATATAGCACGGCTAAATAATTTCCCTCCATAAACTTTGAGTTGAGATCATAATTGAGCCAATGCTCAGTGTGTCATACTTTTTTTTTATCAGCAACTGAATTCAGTTTTGTTGCAACCTCCATCTCCTTTCCCTCGCTGCTCTGTAACCAAGCCAAGCTGCCTCTTATCCTGACACTTTCTACTTGCTTGCATCACTCTTTGAAGTCCTTTGTGCCATGGTGCCTATTCCTACAGATACAGTGCGTTGTCTTTCACAACCACTCAAAGGAGTCATGTGGAGAACAGGTAGATCTATTTGAGTGTATTTTGTGTCTGACTGGTGTTGCTTCTGTACAGTTTAAAGCTGTGTTGAGTGTATGAGGTCATGTAATGAAATAATGACACATTACCTTGTGCAACAGGATGTAGCGTTTGGAAGTAATTGGGCTAAAGGATGCCTTTTGTTGAAGTGAATGGCCTTTCCTGGAGCAGGTTACAACTAGAAGAGAAACAGCAAGAGTCAACAACTGCATTTCAGGCAGGCTATGCCTACACACAGCTTTTCACAAGGAACTTTAGAGGTTGCTCTACAGAACTGCATGTGGTCTTCTGTAGCAGTTACGTCAATGCAAAAGTGAACCTGGGCAGATAGCTCAAGGAATGACAGTCATGTTCATCTCATTTGTTTCACATTCATGTGGCGTGAAGCTCCTGTAATATTGCTAGTGGATTACTTTTACCTTATGGGGAAATGGTCATGGTGCAACCCTCCCTGGCAAGAATAAGCCAGCTCAGCAAGGTTGTCTAGGTCCCTGTGGAACAGGGACTATCCATCTTTGATGTCCTGTGCTTTGTCCAAACACACTGTCAACACTCCACCAATTATAATAAATGTAATACCTCAAACAGATTGAAAGCCCTTCATTGAGAAAGGACTTTTTTTTTTCCTGTTCAGACAAACAGTATCTTGTGGAAGGCTAGGAAAGATGCTGTATAATGAAGTTATGAAGCCAGTCATCTAAACGTGGAACTGACATAGTCCATTGCTACGCCTGTGGTCAAGAAGCAGGTTGAACCTGAAGATGCAGATGTCCTTCCTCTCACCCCAGTTCTCATTCCAGTGTCTAACCAGACGTCCAACATCTGGCTAGATGTTGCTGTGTGAGCAGCTGTCTCACACCTGGAACACTGGGCAGTAACAGTTATCCGAGTGGGAGAAAGAGTCTGAACCAGGAGTCCCAGCTTAATAGCTGTCTTACTTTGATTTGACTTTATGATTTATTGGGTTGTTGGGAGGAAGAAGTCCCTTGTACTCATGTCAACAATATCTCCTCCAGTGATGGAGATGACAACATCCCAAGGAAACAAAAAGAAGAAAGATGAACTAGAACTGGCCACTGCTGGTTAAAGCACTTTTTTTTTTTTCCTTCCTTGTTCAGTTCCCCAGAGAACTGCTTCTTGAGTCATCTGTGCTGTGGTACCAGGTATGACTCGAGCTGCTACTTGCCTAATGTTTGGTACATCATTCATAATCTTTTTCTGCAGCCTGGGTGGGCAAATGTTTCCCATTCCTTTCTCTGTCACAGGCCAAATCCCAATTATTCAGACATATTTCAGGAAAAAACCCCAAACAAGTGAAATCATGACAACTAGTTTAGGCCATACTGGGTGTTTGCATTAATTACTCTGTAAAAAGGAATTTTCTTAGGACACAACAGTCTGCAACTCAAGGAGTGGAGCAAAACTTGTTATCATGATCTCAGCCTTCCCCTCTGAGCCCCCCATGATGTTCACCATTTGTTCATGAACTGCATAATCCCCTCTACCACTAAATAGCTGGGCATGATGCTTACCAATAAAATGGCTGCAAGAGAAAAATTGTCCCTGAGTGGTGTAGGTGGCTTTTTAGTTTGGTTATGTCATACTGACAGGAGCCGATGTCTCCTGAATTAGGCTCATAAAGCTTAGTAAAATGCAGCAGAAGTCCTTCTGGACTACCAAAACCCAGATAAGAATCTGCTGTGGGATTAAAAGTGGTTATTCTCTCCCCTGTAGCCCACACCTCTTCCAAACAAAAATACCCTGCTATTGTTATGCATAAAGTGGGGGCTTTAAAAACTGATTCTCAGACACTTTTTTTCCTTTGGAAATGTGTAAGTGCATTCATGAGGCGGATTTGGGAAACTTCTGAGCAAGCATAAATTGTACTTGTTCTTATAACTGCCATGTCAGTATGCAGCCTACAGGAACAAGACTGCAGCTATGATGCTACAGTACTTTATAGTACTGCATATGGTACTTAAATACTATATTTCTTGTTTCCTGTCTGAGGGTGAGATCATTTCATTCATTCAGGCACTGATGAGATGCGCAGATTGGAAAAGCAGAATGACAAGCCAGCAGGGAGAGGAGACACAGAATCATAGAATGGTTTGGGTTGGAAGGGACCTTTAAAGATCACCTAGTCCAACTCCCTTGCCATGGGCAGGGACATCTTCCACTAGATCAGGTTGCTCAAAACGCTGTCCAGCCTAACCTTGGGCACTTTCAATGATGGAGCATTCACAAATTCTGTGGGAAACCTGTTCCAGTGTCTCACCACCCTCACTGTAAAAAATTTCCTCCTCTAATCTAAATCTTTCCTCTTTCAGTCTAACACCATTGCCACTTGTCCTATCACTACAGGCCTGGCAAAAAGTCTGTGTCCATCTTTCTTATAAGACCCCTTCATATATTGAAAGGCTCTAACAGATACTTGTCTGTCTTGTACTGGGGACCCCAGAGCTGGATGCACTACTCCAGGTGGGGTCTCATGGGAGTGGAGTAGAGGGAGAGAATGACCTCCCTTGACCTGCTGGCCATGGATCTTTTGATGCAGCCCAGGATACAGTTGGATTTCTGGGCTGCAAGTGGACATTGCTGGCTCATACCCAGTTTTTCATTCACCAAGTCCTTCTCTGCAGCATGGATCTCAATCCATTCATCATCCAGTCTGTACTGATATCGGGGATTGCCCCAACCCAGGTACAGGACCTTGCATTTGGCCTTGTTGAACTTTGTGAGGTTCACATGGGCCCACTTCTTGAGCCTTCAGGGTCCCTCTGGATGTCATCCCTTCCTACTAGTGTATCAACTGCACCACTCAGGTCAGTGTCATCCCCAAACTTTCTGAGGATGCGCCAAATCCCACTATCTATGCCATTAATATTAAATAGTATTAATATAAATAGTGTTGGTCCCAAAATGGACCCTTGAGGAACACTGCTCGTTACATGGCCAGGACACACCCCAAAGACACCAATCTGCCTCCACAGAGTGCATGCCTTGTGCCACTTTTGCTCTTTGGTCCTTTTGCTCCAGACTCACCCCAAGGAGAACAACCTAACAGGGAAAAACTCGGACGAGTATGAGCCTTGGTTTACACAGGAATTTGTAGCCAAACCTTTACTATCCAGAATTCTTGACAGCCCTTCGTGGTACCCCGCCAGGCTATTGTCCGAGCAGAGAAACCCTGCACTTGGCCAGCTCTGGCACTAATCAGTCTAGTACAGAGGATGAGAGTTAAATAAAATGGTTGGTAACAAAAAAAAAACCTGAAAACATCTCAGCAGTTTCTCCTATAAAAGGATCTGTTTGAGCCCCTCTGGTTTCCTGCACCCATGCAGCTTTAAAGTTCATGTTGAAGGACCACCTGCTGAGTTGAGAATGAGTTTGCTGCTGTTAACTTAGGACCGAGGCTGGCAGTAATACCACATAGATTTAGCCATGACGTCTTTGAGGATGCAGAGCGAGGCCATGAGAACAGCAGTGTCTCCTTCTCCTTGAATGCCCTCTAAGAGGGAGAAATGAAAGAGAGTCAATATGAAGCAGGGAATATAAATTGCAACACAACTTCCCCAGGAAACCTAGCCTCCCTCAAAGTCCCAAACCACCAAAGAAGGAACCAAAGCCCATCTTCACGTGGCAGGAGTTGGGTAACTGTTGCTGATTGGGATGGAGCCCGGCCTTTGAGCAGCAACATGACAAGTTCCTTTTGACTCACTTCCATGGATATCTGCTCCTACTACATCTGCTGCAGGGAATTGCAGTGTGAAGGCTTAGCACTTTAAATAGATCACAGCTATTGCCACAAAAGGCTCTAATAAAAGGGGCTCATACTGCAGCTGATGAATAGATGCAGAGCTGATTTCCAAGTTCCTAATGCATCACGAGAAGAATGAAATGAGGGGTCCCAAGCTTGTGGCAAAAAAATTTGCTGTATGAATCCAGGTCTTTGAAAGGCCTCACACCCACTGATATCAATGAGTGTTTGGAAGCTGTGTACCTTTGGGGCTCCAGAACAAAACATTTAGTTCTGTGTACTAACTATAGGCTTTGTGCTGTACATACATACACACACCCCCACACACTCTCTCTCTCATCGCAGACTTAATTGTAAGCTAAGCACTCCCAACAGGAGTGAAATGAAGTGCCCGAAGAAAGGTTATTCCTTAAATTTATTTCTAAGATGCTCTGCCCTCAAGATACAAGCGATGTAGGCACTCACTCTCTCTCTCTCCCCGCCTCCCCCCGCCCCCCCAATATATGCTCTCAAGTATGTATTATCTCTTATCTCACCATCAGTGCTTGAAAGGATGATGTACTCTGCACCACTTACTTACTCTGTTTTGGTCTATTTCTAACGTTGAGAGGCTCTAACACACTTTTCTTCACAGATATAATTAACTCCCTTTCTGCTGAGGTGGATGCAGGGTTGAGAGACAGATTTGTCCATCTCCAACCTGACTGAGGTGGAAAAGAAGCAGCATTGCTTCCATTTCCATCTATTTTTCCCCCTTGTATGTTGTCAGGATTGGTACTGAAGACTTCTCAGTTATGAGCCACTCTGTGTATGAACATGGACATGACAAAGTTAGGAGAGGAAATTTTTCTCAACCATCATACATGAGATTTGTAAATTCCTTCCAGTCAGGCACAGCTGCAAGCTATCCTCAAAACACAGCAATGAGGAAAGAAAACCCTCTTTCTCCTGTTGCACTAGCTCTTTTCCGTAGAGAATTGTGAGCGCGGGTAGATCCAGATGTTACTGTCAATGAGGTCGGAGGGGAAGTTGCAAGCATAGCTCACAGGAAAAAAACACCTAAACTCTCTGAACACCATACAGCAGGCTCTCACATAGCCCGTTGTTCCTAAATGGATCCTTCATGCTTTGCAGTATGTCACTTAACGCTAGGCACTGAAACCTTTTCTGCCTTCTCTCTCCATTTTACTTTTCAAAGAGACTCCCTTTGGGAAGGATTGGTCCCGACAAGATATATAGTAACAGCCTCAAAGGTGTAGGAAGGCTTTTAGACAGCCCTGGCTGCTGGAGTAGAATATGAAGGCTGAGCTACTTGCCTAGGACTCCAGCACACAGCTAGAGAGTTTGGTGGTTCAAAAAGGATTCAGACAGCCATAGCTTGAGTGGGGAGGGCTATCTAAATACAGCCAGTATGAAACCCAGCCCTGGGTGTTTTTTTTTCTTTTTTTAAAACCTACTCCTTTAGAGCCTAGGCACCTGAGTCAGGCAGGGATTCATCATCCAAACCTGGTCTCCTGGAGGCAAGCCCTTTCCAAAATGGACTGCGAGGCACACCTCATTTTTAAAAGACCAGAGGACTATGAGCTGAGTGATCCACATGGTAACAGGCACGCACCTGAACCCTGTTCACTAACCACACTGTTGGATGGAAGTGGATGGAACTGCATTTTTTGAGGGTCAGATGTAGGCAAAGTGCAACTGGTTTCTGCCAGATTAGGCAGAGGAAGGTCACTTCTGAGGATTATAAACTGATTTAGGCAGATGAACACTGGTTGTCTTAGACCGACCCAACATGGTGGAAGATCAGGGCATAGAAGAGGCAGAACATTATAAATCAAGGAGGGGACTACAGATGAAAATGTAAGCATGTAAAGTATTACGCAGGAGGATTTGAGGTTCATACACTTGGATTTAGGGACCTCACTTCTGCCAGTAACCTGGTTTAGATATTTACATCCTTTATTATCTCAGCCTAGGGCCTTTTTCTTTGGAAGTGAGAAGATTAGCAGTGGCCCGAGTGATACCATAGTACATTAATCTCCAGAGCACTTCATTCCAAGCTCAGCCCAAAAGGTCTTTACACTCTTTTGCTTTGTATGCAGCATCTGTAATCTATCTGGGTATTTACACCACACCACTGTTTCAGCTGAACGTCTACACACAGGATGTCCTTTGACAACTGCTGAAATCCAACCACATCAAAGCAAGAACAGCTTACTGGCAGATGGCACAACTTCACATGTCTTCCTACACAAGAAAGTCACAATTGTCCTCCGTCATGCAGTCGGCAGCCTGGCCTAGCGGCCAGCTGGATGACTGAGGCATGAAACAATGTTCTGGTGCCTGGCCCTGCCTCAGTTTACCCTCTGTAGAGTGGCGCTAGTTGTACAGTACTGCAGTAGGAAAGCACAGACAGGTCTCTAACTAAGGTCTAAGGTAAAAACAGTATAGCAAATAAATTGGGCATATTGTAAGAAGGGTGCTGTTTCAGACTGCATTTTATAGGCTGAGAGTTTTAAACTGCATGGAACAGAGTTCTTAATTGCCATTAAAACATCAGAACAGAGCTTGTCGCAGATGACACTCACAGTCAACAAGTTTCTGATCTAAAACAGACAAGGAAGCTACAGCATAGCTGAACTAGAAAAATCATAGTAGGAAATGTGTTAAAGATTATTTTCTAATCATTCTTCTTGTTATGAGCTAGCAGTTTGTGACTGTTACAAAGAACTCCATTTTGGGACAGAGGATTTTAACTGGAAAGAGAAAGATTGATTACTTTATGCACTGAGGGATCGTTTCAGCTGTAGAGGGAACATGGCAAAAGACATAGGGACAGCAGCTTAAACACGGCATGCTGGAATTAGCTGGGTTAGCAATACGTGCTATTATCAAGGCAAAACCAAAATGCACAACAAGTTCCTTTCTCGTGATTTATGGGCCAGCTTTGTGAAAACATCACATCCATAGTGCTAGCACCATGAAAAAACTCCATCTTTCTTCTCATATAAAAGCACACAGATTACCAGCTCGTGTTAGGAAACTCCCTCCATCGCATTATAGCAGAGCGATTGCCAGAATGGTGCTATTGCTCTTCAGAAGGCACTGACAGCAGCAAACAGCCTTTGGGGGAAGGCGGTTGTTCCTCTACTTCCGACCCGCATGTCATTTTTCGTTCTTCCTTACCGACCCCACAGATCCATCTGTCTTCAGAGGGGGGGTAACTGCAAGCACGGCACGTGGCGTGCCCTGCTTGCTCTTCCTCCATCTCTGTACAGCTTGTCTGAGCACGTCTGGTACAAACCGTGTTTGCTCTCCCACAGACTCTGCAGGGACACAATATGGCTGGTTTAGGCAAAGCTCTGGGGTTTTTTTAATCCTTTCTCCCCAACCAACTCACAGTTAATCCATGACATACTACATCCCTCAAAGGGCACAAGACTATTCATCCAGCTGACAGGTGAGCGAAAAAATACAGACCCACTTTGACACCATATCAGCTAACTCTCCAGATAACCCAAAAGCTCATCAAGAGCCAAGAGGACGAGCCTGCTGTCATGCAAGCCCTGGGCAGAGCAATCCTAGATCTTAGTGAGGGTATCAGCTCCAGGAATTTTCCACCCCTTTGGTGACAGTTTGGATGCTGGAATTTAGGTTGAAGAAGGAAACATAGAGACAGGTTGGGGGAGGAGAGAAGATAGAAACACTTCAGTGAATGAAAGCAGCATTACTTGTACACACTGAGAAGCAACAGGAGAACCGTAAATTAACCATGCAGACGTAGAGAATTAAGTGCTAATAATCCAGAAGGCCTTGACCCAAAGCTATTCTGTCACTGGAACATTTGAACCTGCTTTAAGGACAATCTAAAATAAGATCAGGCACCCAGCAGCTGCATTCATACCAAGCTTTCCTTGCAGAGGGGAAACAGGAAACGGGCATCATTTTCTTTAAGCTCTACTCCAGACATAAGGCTGCAGCTAAGATATAGATGCCTGCATTAGCTTTAAAGTCGCCTTCTTGGATACTAATAACAGCATAGCTACAGCCCCCTTCTCAGCCCTACAGCCTGAGTAAATTGACAAATTCCTAGACAAGGGTATCTGCATTGCACTCATTTTTGATACCTGAGGTAGTTAACTGGTAAACTATTTCGGGATCATGTCTACTGCTGGATTGCAGGGTAGCCATATCAGCAACAGCCCTCCCTCATCAGCTCTGGGCAAATCCAGTAAACCAGCCCCATGACATGTATCTATCTGAGCCAGTGTCTTACATGAAGTGGAATAGTCTCACGCCTAGGCTGTCCCCACTGACCTTGCGGCACTTGCATTTGCCTTTGCGTGGGCATAACCCAAGTGACCATTTGGCCAACCAAACTGCTGCTTCTCTCAGCATGAGATGCTTTTCTTGGGATGTGGTGGGAGGGACCAAGACTCCAATACTTTCCTCGTCCCAAATATATATTGCCTTGCCCATCCAGCTCCTAGCCACACCAGTATGCCCTGTGCCAGGGCGTGCCTTGTGCAACAGAGCCCCAGCTCTGCCTCTGCCATAGGTTACCATGAGTGGCCTCTAAAGGGCTAGGGGGGTAAGCTGGAGCCAGCCTGTTCTGTTTGCACATTTACGGGGGATGAAAGCCAAACTGGGAAAGGACTTTGGTACAGTGCAGCCAAGTGACTATAAAGTAGTGCTTTAAAAAGCCACAAGGTCACCTTTACTGACATTTGGATAAAGATTTTATAGAAGTCACAGGACTCGGGGATGGGCTTGTTGTGCCTACGATCACAGGGGAGGGAGGGATTTATGTGCTGGTCAGGAAGGCCTCATTGTTGTGAGTCTCTCGTGTTCGTAAATGCTCATTTATTAGCCTGCTGTTGGATAAAAGAGGATGACTGGGATTCCTCTTCTCATTTAATGCAGTTTCAGGTGGCTTCCTTGACTCTGCCGGCACACCTTCATGAAATTTAACACTCCGTTCCTTGCCAGTACTCTCCAGGTGCCACGTCCTTGCACAGTCTGTCTTCTCACTTGGTTAAGACCTTAGCAGAACTTTGTTTCATGGCCACACTTCATTTAAGCACAATATGAGTACTAATATGTATTATCCTCTCAAATGAAGAACCAGCACACAAGCACGCAGAAATCTGAAGGATTTCAACAGAGGGCCTTTGCTGGTGATGTGTGTTTGGAACCTGGTGCTTGCGTATAGATATCCATAAGTGCGCGTGTGCTCAGTCTGAGAAGCAGCACAGACTCTGATCGTTAAGCCCTGCACAGCCTGAACAAGAAACTATGCAGCCTTGAGCAAATCTGAGAGGACTGAGTCCAGAAAGTGGAAGACATGCTCTGATGACATGCAACTTCTGGAAAAAACGTTATGGGCAAGCAAGTCTACATCAGAGAAACACCTGGCTCCACCAATGGTTTCTTTTCCTCCGTGGCATAACATACAGGATAGATTTTGGTCAGATGGCAGAAAATGTAGTGATCATGACAAAAATAATCCTCATCTGAAAACATGTGGTATAGGTGAGCTTTGAGTCTCCTTATTAAACTACTGTGCCATATAGACATTACATCCTTTAGGTACTGTCTGTGCTTCGACACCCAGAAATCAGACATATCTGTTCAGTGACTGTGATGTGGATTGGGAACTTCCCTGCCCTTTCCTCCTCTGCAGGGAGATGCAAACATGAAGAATGCCACGAGCTTCATGCTAGTGTGCTAAATACTTAACATAGTCACTGGAGCCCCATCCCTTTCTCCCACTGAGGTGATCAAGAGACAGATCACAGGATTAATAATATGGTCCCCAGCACTTGCTCCTTGATGCCACTTGGCAATGGCAGGTGTATTGGAGCCAGGCAGGATCAGCAGACAGAAGTAAAGACAAGGGGGACAGGCAGCGGGGCCGGCAGTATTGTTGCACACTGGCTGGGGCTGACTGGCTCATCTGCACAGCGCTGGGGTAGTGAGGTCCTGCTCCCTGCATCCAAGATCCTGACAAGTCTCCGGTGTCTGACACCGAAGCCCGAGAGAACGCAGAGAGGTCACTGGCTCTGTGCCAGTGGGGAGCTCTGCCGTGCAATGGAAGCCGCGGTAGCGGGAGAAGAGTAGTATGTCAAGTGCAAAGCAGCAAGGATGCTTTTCAACCTAAGGGCGGATGCAGGTATGTAACCCATTTGCTGCCAGAAACAGCATTATTAGCATAAAAGAAATTGCAGGAGTGCATGGAAAGCATCGGACAACCGTAAGCCTGACCTGGCTGTAGTCAGTGTGTATGTGCTGAAGCAAGGAGGCTGGCAGCCACACTATCCACATCCCATTGTGTGACCAGGAACGTCTATGTGACACCAAATGGTGCTAACGGGGAGGAGGACTGGGCACAAGCCCCTGGGACCTACCCTCCTTACTCAAAGCTATTCCTGGAAAGGAGGCAGGAAAATTTCTGGGCTTACACTGATATGGTTTATCTCCACTAAGGGACTTTGTCCCATACGTGAACCAGAAAAGCTAAATGT
>NW_009258549.1:1502720-1529910 GCF_000687185.1 Egretta garzetta
TCCAACACAGATGCTGAATCAATATAGCATGGAGCTGAAAAACCCTTTCCCCACCATCCCCTTTCCTCTAGGAAACTTCCCTTGTCCCTAAAGCAGGGGCCATTGCAGGAGCTTTATAGCCTCAGTGTGTGGGAATTACGTATACCACTACACTCTGTCAGGACTGCAGCCAAGGGCATACTCAGTACTCAGAGTAGCAAAGGTGCAGACATGTGGATTTCACCATAAGTATCCCAACCCACCGACCCTATCTCCAGATAACTCCACTGTTACTGCTATCTGAACTTGCTGGTTCATGTCAGCTTGCACGTCTTCGCTGGGCCACGGGCACAACCAGAAATCCTACCTCAGGCTCCACATCTGACCAGCACGGGCGTAAGGATGGTCCCTCATGCACTGACACAGGGGGGTAAGGCAGGCAGAGCGAAGGGTCAGCGCTCCCAATGGGCCGACATTTATTCCAGGTACCTAATAACCAGTAGCTGGGCACAACATATATGCGAGCCCTCCCTCCTCCACCACGTTACCCTGCGTAAAACTATCTAGAGAGGACTCCAGTCCCGCTCAGACTGACAGAGGCAGCTGCCATAGCAGAGCTTTTAATCCAAAAGCAGAGCCTGTTGTCACTGGCAGGAAATCTTATTGTGTTGGACCGGCAATCCTAGACCTTAATTAAATAGGTCACCCTCCCTGCAAAGCCAGGCAGACCAGATGACTGGAGTCAGGCGAAGCAAGTTGCTTAAGCCAGGGACCACCTGGCTGTAACTTCATCTAGGTGACAGCATATGCTTTTGAGACCCTCTCTGAAAGGTTGAAACCCCAAGCAAGCTCCCATAGGTAAAATGAGGATTTGTGAAGAGCCAGAAATCTGTTCTGGGAAGGAATTCATCCCCTTAACCTTTCAGAGACTGAAATTTTGTAGCCTTTTGGCCCTGACCAAAGACCGGATCATGCTGGTTCAGAATTGATTTTTAAGAGAGCTAGTGGCTCCTCCTCTGTCTCCATTGCACACAGCGTAGCAGGGAGTGCTTTGAACCAGACCCTGTGAGTAGCTCCTAATACTGAGCACCTCAGTTTTCTTTCTCATGCTTGCCCTCACGCTATCTCTGTGAGATAAGGCGTGTTACTTTGTCCATTCCAGAAAAGAGCAGCCGTGCCGACTACGTGCGTTTCCCCTAGCCACAACCCAGCTGCTTGCCTCTGTAGCATCCCACTGCTGTGCCGAGATGTGACCCTGCCACGAATGTTCCTGACTCTGGGCAAATATACAGAAAGACAGCCCGCTGCTCATCCACCTTGCTTCCTGCATGGACACATCTTGAGTGCATATGCCAGAAGAGACTGCAGCACCCTGCTGCTGAGGCCCTGAGCTGGATGACAGGGATGGAGGAAGAGGAGGGAATGAGAACCTCAGTGCTCACTCTGGGGTATGGCTGCCCCTCTGACGAGGTCCAGCCAGAGAAACTGTACAATTCCCAAAGAGTCAGCTAATCCGCTGTGAACTTGGGTGTCAGGCCAAAGCTTTGCACTCAAAAACTCTTTTCAGGCTCCAACCATTTCTGATTAACCTTTGGGCAGCCTTAGGCACGACGTGGCCCTCAGCCTCTCCCCCACTTCAGCAAAATCAGGTCACTGTGGTGCCAGGGTGGGGAGAGGGCAACGGGCAGGGGTAGGCTCCTTGCTGCTCTGGGTCTGTCTCTTAGGCTCCCCCATGGGACACCCATTTCTGTTTGTATACACAGTGCAGTATGCACACAGATACACTCCACCAAAACTGCAAAATGGTATGGAGACCAAAGTTTAGGTCTTAAGAGCATACGCTGCCATTGCAACCTTCCCCCGGGCTAAGCAGCCCTGCTTTCCACCGCCTGGGGCAAGCAGCACACTGAGCTGCTGCCGGGACCCGAGGCCGCTTGCACGGGCTACCTCCCTGTGAATGAGCAAAGGGCCTTCCCTCCCCATGTCCCCCCTTGCGAGGCAGTGGCCATGGCCTTTAGTCAGGGAGCATGTCTCTCAGCTCCAGCTGAGCCTAGGCTGCGGTTTTGTGTTGTGAA
Organism: Egretta garzetta; assembly: GCF_000687185.1. Classification (NCBI taxonomy): domain Eukaryota; kingdom Metazoa; phylum Chordata; class Aves; order Pelecaniformes; family Ardeidae; genus Egretta; species Egretta garzetta. The sequence goes on from NW_009258549.1 coordinate 1,504,775, forward strand.
GCCCAGTAACCAGGTCATGACCCCGTGGTGACATCTGAGTGCCCTGAGTTCCCCAGCTCAGACAGATGCCACGTGCTGCTCAAGCCATGGACTGGCACCGCAGGCTGCGGTGCAGCCGGATATGCATGCAAAACACCTTCCCGCTTTCTCCATCCCTCCCACTTCTCACTGGAGTGCCTGCAAAGCCAGGAGCAAACACATGACACAGGTGCAGGAATTTTTATTTTCTGAGAAACACGTACTTTACTTCCCAGTGCAACAGAACTTTGGATGCGTAGCGGCGGCTGCCAGAAACCTACGGATTGCAGGGAGTACTGCTCTTCATAGCCTTGCTAATGTGAGTTTAGCAACTAATGCAAGTTTTCAAGCTGGCACAGCCTGGAGACTGACTGGCTGCATTCACCCCCACAAAGTGAGGTAATACTGTGCTGGAAGCTGTCCACAGTAACCTGCCAACAGTCTCACCTGTGGGAGGAACGGGACACTGTGCCTCTGCTTCCCATCCTGACATCTCTTTCATACTATTTGAGTCATCCCTTTACCCTCTCAGTCACCACACTCCTCAACACTCCCCCCTTGCTCCTCCACATCCCTTCATCTCTGGCCATGCCATTCCCCTCTTGGATGAGACTGGGTTTTGGGGAGGGGGAAAGAAAAAGAGGGTAGGGATAGGCAGAAGCTCACAGATAACCCCTTACATTATTTTTCCTACGAAAGCAGATTATTTCTCTTGTATGCATGAAGCCAGGAAACAACGGTTTATCACGGATATTACTCTGAGTGCTTCCACGCTGCCTGGAGTGACTCTTGGCCTCTCATCAAAGCTTTCCCACACATCTTGGATGGTCAATTGTGAGATGTCCAAAACAGTGCTGGGGAAGCTACTCTAAGATACATGGCCAGGCCTCCATCGTGGTGTCCCTCTGTGCGTATGTGCTAACCCTGAAAACCGAACTCCTTGTACTTGCTGGCCATGTCATTTCGGAACAGCTCCAGCGCCTTCTTCATCGCAGCCTGGGAATCAGCCCCAAAGTCTGCAGAGTGTTTTTCAGCAATGACCTTGATAATGACTTCAGAAATGAACTGTGAGGAAAGAAAGAGAGAGAAAAACAGAAGGGACAGTCAAGGTTTATTTTCAGAAAAGCCAGACAAAGAAGTAGGTTGCAGAGCCTGGAAATATCTCCAAGCTAATTCAGTAGCCCTTCCCGCAGTCTCTGGAGAAACAGTGAGGCCTAGCTTGCAAGGAGCCTGGGCTGGGCAGAAGAACTGGGCTCTATTCCTAGCTCTGATGCTGATCCGCTTCGTGACCTTCAGCAGCCCATGGCCCTTCCCACTCTTTGTCTGCCTCATCCATTAAGGCTGAAAATTCATGCCTTTGTTTGTACAACACTGAGTTTTGTGGGTCTTGGTCTCCAGTGGATCCTCCAGGGCTTACACTAAAATTGGACGTCCCTCGTGTCCAGCCACCAACAGTTCTTATGTAATGTAGTTTCCCAGGCATGCAGAGGCTGCATGGGCTGGTTTATTATTGTCAAGGGCTGCTCAGAATGCATGTGGTGTTTGGAATGGGAAATCTAAACTTGGATATTCACATACCACTCACATACCGTGAGCCCTTTCTGTGCTTCCTCCTGCCTGTACACAGAGACCTTGACTTGAGGGAGAGCTCACTGAAGTCCAGCTAGCCATCGGTAAATAAAAGCGCAACTCTCACATAGCTGTCTTGCACACATTCGCTACACATCAGTCACCAAGATTCCCTGCCCTTTTCCATACCTCCAGATATTTGACCGGGATTTTGTGCTTGGTCGCATGGGTTTGAGCCAGGGGCTTCAACTCTGACTCATGATTACCCTTCTGCTTCAGAATTTTGCCCAGTTGGGTAAGAACAGTAACTCCATGTTTCTTCAGCTCTTCAGAGCCCTTCATCTGATCCGGGGTCTTCAGGCCTTTGAACTTTTCGAAGCGATCCAAGGTCTCAGGGTGGTCCTGAAAGAGTCTGTGGATAAAAGTAGAGGGACTTGTGAGACTTGAAAAAGCTGTCATCCAGACCAGAGCTGAGATCCAGCCTCTCCAGATATTTCAGAGTATGTGGCCAGGCAAAGGTGTGATAACCTGCTTCCCTCCCCAGAGAAAGTTCTTAGCTAGTCCCTGCTTGTAAAGGCTACTTTGCCCTGGGAACTCTGACACTCTAGATCCTTTCCAAATTACCACCATTCACAATCACTCCTTTTAGCATGTATATAAGACAGGGAAGCATCTGACCCTACTCTGAATCTGGTTTAAGTGGTTTTCATCCTTCCTCTGGTAGGTTGTTCCACAACCTGATGACGCTCTGTGGGCACAAGTTTCCTTTCAATTTATTTCATACAGGCTGCCTTTTATCATTAACAAATGATAAAAAGCCTCTTGTCTTTGGAGAGCAGAAGCTCCTGACATACCTCCCTTTGAGTATTGTATCTACTTAGTCGCATCCTCTTACACGCGTCCTAACATGATCACCGCTGTGTTTTTCCATTCCCTCTGGCTGTGACAGAGACACTGCCCTAAACATGTCCCTGCTAACTCTTTGGCACCAGTCCCCTGGGTTATGTCAACTGTATTAGGATAGAGACAAGAGCCAAGACTGGTCGTGGTACTGAGAGGCAAGTTCTTGCATTCATCTGAAGGAAAACCAAAACCAAACAAAAACACCTGTTTTCACTGACTTATTATTGCTGAGGAGCTAACCTGTAGACCCCGGGCTTTCACCAGGCCTCTCTTCCCAGCCCATTTCTGCATTGACCAGGAAAGAAGAGCCCTGGGGACTTCTCATACACACAAAAAAAAAAAAAAAAGGGAGCAGCCCCCAGCCTCAGATCCCTCACATCTGGGGTTCAGGTGTTCTTGAACATCAGCTGGATGGGAGAGCTTACTGTGCCCCCACCCTATGATTGCAGACACAGAGGAATTTGATCCCTGTCCTCTTTCCCCCAGCTCACAGCTCAGCCCAGCTGCCAGCAGTGTGGTTCCTCCATCAAGAACCGCAGCACCTCAGAGAGTCCTTGGGAGTAAGTGGGTAACAGGAGCGCGGGGCCTTCAGGCATGCTGGCACCATGCTGTGCAGTGCTATACATGGGCGCTCTGATCCCGAAATGAAAATGAAAACGAGAAGGTGAAAGGGTGGCTAAAAGACAGGGTGGTGGTGTCCACCCTGCTTCCTCCCTGCTGCATTTCCTAGGAGACAGGATGCAGACACCACTGGCAACCAAACCAGTAGGAAATTTCACTCTTTTCCCTGCCAGAGTCCTGGAGTTGAGGTGAAAAGTGGATATTGCCTGTCCTGATTATTAGGATCAGTCTAATAATTAGGTGTCAAGAGACATCAGCTCCCTGGCACACGTTTATTTTCAGGTATTACACCCTCTGATGGGCATAAGCCGATGAGTTGAAGCACCAGCAAAAGCAGTGTCTGTCTTTACAGCCAGGGCCCTATAGCTCGCATCGTGAAGTGGCTCACCCAAGTCACCTGCAGCAGCATCTGGTGCTCCAGCCCAGGACCTCAGTAGTTGCACGTTTACTCTGCCCTCGGGAGGGGGCTGGGGCTGGGGCTACTGGGGCTTGCGTCCCATCTCGAACTGGACGTTCCTCCTAAGTATGTTGCCATGAATGCCAGGGTCTCCACTGTATGATGTAAGCATAGGTTAAACTACACTAACAAACACTTCAAGCACATAGAAAACACAAGCTGTTCCACAGAAAAAGCATTCTGTAAATGAATGACCAGCCTTTGCCGGCATTTCATTTCAAAGGTCTCTAAAGGATTTCTGTACTCTACCAGGTACTGAGCACACCACCGTTGGCCTTTCCTTTTTTCCTCTATCTTCCCATGACACAGGTTGCATCTCACCCAGAAAGATGAAAAAACTTTCCACCCTAAGATGAGATGGAGGTATTTCTAAAAACCTCTCTGCATCGTGTCTGGCTACGGCTGAATCATGTCTGCCAAAGATGATATACTCCCAAGACCCTTGAAAATCCTTCTGAGTACTTTTGTGTTTCCTTTGGAAAACTTCCAGTTGAATCAGTGTTTTCTAAACATATTCCCAGGATATGACATCTACCCAAGAAGTCTTTAACAGTGCTCACTTGGACACATTTCTAAACTCGGAGAGATCTGCGGGGCTTCCCTCGCCTCTCTCCTCCCTCAGAAACCCCTCGAAGGAACAAGAAACGACCTGGGCTGCCTGAGGAGCACAAAGTCACGGGGAAGTGGGATGCCATCTATTTGTTTAATGCCCTATGATACCTGTAAGAAAAATGGTATTACCTTTTCCATTGGAAACTGCTTGTACTATCTTGTGGCAGTTCCAGAGCCAAAGTAGTCACCTCACAGAGGTAGATTGGTGGGGCAGGCTGAGGTTCCTGTTACCCCTCCAGCATGCCGGCTCTGGATTGCATCCACGGAGAGCCATCACACTGCCACCCAGCTGCCCTCCCTCCAAATGGGCCATGATACAGAAGGTAAATAAAACAGCCCTCTACTTCGGCTCATCTTTGAAAAAGCTTTGAATGGACAGTGGCTTTGCCCGATGGTGTGGGCTCCTTCCTTTAGCCATGCTTAAGCTAGGAAATCCCCCAAGTGAGTGCCACATCCCCACTGCTCTCCACAGCATCCGTACCCTTCCAGCACAATCTGCTGAGCACAGGCTGAGGGCAAGATCTGGAGAGTCTCCCTCAAAGTCTCCATCCCTGCTGATCTTTAAGGACAGACTAGGATCCAATGCTCACACAACATCCTTTCCCACTCTACAGCCCTGAGGTCCCTTCCAGGTTGCATTTCTGTGACTTGCTGCTGGTGCCTGGGGTGTTCCCCTCTGAGGGGGCCAGGACTGCAAGGACAGCATGGGGGCAGGGGTCCTCTCAGATGGAGACTTCACAAGTGCTCCCACTCTGATTTCAGAATCACAGAGGAGGGAAGCAGGGGGAAGGATGTGCCTCATTTCACACCCAGAACTCAAATTCATCATCAGGAATTAGACAAGCGTTACCACCCAGATTTCTGGTCCAAAAAGCACAATGGGCAGGGCTCTGCCAGGTCAGACTAAGGTGGGGAGAGGGAAACACTCAGGTAATTCACAGTTAATTTTACTGAAATCAGAGATTCTGAGAAAATTGTCACAGAGGTGATTTTCCTCTCCTCTCTTTCTCTGCCTCCCCACATCCTTGCTGCTGAGCATCTGAAGGCCTGGGATGCACAATTCACTCCAGCATTTCTCACTGCAGTGCCTGGGCAATGAGGATCCAGAGCAGAGCTTTGTCAACAGGTTGGGCAGAGGGAGTGACAAAGTCCCACCATCTTTTGAAAGCAGCAGTGGCCCACTCCTGCTCCCATAGACGGATGGAGAGAGACAGAAGCACAGCCGCTTTACACAGTGAGTAATTTTTAACACAGAAACCATAGCAATGAAAAAACCACCACCCTACAACAAAGAAAACAGCCTGTTGAAATAAACACCGCCGAACACAAGCCCCCATACTAAATACACACCTTCCTTGGTCTCTCATCAATAGCTCTCAGCCTTACTCTTAGGACCGAAGCTTCTTGCCTACCTCATTAAAACTGCATGACCATGGCCAGGGAGGTCGGACTCCACCTTTCCCCAGATGGTCAGGACCTGCTGCCATTCCTGATCACTGAGCCCCATAGTTCACTGAAGACAGATCTCGAGTGAGTGCTCCCTGCAGCCGCTTGCCTTTCCCCAAAGGGTGGCTAGAGAGCTCACCCGCAGGATTTATAGCCCCTGCTCACAGACCCACACCTGTCAATCATCAGCTGGACTTCTTGCTCTCATTCAGGCTTGTCTAACCTAATCAGCCTCCCTGTTTTATTCTAGGAAGCTATTTTGGGTCAGGTGTTATTGTGGGTGCCACTGATGGCATCATTTCTGCTTTTCGTATTGGAATGGCACACGTCCCGCTCTAGACAGAAAGGGCACTGCTGAAACACAGTGCCAGGAGCCTGTCCCGGGTTCCCAAGGACCCAGAGACAGTGTCAAGCTGTATGGCAGGAGATTCCTGAAGAGCACTGTCATCTGCAAGGCCACCCTGCCTCCCTCTCCCCTGGCCTGCTAAGGACAGGCAGGAGAAGAGACCAGGATGGCTGGTAGCATCAGCTCCTTTGCTCCAAAGGCCTTTCCTTTCCCATGCTGAGCTCACTCTCCTGTTCCCCTGGGGTAGTACACTCCATTTACTAATAAAGAAGAGTACAGAGTTAGAAGAGACATGTCCTCAAGAGCTAACGACATCCAGATTGGCCCAGGTATCTCCCCAGTCTCTGCAGGGGGAGGAAGGGGATAAAAGCTCTACAGGAGCCAGTTACCCTGCATCCGCATACCAGGGTCCTTCTGCCTGCCTCTCCGGGGAACGAACGCTCAGGATTTGCCACTGGCTGAGCCTGGACATCAGAGTCGACAGAAGTACAGCTGAGCCAGGATGGCAATTTGCAGCTGGCCAGAGACGCAAGGACACAGCAGGGCTTCACTCAACATGCACCCAGACAGGGGTTAAGGTCTCCAGCTACTTCTGTCAAGGCAAATATCAGTGTTGGGAGGAAAAGCCGACGGGCTGACAAACAACATGGGTATGCTTTGGGACACCTCCCAGCCTTTCTCTTCCAGCCCCATCAGGACTGATAACGGCCTGGCACACCAACAGGATGATTAATCCCTTCCAGGGGGTGAATGCAGTCAGAGCACAGCCCGGTAACGCAGCCCAGCTAGACCTGCTGTCCAGAAGCACACACCTACTGCTGGACATTTCCAAAGGGGCACACGCTGCAGGCCTTGGCAGGCGAGAAATGTCAACCCAGGGCTGACGACACCTGCCTTGGGGCTCAGGAGAACCGCATGCAGCCCCATGGTCCATACTGTAGTGCTGCAGGACCTGAGGTGCATCGCTGCCTCTGCACCCATCCACTCTCTGCAGTGGGGAAAGTCTCCTGCTCCAGCCTTGCAAGGGGGGGGAAGCGCTCCCTGTACAAGGGCAATCAGGCAGTGAGGAGGACTGAGGCCCAAAGCCTCACACCCCTCAGAAACACGCAGGCTTAAGGGGAATAGTTTAGGTAAGAAGGGTGGCAAAAGCCAAATGGAGGTGTCGGCTGGTGTCCAAACCTAAAGGTAAGGGAATTTTGGCCATTACACATTGCAAGCCTCTGTCAGCCAAGTCAGCCTGTGACCCTGCAATCCTCCCCTTCTCTCTCTTCTATGTGCCAGTTCGCTTTACATCCAAAAATCCACATCCTAAACACTTCAAGGCCAAGATTTCATCCTGATTTACTTGCACAAACACCAGGCCACCACCAATTACCCAACTAAGCTAAACTGATGGAAGAGAGCTCAGGACACCTCCAGCTCATTCCTCGTGTTGTTCTTCACAGCGCAGGGCTGAGACGGGAGAGGTCACATACCTGCAGCCTCACTCCCCAAGTACTTAGAGCAGTAAACAAGCATTTGCACCATCCCAGGCTCGGCCTTGGGTAGGATCCTGAATACTGACCTTACTGTTTTACACGCATTTCAGACACGACAGAAATGTGCTCCTGGTACACAAGAGGCTGCTGCTTATGCACCGAGCTCTGTCCTGTTCCCCAAGCTGAAACCACTCGCTTGCCATAATAACTTCATTTGAAGCTGGTCAACTCTCCACTCTCTGTAACTTTCCCCAGCGCTGTGAAGTCAACAGTCTCAGTTATGGACATTAACGTTAAATGGTCAGAAGGCTTAAAAGAGTATGGGATTCCATAGTGCTTTTTTTTTTTTTTTTTGCAAGTGAAGTAGTAATGAAATGAAATCATAAGCTCCTTAGAGCTTAAATAACTAGTCTACAAAAATACTAAAAGCTTTATAGCACACCAGACTCTGAGAAAAAGACATAACATTTTAGTATCTACAGGCCTCTCCTCTCCCCCTTGGGGCAAAATCTATCGCTTGCATAACCGTCTTGATAGATGCATCTCAGTCTGCGACAAACGCAGAGTACTGAGAGCCGACATGTCGGCCACCCCCTTCAAAAAGCACCGAGCGATTGAATAACTTATTTCAAGCAGCACTGGCCACACCATAGTCCCGGGGACGCGCATGGCTGCAGGCCCGCGTCCACATGTAAGGTGCTCGTACCGAGAGCAAAACCTATCGTTACTGTTTTGGGCGGCATTTTGGGGTGCATGGCTGGTGCGATGCGGATGCCCCCCAGATGGACCCTGCCCGGGCAGGAGGCACCGCAGCAGCCCAGCTCCGTCGGCCAGGGCTTGCTACCATCTAGTGGCCACGGGCGACAGAGCCACGGGGACTGGAGGCCACGTCCAAGCCCCATGCCGGGATTTGAAGGCTCGGGGAGGTGGCCAACAGGTAGCCCTCAAATTTCAGAGGCAAGCAAGTGACCCCAGGACGCGCAGGATTGCAGCAGCCCGGTGCCAGCAGCACCATGGCAAAACTTTTGTACGGCGCTCATGTTCGGCATGGGACATAGACACGATCTGTTTGCTTTGGAAAGGGCCCGTATTGGGGTGGCAGGGCCCTGGCAGGTCCTCGTGGCTTTGCCCCCAGCCTTGCAGCAGGTCACTGGCACGGGGAGGACGTTTCTTCTCACCCCACCAGCCCTGACTGCTGGAGAGGGACAGGGTGGTGGGACTGGGGCAGAGGAAGATCCCATGGGACAGCAGCAGAGCCACAGCCAAGCCTCAGGGTACTGCTGAGGAGGAAGGCTGTCCTGGGGGCCGCGTGGGGCTGGTTCCCACCCAAAAATGTCGCCAAAAGGTGCATAGGAAAAGTCCCCCCCATTTAATGGGCACAGCAGGCAGGGGAAGAGCTGTTTCTGCCGAAACCGTGGATGCAACCTCACCTCTGCACAGCTCCTCCCTCAGAGGATGGGAAACCTTTCTACAGGCATTAACGAATTTAGACCACGCCGCAACCCCACGAATGGAAAAGCCGCTTGTTTTCCCCATTTACAGGGGAACAAAGCAGCTCTAAGACTTGCTCGAGCCCACAGACAGCACCAGTGAAAGAGCAAGGACTGGCTCCTGGGTATGGTTTTAGAAACACCAGCTGTTTGGTGGTTATTAATACAGGGCATAGCGGCCTGGGCAGAGCTGGGAGGCACGGCAGGAATCGCACACCAGCCACAGGGAGGGACCAGCTCCAAGTCTGTTTGGCCACACTCAATTTATTTTTTTCTTAGAGTATCGCTGTTGTGAAGAGAGAGATTCAGCCCTGGCCTGTAAAATGATGATCAGAGAGCCCAGCAGTCCCCCGCATTGCCTTGGTAGTTAATACAACAAGTCGCCAATGATTTCTAGCCCCGTCTTCTCTGCAGCCAGACCTGCTGCAAGTAGGGAAATTTGTACCCAAAAGAGAGGCACTAGCAGAAATCACAGACATTATTTTCATTTGAAATAACTTTGAGAAATAAACTTTGCAGCAAGGAGGAGGAGAGGGATGCCCCCAAAACAGGACAGGACAAGGGGTAATGGCTTTAAACTAAAACAGGATAGGTTTAAACTGGATGTAAGGAAGAAATTCTTTACAATGAGGGTGGTGAAACACTGGAACAGGTTGCCCAGAGAGCTGGTGGAGGCCCCATCCCTGGAAACATTCAAGGCCAGGTTGGACGGGGCTCTGAGCAACCTGATCTGGTTAGCGGTGTCCCTGCTCACTGCAGGGGGGCTGGACTGGATGACCTCTAGGGGTCCCTTCCAACCCCAAACATTCTATGATTCTATGATTCTATGAAAACCAGTCCATTTTCCTCAAAAAACAACCCAATCTATCCTGTGTGCTTACACAGCAAACAGATTTTTTTTTTTTGACCAAATGCTTTTTTTCTTTTCAGTGAGCCTTTTCCCCTACAATAACAATTTAAAAAAAAAAACCACCTGAGAGCAGCTGAGGGTCCTGCAGTGGGGAGTGGTGTCAGCCCCAGCTCTGCCGTGCCCCTGGGTTGTATGAAGCGTGGCATGAGGTAAGCATGGTGCACGCTGCTGTGCCAGGGGAGCGGGATGGGGGTGAGGGGGGAGGCTGGCACTCTGGAAAGGCCAGGAATCTTGTATGATTCCAGCTTACATAATTACCTATTGCATAATGCCGGGGAAAAGGCCCTCCGTCACGCAGCTGTGGTTTCTATGGCATTTTGCTGATACACGGCTGCTTCCAAAAGATTCGTTTGCGCTTTTTTTTAGGAGCCTGCAGCTCAGTCAATCAAGGCAGGCAGACAGGCAAGACCCCGCGCTCCCAGCAGCATCAGCCAGAGGGGAAGGGGCAATAGTAAGGGGACCTTATCGCCATAGCAAAGCAAGAGCACTGGGTCTTCTGCAGCTGTGCCGGTGACTTCAGGCTTTGGGGGATCAGAAGACTGTCAGATAAGAGCACCATATGAAGCTGCACACACTGCGTGGCCTCCACCCCGTGTAGGAAACAAGGTGGAGTCCAAGCGGCGGTGGCAGTGGCCAAAGCCCTTCCAGGCTTACTCCTCTCTTCCCCTCGCTCTTGAACACTATTCTTAGCAGTGCCTCCAGGCAGGGCTCCTGCATGCTGACAGATTTCAGCAGCTGAGAGGTGACCTGAGATGGTTGCTTAAAAGGAAGAGGAAGGATTAGGAGGAGGAAATTTCAGCATCAGAACAAGATTGGGGCTGTAGGTTTGCAGAGCTGTACCGTGTTCCTATCAGGATCTTGGCATGGATTCCTTCAGGGGTCAGGCCCTGTACCGTAAAGCCAGAGGTAGCTTTACCTTCATTTCAGTGCTCACAGGATCCAGCTTTTGGTAACTATCAGACAGGCAACTCACTCTCTTTCTTTCTCCAGGAGGTGCACTGGATAGCAACACAGGCATGACCCACAGCTCCTGTGCAGTCATCGAGGCATCGCATGGCGTACATAGCACTGCACAGCCACCTGGACAAAACATTTATATGAGCTAAGCAGGACACTTATTGCAGGCCAGTACTTGGATTCAGCGGGAGAACAAGCAGGAAAGCATCAGGGCAGTCCAGGACCAGAATATTTAGGCTCCAATACAGAAGAAGCTGGGGCTGTCTCTGAAGCTGCGTGAGCTCGCTCTGGAGATGCTAACTTCCTCTGAAGGGCTGGGAAATGAGAGCACAAAAGGACTGAGGATTTCTGCAGGAAACTGTGAGTGCAGTCAAAGGAAGGAGGGATATGATTAGAAAACAACAGCCAGATTTTAAAGCCTTGCCCATCCTGGGAGCAAAGGGAGGAAATTATTTTTTGGAGGTAAGAACACGGATTATACCAGTGAGAGCCTGGAGATCTCTAGGAGTCAGTGGGAAGGCATGAAGGAACTGTAGCCTACAGCAGTCCCTTCAGGGACTGAAATAATAAAGCAAGAGGGAAATTCCTCCCTCATCTCACAACCAACAAAATACCGTGTCTAGAACCTTCCAAAGGACAACTGGAAAAGGCAAGGGCCACAAAAACACACATGGGCAAAAAAAAAGTCCAGCAATCAGCATGCATGCAGGATTGTGTGCCTGCCTGACACCCTGAACTCTGTAGCTCAGAGCTGCGCATAGGAGGCTGTAACAGAGATGCTTGCAGCATGGCCAAGGTGGGGATTGCATGATCAGGTTAGACTGAAATCCAGGCAGCTGGAGGGGTGGCTGTTCCCACTCCATGCCTTATGCCAGATGGGGTCCTCATCCCCCTCCTCACAGAGCCTTGGGAATATGGGTGCCAGGGGCACCCTGCAAGAGTGCAGAGCGTGCTTTGGGCCTGGCTGAGTGCTGCTGGTGAGGGGTTCACACACCTGCAAAAGCAGCAGCAATTGCAGCATGGCCAAGACAAGAGCAAGAGCAGCATCAGAGGTGATAAAGCTGAGCCACCGTGCAAGCAAGCAAGTACCCTTTCTGCAGCCCACCCTTCCCTGGGACACACACGTCCAAAGTCTGCAGGGAGCTGGCAGTGCCTGGCTGGTTCAACTCTTTCAACAATAAAAACTTCTTCACATCTGACTGCTCCTCGAGGAAGAAGAATTAACCAGGCCGCAATGCACAGTGCACAGCTCAGCTGTGGGCTCTCAGGCTTCCAAAAAGAGGTGGGAGAGCGCATCACAACATGGTAAAATTGGGCGATAGAGCTGCAAAGTGCCTTGCCCAGCCCCAGTGGGCGGGCAAGTAGCCCTCAAGGTACCAGCACTTAATAAGAGGCTGTGCATGTTTTTAAGTTGAATTTGGAGGCAATGCCAGCAGAGCCTCCCCCGCCCCATGATGCTTGCACAGCGCTTTATGAGGGCTTGAAATGAACTGGATCAAGGAACTGGTCTGGGTTCAAAGTAACCACATTTCTCTTTTGGGGAGTTTATTTCAAAGCCAGACCAATTCTGTGGTCTCGTTTGTCAAATAGCTGGACTGGCATGCGCTGGCAGAGGGGAAGGGGGGGCAGAGCTACTTACATGGGCATCAGGTGTTGCTTGTAAAAGAAACACCCATCAAGCTATCCTCTAAAACCCCAGGCAGGACTGTCTAGCCAGTGGCACGGCACACACAAATTAGGGTTTCCCTTTGCTCGAGTTCTGTGGGGTGAAAGGCGAGGAAACAGACACACTTTCTTATTCCCTTTGCTTGCAAAAACAGCCTCTCATCCACAAAGTATGGAGCTTCTGCAAGATAAGAGCCCATGGGGAAGCCAAGATCTATCCCTCATTTGTATTGATGTTTACACTTGCCTTTTAATGAGCTCCAACAGGTTCTCCCTTCCAGCTGCAGTTGGCCCTTTTCAAAGTTCACGGTCTTGGTTTGTATTATCGTTCCAACATCAAGCTCTCCCTTAGGGAGGAGAGGGACAACCAGGTCTTTTTCTCTTCTGAGAAGCAGCACCAATTTAAGCAGTCCCTAATCCAGTAGTGCTTTCTGTGCTCTGCCAGTCTTACAGGGAATGCCTGCAGGGAAACCAATCCCTCTGCAAAAAATACTTGGCAAAAAATAAACGTTTTCTTCAAGCAGAACAACAGTGGGTGGCAGTGATCAACACCCTAAACACAGTGCTGGTGGCCTGGCTGTCCAGGTAGAGCATTTACCACTGAATTTGGGATAGGGTATCTGTTCTGCATCTTTTCCCCATTATTATCATTCTTGCAATTTCATGAAAATATCATTGCCATGTTTGCAATCAGCTCTTTTGACTTGTCCACTTTAGGGTCCTGCTGGCAAGATGACCACAGTGGTGGGGCTTGATACTGGCCCCAAAAAACAAGGACTGGAAGATCTCACCTACACTGAGAACCCTGGTCCTGCAATTGCTTTGGTAGTGGTACGAGGATAACACAGCATCCCTGCCAAATGCTCAACCTGTTTGGGGTCTAGGGTTGCATATACAGATGTCCCAGGCTGGGCACCTCTGGAAAGCTCACCTGTAAGCATCTTACATACCCAAGATCCATGGACAGCTAGAAGTTCATCTAGCCTCTTCCTCCAACAGCATCCTGAGGTAGATGCCCAGGAAAAGTGTAAGAAGCAGGAACAGTCCTACGCCATCACGGCAACTTGAGGCTAAAGGACTTCCCAAGGTTATATTTGCATGCTTGCGTTTAACAGCCTTAGGCAGAATTCTGCATGAGTTTATAATCTTTTAATCCTCTTATACATGCTCCCCAAAACATATTTCAGACCTGGCTGCAGCCTTACTAGGTCAAACTGTTAAAAACAACCTGCTGATTTGGTGACTCTGCAACAGATCAATCAATGCGCAAAGACAAAAATCTGCTAATTGCTTTCTAACCATTCACAAACGGCTTCGAGGCATGCCCATTCAAAAAAAAAAACAATAAAAATGAAGCTCCATTACCCTCGAAGATCTCTGTATTGCACAGGGCTCCCACCTCTGGCGCCTTTTTAATTGCAAGTTCCCCAGATACCATGTATTTATTTTTGATCTTCCTCCTTCTGCTACACACTCTAGTGCTGGTGGCTCAGCTGGTCGGATCCAGCTGGTCTGTGGCAGCATCTGCCTGGACACTGCTTAGCGTAGCCTGCAGTCCTTTTATTTCCTTCTCCATCAGCTGCAGCAGAGATCTCGCTGCATGTGGTGGCTCTCTGCTCTAAGCGAATCCATGCTCCTTCTCTAAGTTTCCACATTAATTTTCTGTCTATCTACGAGTTTACAGCGAGAGCCAAATTAAACTGGATTTATGATCCTCCTGAGCAAAAGGACGGTGTTTATCTGCTGCTTTTGCAGACCTGCAGCTCATAGAGCTGAGTGAGGTGCGTTGGCCTCCACAGCAGAATAGACCTGGCCTCATCTGTTTATGATGGGCAGAGAGAGTCCAAATCATAAAAAAAAAAAAAGTCAGGCAAGGGACAATGCTGGGGCCACAGATCAAACAGTCAGGAGAAGAAATGGGATTGCAGATAGATCAGAAAAAGCAGGTAGGCCTTTTGCAGATTAAAAAACAAACCCGGGTGTTTCAAAAGTCTCATCCCCTGAGCATAATCTGGGCTAAAAGAGAGGTTTTGGGGTCAGGGGGAGAGTTCACATGGAAATTCAGGTGGTGGAAACATGGGCAAGTGATTTTGGTTTTGGTTTTTGTTAAACAAAAAAAAAAAAAAAAGGGCTGACCTGAGCAACATAAGAGGAGAGCAGGAAGGTGAAGTCCTGGCCAGTCCGACCTGCGAGGAGTGAGCATGGGAAGTCACTGATTCAATACCTGCTCCCTTTTCAGGACTATGGGTCCTGCTTTCGGGTGTTTCACTTTATGGACAGAGCTGTACCCCTTGTCTGCTGAGCGATGAGCCCGATGCCAGGGCATTCCAAGTGCTGGTTCTGCAGATCAGCCCACTCCGTTGGCCTAGCCGAGAGGGATATTTAATAGAGGAGTCATTATGAACCACCACATCCAACCGTCTCATTACAGCTTACGATAAAGCCATCAGAAGTTCCATGCTCATAGCAGCACCGGCAGCAACCAGACACTACACAAAATATAGGGGAATGTCCACAAGAGGGAGAGTTGGTGCCAGTCTCGACGGTGATTTTGTGCAAACAGCACTTTGCTGCCTGGCGATCGCAAGAGAGCCGTTCCCCTCGCTCCTCTGCCCCCAGCAGAAATGCTTCCTTCTCCTGGCAATTCCCCTTCCCATGTTATTTTCCTGCCTACTCCTTCTCCAGCCAGATGGTTATTTCAGCTTATCTCTGTGGGCTATGCCAAAAGCCCGCACCATACAGGCGCTAGACATGGTGCCGCCAGACAGGGACCGTGATTCGGACAGTTTCCCTGCTCTCGCTGCTGCTCTGCTCCCCTTTCCCCCCGCTTTCATTGTGCCATCCCCTCGTCTCGCCCAACCCATCACTCGGAGGCAGCACCCCACATCAGCTCCTCTGGGGAGCCCTGTTAGCCCGCATGGGCACACATACAAAATACCAGTTGTTCCTGCTGGGCTCTGTCCTCAACCTCAACACCCCAGGCCTAAACCAGACTCCACTGGGACACGGGATTTTCAACCCATTTTCCAGAAACGGTTGATGGCTACCAGCACAGAGAACCCGGAGGTCTCTGAGCTTCTGCAGGACAAAGCTTACTGCGAGGAAGCGCCGGAAGACACTGGTGATGGGGAAATGGCATGGGATGGGATGGACTGGGAGAGGTGATGCCAAGAGACCCAATGGCCGAAAGAAGTTCCTGCATACGCACAGAGTTTCCTTCACAGGTCAAGGCCTGTGTATGCAGCCACATCTGACGGGGGTGGGAGCAAGCTGCCAGATCATGAGATGACTAATGTAAAGTTTCTTGCACCGCAGATGACTTTCCAGAAAAAAAGTAAAAAAGAAAACCAGTAGTAAGCTGATGTGGGAAATCATCAGGTGTCCTGGAAACTACCTGTATGGTTTAGGGTTGGTGGAATTTTTATCAGGTTCACATGTGGTCCAAAAACAATTGAGAGAGCACAGCATCAGCTATATCCAAAGGAAAGTGGACAGCAAGTGATCCCTTTCCAGAGCTGCCCCTCCCCAGCTAGAGTAGTATTTCCTACAACCTTTGCTCCATCAGATTTTTTCTCCAAATGCTGTGCTGGTCAATATCCACATTTAGGAACATTTTGGGATCTCAGTTCTTGCAGAATTAGTAGGACAGGAAATTTTCTATCATATCCCCTCATAGTTCCTTTACATTTGTTTTTCTTCTATTTTCCTTGCCTTGCACTTTTACTCTTTTCTCTTGATCTCTCTGGTAATGTCTGGAGGTCTGAGTAAATTAGAGTCAGAGAATCACAGAATCACAGAGTCACAGAATGGCAAGGGTTGGAAGGGACCTCGGGAGATCATCTAGTCCAACCCTTCTGCTAAAGCAGGTTCACCAAGAACAAGGTGAAGCACCAGCCCCTCAAATCAATGATCTTCCTCCGGCCCATCCCACCCCAGAGAGATGTCCAGCCTCGGCTTAGTTTCCACAAGTTCAGGTTGGGGCCACCAGAAGCTGCTCCAGCAGCAGCTCATCTCTTCCCTACCTCCCTCCAGCCATCCTCACATCCACATGGGGAGGAGACACGGAGCAGTGGTCAACCATGGGCACTAGGGGTGAGCACCTGCCAGCCGCAGGTCCACGTGCCTCTCCCTTGCCACTGTCCGTACACTCTGCCCCGTGCAGCCTTTCCCAGGCTGAATCCTCTACCCCAGTCAGGGCCCCACACCAGCCTCGGCTGATCTCGCTCTTCCCTTTTCTTCCCTGCTCTCCCCCACCGGGGTTTTGGTGAGACCTTTTCCACTCTGCAGCCTCTGTGGTTGGAAGTGCTCCTTGGTGCTCGCATGGCATGAGTATCAGCAGGATTTTCCCTCTGGGATCATCCCACCAGTTCCACAGACAGCATCCCTAAGTCCAAAAGCTTTCAAGATACATTTTGATGAGCTTGGCTAGTGATTTAGCAGAAACTGTAATGAAGCTCGTAGCATTCCCAGGGCAGTTTTCTAACCTGAAAGCTTAGAGAACTGTATCCAGAGGTGATCCATATGAACCGCATCGCCAGGAACACTGCAAAAACCCCAAGCGTGGCTCCCAGCGTCTTGGCCACCCTCCAGCCACCCTTGGCCCCCGACTGCCAGAGCCAGCCTTGCTTGTGCCCAGCTGGCTGCGGCGTGGTGGCAGTGGCAGCCAGTGGTGTTTCTGCAAGCGCGTAGGAGAAAATCAGCTCTCCGGGGGAAAGGAACAAAGCAGGGGAGCTGCTGGCAGAGAGGCGATGCCAAACGGGGCTGCTGGCTCCCTCTGGGGAGAGGGATCTCCAGCCCGAGGAACAAAGCTATGGATGCTTCCTCTGAAGCACAATTGTGCCTGCTGGTATTAACGTTTCAGGCATTGCATACAAAACTGCCCTGGAAAGAAGCACTGACGTGCAAGCATATGAGCTCCTACCTCTGACCACTGGCTGAAGAGCTCACCACAGCGGTGAGCGTGGTCCATAGCCCAGCCGGGGGTGTTGGGCAAGCAGGGCAAGGAGAGGGCTACCATGTCTAAAACAAGCTGATTTATCAGCGCGCCTGCAGGACCTGCCTCGCAGGACATCCACACCATTGTGAAAGATGCACATTGAGAGGGAGGAGGGGAAATGCAAATCTGTAGAAAACACTGCAGGAGGGGAGAGAGATGCCAGCTTTATTATAAGCCAAAGCTTTAATTGCTCTGCTCCAAATTATAATTCGAGGACTGGGAGAGCTCATGCACCCAGCTAGCCTTTTAGAGCAGCTTATCACCATCCAGCGGGTGCAGAAACACACGGTGTGAAGAACCAGCACCTAATCCCAGCTCCTGCAGTCAGTCGAAGCGTCTTGTTCAGCATTACCCACTTGTAGGGTAACCCGAGCAGATACAGTAAGACAACAGTGTAAGCAGTGGCTCAGCAAATACGACTAACTACTGTAGACAGCGTATTTTAACTTGGCTTTGGACAGGCTGACAGGAGAGAACACAACCAAAAGCCATCAGAGGTGAGAAGGTGAAGAAGAAAGAGAAGGGCCATCCCTTGGCACGGGTGAGACAGCGAGGTTATTTACAAAACAGCCGGTGGATATGCATCTTATTAATATAGGATAAGAAAAATAAAAGCCTCTACTTGCTAATACAAAGTTATCTTATGCTGAGTGGGATCATTTAATAATACACAATTACTTCATACAGATTAAGATGGAAGCAATTAAAAGAAAGGTTGTGCTCTGAGTTCCCCTGGCACCGAGTCCAGGTCCACAGGGAAGCTCTCACTTGTAGGCGCTCCCAAAGTCAAATCCCCAAACATCAGACCATTTTCTCTAGCAGCTTAGCTGCCTGTTGTGACCTCTGAAGTAATATTTTAGGTTTAAATTTAAATCTTTATCCTCCCTTCTTACCTTTGATTTCTCTGTAGTTTATTATCCACACAGCCATTAATTTCATCATTCCCTGCCCTTATTAACAGGCAAACATCCCCCAATCTGTGTTACACTGTTCTCCACTGGGCAGCAGTTGAAATCCAGAGGCAACTCCCTGCGTCCACCACCGAGAGCCCAGGTTCGCTGGGGCAGGTTCACCCGCTCCCGGGGGGAGCATCCCAGCTCCCCAGCATTCCCCGCATCCCAGCGGCGATGCTGGCTGGTGGCTCACTCCCTGCCCTGATGCAGGACCTGAAGGTTTGCGTTCAGGAGTGTACTAAGCGTTAGGAGGAGACCTGCCTTGGGACCGGAGCCGAGAGCAAGATCTCTTTATGACACAGTTTCATCTGAAAGCAAAACGAAACTGCATAGACACCCTGATGCAACACACTGCCAGGATCTCAAGA
Organism: Egretta garzetta; assembly: GCF_000687185.1. Taxonomy (NCBI): domain Eukaryota; kingdom Metazoa; phylum Chordata; class Aves; order Pelecaniformes; family Ardeidae; genus Egretta; species Egretta garzetta. The sequence goes on from NW_009258549.1 coordinate 1,523,564, forward strand.
GGCTTTTGGCTTGCCAGGAACCTAAAAGAAGTATTTTCAGCCTGAGTGAGGTTGACATCAACATTTTCTTTCTTTTTTTTCCCCCCGCCGTGAACTCACAGGTGAACCAGAAACCATGGGTTTGGCTGTCCCAGGAGTGAAATTACAACAGCAGCAGATGCTTTTCAAGTGCCTCAGCGAAGTATGAAACGTGCTCCTTCCTTTCTGTCTTTGCCCACGTGTGCATACATGATCAGCCTTCCTATCCAGCACTGCCGCAGCACTCGGGGCTGCACCGCACCCGCATCGGGGGGGGACCCAGATGGCATCTTTGGGCCAGGGCATCGATGGCTCCGCAGGGATGAGAGCCCAGCTGGGGAGACAGCGCTGAGGAGCCCGGCCAGCTGGGGTGAGGTTGGGCTGGAGACCTTTCCATCACCTCCATGCACACAGCTGCAACGTCCCCAGCACGTCCTGGCTTAGAAACTCACAGAACAGATTTTCACAGTGATGAACCCAGGGGAAAAAAGAAACACAGGGATATTTTGTGAAGGCTGAACACCCACATCAGCTTTGCAGAAGCGTTTTGCTCTCTAGCCACATATTCCCATCACGCTTAGGCAGCCTGATACTGACTTCTTGTTCATGCTTTTTTTTTTTTAAAAAAAAAAGCATTTGAAACAAACCAATCTAATTACAGAATAAATATTTAGCTTGAAATGAGCAGCCATTCAAAACCATTTTCTGACATGACAGATGATCTGAAAGGAGCTGCGCTGCGGGCATTGTATGCTGTTCAAACCCAATTTAAAAATACATGGCGTAGTAGCAAAAATAGACATGACCCCAAGCACAAACATCGCCACGCAGACAAATGTCTCGTGTAAAATGCCATCGGTGATTTGCATGGCAGCCGAACCCGGCGGCAGTGGAATAGCATCGCCCACCTCCGTGGGTGCTGCCGTGATAAACCCATGCGAACACCATTGCAGCAACGCACACACGTTCACATGGCAGGGCTTTCCCAGCTGCCCCAGTCTGGGCACCCCCAAGCTGGGTCCCAGCCTTTCCTGAAAACCTAAGGGAAATTCCCATCCCCTTATGCATGTGACCCAACCTCCAACTCTTGGCATGCTGGGAGACACCCAAAATGACTCTTGCTACTTTCACCACATGTAAATTATTGTGACATCCAAATGACAAGGTAAGAGCCAGGTAGTGTGGGAAGAATAACCTTTTCACCCTTAAATGCTGAGGAGCTCACGTCCAAGCATTCACACCCCAGAGATGCTGAGGAGCAGGGAGACGCGGGAGCAGCAGCACCCCCTTAGCAGCACCAGCTTCAAGCCCACATGGCAATCTTGCAGATTGACCCACTCCAAAAGTTTTGACTCAAACCCTGGTGCTCCTAAAGCAGCTATGAGCTTGCAGCATAAGGGGATGAAGGCAGGACCCCAGTGTTGGTGAGAGGGGTTTGCAAACAGGAACTCAAGGGCCACACACCACCCATGCAGGGGAAAAAACCACCTCTGAGTGACCAGAGCCTGTGCTGGGTCCCTACGGGAGTGAAAGCGTATGACCAGGTCTCTGTATGGCTCCACGTGGGAGGAGAAGCTCCAGGCATGACCTGGTGCAGTCTAGAGGTATGAGAGACCTCTGCAGACCCACCTCCACAGGCAGCAGACCAGCAGAGCATTTATGGGGTTAGGCATTGCAGCAAAACCCTAAAAGCAGTAGCTCTGGGATGGGAACACTTGACTGAGAAAATCACACAGTACTGGTGAGTTGCTGTGCCCACATCCTGGGAAAGATATTAACTGAGCATTGCAGCATCTCCACGAGGTCATCCTGACGCCTAACAACCCACACGTTTTGATATCAGGAATACGTAAAATTGCAGCGATGGCAATGAAAACATGAACATCAACGGCTCCTTGCAGAAATGTTCTCTAGAGCACAAATATTAATGAAGCCCACTTCAAGCATGAGATACTACCCCTGTTTTTCAAATGGAAGCAACGAGCAGGAGGCATCAAGTGGGCATGTGGGCAGGAGGAGGCGATGCCCCCACCCGGAGGACACAGCCTGCTCCTGATCAGTCCTTCCACCCCAGCCTCCGCCCATCAGCTGTCACCGAGGCAAACAGGGCTGTCCCTGATCTCCTGTGCCTCAGAGGTTTGGGATGAAACTTCCTAGAGCCCTTTCCTTCTGATCCCTCCTGGAGGCCCCATTGCCACCCCCCCGCCAGGGCTACCCTGCCATGCTCGCCAGGCTGTGTGATCCCTGCATGCTTTCGTCACCCTTTTGACCTAATTTTTAGCATTAGGACTATGTTGGCAGTCCTTTGGTCCTCCAGATTTCCCACCCAGGGGCTTGTTCTGTTTGCACGAAGCAGCTGTAACCAGCCCATCAGCAGGCCAGGTCTGAGACTGGGTCCTGGGTTTGCTGCTCTTCACTGGTCAGCAACTCTTCCAAGGCCGGAGAAGAGGAGAAGCCAGTCCTGTTCCCGGTGTGACCGCAGACCCCCAGCAATGCAGCAGGAGATGGCCTTCCTGCACATGGAGAGCCAGGATAACCCTGGGATATCACAGACCCAGGTGCCTTACCATGGTCTTTGGAGATGAGGGCTCATAACTCCAAGCTCTGGGGCCTATCCAAACTGTTTGCAGAAACACTACTGAAAGAAAAGAGGTGTTATAAAAAAAAAAAAAAAAAAAAAGAAAAATGAAGGGGAATAATAACTGTTCTGGGTAGAGGAATCCCAGAAACACCAAGGTTGTGACTGTCCTGGTGGGTAAGACGCAGCTCCGGGTGCTGCTGAGTCCTGCAGCCACGGCCAGGCAACCCGCATGCAGAGCCAGTTGAGAAGGGATGATCTGTGTCCTGGCAGGCTAGACCCGGGTTTATTGGTCCTGCGTTCTCCTTTTAATTCTGTCCACATGAACAGACTATTAAAACCCCACTCAGAATCTGCCTTTCTGCTTTTGCTGCCTTGGATCACCCTGTCAAGGCTGTGACAATTCTCAGGCCCTGTCATTCCCACAGGTCATCCCTTTGGGCACGCTCATGGCACGCGGCTCCTCTATCTTAGGCTATGAAATGGCGCTCTGAAAGTAATCCTGTTTTCCCCAAAGCCTGTAGTGAAATCGGGGCCAGAAACACTGCTGGGCATGAAGCTTGTCTCTGGGCATGTTAGGACTTTGTCCCATGGGGATTGCTTGGCTGCCAGAGGGCAGAAGCAAAGGGTTTGGGAAGGGTAATTCCCGCACTGCAGCACTCCCTGAGCAGCCACCTACCAAAGAGCCAGGGCAGCGTAGCAGAGCTCAGAGCCTGGGACCTGATCATCTGCAGTGCAGAAGAGAGATTTTCCCATTGCCTCTTCTCTCCCTGGCAACTCTCATTGTATTTTGGGCACAGATGCTCAGACTCGGTGCTGGTAACTGATTGAGAAGCACATGGCCCCAGGAGAGCTACATAAGCTGCAGTTGCAGGGAGGGAATGGAGTGGATGCACATGGTGAGTAAAATCATAGAATCATAGAATGTTTGGGGTTGGGAGGAACCTTTAGAGGTCACCTAGCCCAACCCCCCTGCAGTGAGCAGGGACACCTTTAACTTGATCAGGTTGCTCAGAGCCCCGTCCAACCTGGCCTTGAATATTTCCAGAGATGGGGCCTCCACCACCTCTCTGGGCAACCTGTTCCAGTGTTTCACCACCCTCATTGTGAAGAATTTCTTCCTTATATCCAATCTAAACCTGCCCTCCTTCAGTTTAAAACCATTACCCCTTGTCCTGTCACTGCTGGCCCTGCTAAAAAGATTGTCCCCATCTTTCCTATAGGCCCCCTTTAGGTACTGAAAGGCCGCAACCAGGTCTCCCTGCAGCCTTCTCTTCTCCAGGCTGAACAAGCCCAACTCCCTCAGCCTGTCCTCACAGGAGAGGTGCTCCAGCCCTCGGATCATTTTTGTAGCCCTCCTCTGGACCCGCTCCAACACTTCCACGTCCTTCTTGTGCTGAGGGCTCCAGAGCTGGATGCAGTGCTCCAGGTGAGGTCTCACCAGAGCAGAGTAGAGGGGCAGAATCCCTTCCCTCCACCTGCTGGCCACGCTGCTTTTAATGCAGCCCAGGGTACAGTTGGCCTTCTGGGCCATCTCCAGGGCTCGCTCTAGGGAGGTGCCATACCAGGACCTGGCTGTTTTTCAAGATGTGCTTTCCACAAGCCCATGGGCACACAGCCCCTCGGTCTGGATCTCAGCCTTGCTGGCACCCTGCTTCCTCTGAGCCTTCGGGGCCTCTCAGCTGTGAGGGTCCCCACTAACAACTCAAGGGGACACAAAGCCATGCAAGGCCGCCAGAGAATCAGGTGTCTCACATCATCTAAAGAAGACCCAAGTACAAACCCACCGTGCATCTGCCCAGCTCCAAGCAGGGCTGGGTGCTGCTGCCCTGCAGGGACAACTGGGCTCTTGGCTCCACACCGTGGCTGTACTTGTCCCCAGCACCACCATCCACCAGTGAGGAAAGGGATGCTCAGCCAAGGCGTTTCTCACAGGACCCCATCATTTTTGTCAAGATGTTTCATTCCTAGTGGAGAGGCTGGGTGAAAAAGAGCCACCAGGGACTGGCAAGCAGGATGTGAGGAGGCCAAAGGTGGGCAAGGCTCCAGAGCAATCATTTATTTTTCTACAAGTGGGTTTATCGCCCAGCTGGTAGGGAAGGGGCTTGGTTGCCTTTTTCCAAAAGGAGAAAGAGCGGGAGGCTTGCTGCTCACCCCCAGCCACAACTCAAATGCTCCAAACACTTTTTCTCCCCCCAAAAATGAAAAACATTTAAACTCCTAGGCAAAGAATGAAAAATGGCGAACAAAGCTTGCCAAGCAGCGGTTCGCCACTGCCAAGAGAAAAACTCCCCAGTTCCCTGCCACGGAGCTGGATCATACCCGGCCTGCAAGTCACAGCGGGTTTCTGCAGGCGCCGGGACGTCCCACCTGAGGCACCTCCCGCAGGGGCTGGCATGGCCCTGGGCACCCCGGGCCATTGCTGGGAGCCATCGGACGGTCACCACTCCCACGACCTGAGCAGCTCCAGCTGGGCGCAAACTCATACATCCCCCTGAGTGAAATTTGGCCTCAGCCTCCTCTTGGTTTTTGTTTTGAGAGCACCGTTCCTCAGCAAAACACAAAGTGCTTGAGAGCTTGAAGGCTCCAGGCTCGCTTGGAGCAAACCCAGGAGGCCTGGCATCCCATCCCCGGGGTTATTTATGATCCCTCTCGGTACTAGGGCTGCCTTACAGCCACCTCCCGCATGCTGCTCCCTGGGGGGACGACCGGAGCAAGCTCCCTTAGCTCTACAGTCAGGGTTTTCACCCAGTTTCAGCGTGAGGATGCTGGCTGACGGTGAGGGAGTATTTCACTGTGCCCCACAGCTCGCCCGATGACGGCAGAGACCGGCGACTCACTGGCACTCACGCCGCTCAGCAGAAAGGCCCCTGGTACTTACTCCTGCTGGTGTTGACAGGTCCCAGCTCCATATTGTGAGAGGTATTTAATGCCGCCAACAAGCCTGTGGGAATGGCACGCTTCACCCAGCCCTGCGGTTACTCCAGGTATTTGCTCCTTTCAAGTCAAAGCTATTTGAGAGCCCAGGGCTGAAGAGATTGTTTTGCACAGCCACCCAGCGACCCGAATTGCTGAGCCGGGCCCTGCCTTGCCTCTCCCGCAGAGCAAACAACTCTCTCAACTGCAGCAGGACCTGGATCTTAACCAGGGATGGGTCGGCTTCACCACTCGCTGTCCTCTCCATTGCTTTAGGGCTGAGTCTCGCCCATTTTGACCCCGGGGAGTGTGTTAGACTCATCTCTCCGGACCTCTGGCTGCACTGGCTCTCGGCTCAGTGCCAGTCGTGCCCTAGGATTAATGGCAAGCGAGGGTGGGTCAGATCTGCTCCCGCACAACGAGACCCATCCCCGGTCCACAGAGGAGACCTAAGAGTGTTATCCTGGGGCCACAGCCCCACAGCCAGCTCAGCCCTCACTCCCCAAGGCACACGTGCAAGCTCAGCAGCCACCAGCTTTTCCTCCACACTGAATTTTTTTCATTTACCTCCCCCAATTTTTTTGTTCAGCCCCTCCATGACACAGGCGTGGAGCTTCCTACCGCCTGTGCAAAGCTTTGCATGGGATGGTGCCAGTTTTCCCTCTTCCTTTCTCACCCCCAAGCCCCGCAGCCGAGCAGGACGGCGGAGCAGGCAGCTCACCCCAGTGCCTGCCCACGATCGCACTGGGGTGAGCAAAAAGCCCTCCCCAGCCTCCCACGCTCAGGGCACCGGCCTCCGTTGCTGCCCTTCGCCCAGGGGGAGGCCTGCGGCCGT
>NW_009258549.1:1530196-1561524 GCF_000687185.1 Egretta garzetta
GGGGGGGGGGGAGGGGGCCGGCCAGCGGCACCTTGCCCATGCACGCCGTGCTCGGCCAAAAGCAGGAGCTATTTCTGGAGAGCAGCTTCTCCTGGAGCAGAGGCAGCAGAATCGGGGTGCGCTGACCGAAAAAGAAAAGCCCTGTTGTTTCAAACGCAAAGCGAGGTTTCCCAGCCTCCCGCCGGGGAGGACGGACGACATCCTTGCAAAAATAAGAGGGTTGCGGCGGGAGGGCTCCAGATGAGCGCAAGGGCTATTTCAATAAAACTATAAACACGCCAGATCTGCTGTTGTTGCAGAGCTCCGTGAAATCGGTGATTTCTGAGCGGAGTTCAGCTGGAGAGCACTGGTGCTATAAAAAGCAAAGTGACTTTGGGCTCTGACGCTTCCTCCTGACACACAAAAAGGTGATTTGTGATTCAAAAGATGAGGAATTTATCATCAAAAGGAGCTGGGACAGAGCTCGGTGTTTACACATGGACGAACAAGACAGGCATGGAGAGCAGATGTATTTATACCCATCCATACCTTTGTGCTAAAGTTAGAGCACAGCGCTCGGCATGTCCTTAAAAAGGCAAGAAAAGTTTCCGCAAACTGGGACAGCTGCTCCCGGTGCTGGCTCTGCACGTCCCCTCCCCGGCAGGCACAGGGGCTGCCGGCATCGGCGGGCCGCAGCGCTCCCGCTGAAAGGAGCCAAACGCAGCAAGGCTTCTCCAAGCGAGAAGGCTGACTCCTGGAGTCTGGTCATGGGCTGGTGGCCACTGCACCTCAGGAGCCAAACTGTTCCTGCTCCACCTTTGGAGACCTGCAGAAGTAGCAGCCTGCCTCTTCCCAGAAACAAAAAATCCTCTGGTTTTGACTTCAGTGCCCTCTTTGCTTCCCTGGCCATAAGGCTCACGCAGGGCAGGAGCCTTCACCTCTGCTGCAGGAGAAGAGATGAGGGCATGCTGGGCCCAGCACACTCGGGCTGGCCCCATGGGTGAGGACCTGGTTTGTGGGGCCACCTCCATCAGCCAGCAGAGGGAAGAGGAGCAGCACCCAAGAGTTACAGGTTTGGGCTGTTGCTGATGGGTCGCTGTGAGCCCAGGGTGAACAGAGAGCACCCAGGACAGTAGATGGTTCATCCCTAATGAGGTTAGCAACAGGGTTGGCCATTGCAAGTCACTGGAAGCTCCTGGATCAGGATACGGTATTTAGAAATGTTTCAGAAATAACTAATTGCAGCAAGTCCCTGAACCCACAGGCAAGGCTGGAGTTGACTGGCTTCACCTCCCAAGCTCTGGGGTGTGCTACAACACTGCCAGGGCAGGAAAGCACTAGAGAAGTCAGATCTTTGTTCCTTACAAGGTGCTTCTAGAAAGCAATTAATTATCCTTCTTCTTGACGAATAAACAGATGAGCTCTTGCAGTTGTTTCCCTGCTCCCCCTCCCTCCTCTGCCACAGCTCCAGCCCTCGAGCCATGCTGGAAGCCCTTCGCTGAACTGCTCCCGGCTCAGCTGGAGCCACGGGAGCCAGCACCGGACGTGCTACGCCAGAAACGATCACGCTTCAGGCAAACTGAGAGCAACCACAAAAAAATACATCTTGGCTGAATCAAAGGCAAGCGCACTGCAGCTTTTCTTTCCTACACCCCAGTGGAACAGCCACAAGTGACAACCAACCCCGGCCCGTGCAGGGAAGGAAACAGGGCTGTGGGCAAGCACAGGAGGCCACGGGTCACCACTCGCCTCCCAGGACGTGGTCAAGTTGTTGGCACTCCAGAACGCATTTCACCTCCAAGCTCGTGCTGAAGATGCTACAGTTACATGAACTTGACTGACCTTTGAGCAAGTTACGGGACTAGATGGCCTCCACACATCTCTTCCAACCCAAATTATTCCATTTTCATAGTTTTTGTATAAAAACAGAAGGGAAGCGTGCAAATAACCCTCCCTCCCACATCAGCTGCTAAGCTCTCCTAACAAAGGGATGCTCAGGCTACCGACCGAGGCTGCCGTCCCTGAGCCAGCAGAGTCAAGAGCAGGCCAGCAGCAAAACCCTGAAACAGTTCAGCCCTGCCACTGGCACGGGGATCAGGGCTGCTTCTTGTGCTTTCGGGCTCAAATGCCCTGATGCAGCTTGCCAGTGCCAGACTAAGGCACAGCCTTAGCAGTCACACTAGCCTCGCCCTCAAGTCCTTCTGCAAATTCAGTTTGAATTCATAAATTGTATCGGCATGATCCAAACACCACTTTCCAGCAAATGTTATCATTTACAGAAAAAATCCCCACAGCGCAGCTGCCAAACGCAGCCGCATGGCGCAGGGATTCGCACTCAGCGGCCGCAGTGGTGGACCTTGGGCTGGCACCAAGCCCCACGGCCCAGAGCCCATGTCCAGGTTGTCACCAAACCCTCTGCCAAGCTACGTAGGGGTACCCTCACCCCCAGCAGATGGTACCTACACAGGCCAGAATGTGCAGTTGCTATCAGCTAGGACGGACCTCTGTGATTTGCGTTATTTGTTATAATTACTTACAGCTTATAGAAGGGAACGTACCAAATCGGCAGCAATCACTCCCTTAGCCAACGTGCAGGCCATTCAAAGCACCCAAATCGGCTTCCTTTGACCAGCTGTTGATAAACCCCAGTTGAACAATGCAGTACTATCAGTGAATTATGGGACCAGCCATTTTACGGCTTTGCCTCAAAATGAAGGTAGGCTGGAAGACCAAGAGCATCTTCGCTTCACTTTTGAAGTGTGCCACACACCCCCCCCCCCCACCCCACCCCCCCTTTAAAAAGGGCAGCTGAGCTTCGCTTGGAGACCTTTCCCAATCTCACCGACCCAGAGTCCTCTAACCAGCTCTTCCACAACAATTATTCAGCCCCGATTTCCAGGCACCTAATTTTAGCAGTTGCTGCCGAACCATCCCCTCAAGTTATTGTTAGAATGAAATGAGGATCATCTGACAGGAACGCTTTGCAACTCCGTGGTAAATAGCGGGGAGGAATGCTCAAGGAGCTCACACGCCTTCCTGCCTCGTTACTGACGATCCCACCACCCGGGGACGCACCTTCTCCCACCCCTTTTGTTTCTGGTACTTTGCATTTCAAAAAGCAGGACGAAAATCCCACACTGGCCCCAACTCTGCTGGGCGTATTGCGCTGCATCATCTCGCTCAGTTACCAGTTGCCATAATTACTTGCAAATTGGCCGCAGGAATTTGTTATTTGTTATTTTTAGGATCATTTCAGCAGAAAAGGCATCTGATTATAGGAATATATATTTGCATGGCATCTTTCACTTGAAGATCTCGAAGCCCTTCGTAGAATATGAATGAATTCCTGCTTGTCTGCAGCGATACCCCGTTTACAGGCAGGACAACGGGAGCAGTGATTAAAAGGCACATCCAAACTCCCAGTGGAAATTTATGCCAAGCACAGGAACACCGGCTTCCAGTTGTGCGTGTTAACCATTAAACCTGTGCTAACACGGCCAGCGGGGAGGCTGGCTACACAGGCATGAAAGAAAACGCCGATACCGTCATTTGAAATGGTTGTCTCTCCTTCCACACTAACAGGTTCAAACACAGATCAGGCTTGGATAGAAGGGGAAATAAAAAAAAAGGCTATCGAATACCAAAGAAACAGCCCTTTTCTGCTAATAAGCATCAACGGGAAAGGACAGCAGGGAAAGGCGTGGGGTTGCGGAGAGCTCGGCTGAATGAACAGGCAGGGCTGGGATTTTGCCAGCGTGATTTGCCAAGGCTTCACCCTTTATCGCTGCTAAGACGATCCCCATCTCCCCCCTCATTCCTCAAACCAGCTTTCCCCTTTCTTTGTGTTTCACCCGCCAGGGCGATGCACCGACGGAATTCATCCGGATGCGCTGAAAAACAGACAACACACGGGAGCCAGCAGACTGGTGTTTCTCTCTTTTATTTAAAAACAGTGCTTCATTACCATTTGCAAAGGGTTAGGAAGGGTTTCCCCCCTTGCTTAGAGTTTATAAAAGCCAGCAACATGATCAATAATTTATACACATGGATAGTAATACAAAAAAAAGGAATAAAAGCTAAAGATCTAACTACTCCGACCTTCACAATTCCAGCTACTTGATAATAATAGGAATAACCCAATGAATACTGTATGGTCTGAAAGCTACTATACAATATGATACTTAACGAGGGAGGGCGGGAAGTTAGAGGCTGTCACAAAGCTCTGGGATGCAGATACTGCTTCTCCAGAGTCGGCAGGGAAATGGGACCCTGGGCAAGCGGCTCGGGCGTCCTAGGAAATGATCCAGGGGAAGGGAATGCATCCCACACGGGATGCGTCCTGTTCCCCGGTGGTACCTGGCAATGGGAGGTGCTGGGGAGACCGCGTGAAGGGGCAAGTCCGTCGCTGCCATTGGAGGTGCTGCGGCATCTCAGCCTCGCACTGAAAATCTCCAAGTCTCAAGTAAATCAGCCTGTGAGGTCCGTAAAATACTCCACCAGCTCCGTATCGCTCTACAGCCCTGGTTCTCGTTTGCTATCAGCCCCAGGTTTTAGCTCCAGCTATTTACAAGCAGGATTTATCATATAAAAAAAAAATTAAAAAGAAAAAACCAAAACCAAATCATATCCCCTGGGGTAAAAAGAGGATTATTTCGTCACTTGATAACGCAGCCAAATCAAGCTGCCAAAACTACAACACGCGCGCACACACAAAATACTGTGAACAGAAAAAAAAAATATAGAAAAACATGACCAAAACTGAGACTACTAATGTGGGAGGCCTGATTTCTGTAAGGAATTCACTCCTCAGGGAAGCAACAAGCCCCTCCACCAGCAGAGAACTGGGAATCTGGCAAGAGATTTATTGACCCTCTTCAGGAAAAAAAAAAAAAAAAAAAAAAAAAAAAAAAAAAAAGAAAAACCATTCCTAAGATTAACTGGCATTTTGCTGACTGCCAGCCAAATGACTATTTGGGTGGACGGCTTTAGACACCAGCGATCTCCTGGCGAAATCAGACAAGGCTTTCGGCTGACACGTTCTTGCTCTACCGCGAGGCGAGAGGCAGCGTGGGAAGCCAGCCCGGACCCGCTGCAGCCCGCTGCCCGGAGAGGACAACCGCTGGCAGCATCCTCAGCCACTGGCAAGGAGCTGCCTCCCAGGGCTAGCAGCGGCGGCGGAGAGGGGACGCGGAGCTCCCCAGTCCCGCTGCTCAGGCTGCCATCGGGGCACGCGCTGCAGCGGGACGGGGGCGATCCTGCCAACTCCCGGCTAGAGCAAAGCGTACCAGGGAGGAAGCCCAGAGCTGACTTGAAAAGGGCCCCATTTCACGCTCTGGCTATCGGACTCCTGCTTGCCTTGTGGACTGGAGTTTTCATTGCAGAAGAGAAGTTTACCGGGGTTGGAGGGTGGAGAGTGCAATCAGTAAGGTGGGGGCGGAGGGAAGGGGCTTTTCAGACATTAACATCACCAAAAATAGTGTTTTATGCAACAAAGAATCAAGTCTCACTGGTGTATACTACAAAATGTTTGACATTTTCCAAGAGCATGACAAAATAAAAACACAAAGAAGTTTACATTGGATGTTCATCTTGTTCACTAGGTTGGGTTGGTTTTTTTTTTTTTTTATTTTTCTTCCCCCTTCCTATTTTAGAACAGTGCAAACAGGTAACACACTTCAAAAAAAAAATCACCCCTCTGCACCAAGGACAGCATTCCCCCTCCCGCCCCTGCCAGGCTGGCGGGGCACAGGCAGCAGGACGCCCGCCACGCTGCCCGCGGGCTTTCCCTTTGGAGCCAGACTCGGCAACAGCGCTCCCCGGAGCCGTTGTTTGGGTTTCCCTTTACTGAATTCCTAAGTGCTCCCCAAACCTCTTCTTCACTCGCCCCTTCCTTCAGGGCCGGGATGGGATGACACAGATAGGGACGGGCTGGGGAAAAAGGTGAGTAGGAACCGGGAGGCTCTGCTTTGCATTCCCCGCTAGCGAAGCTCTGGGTGCTGGCACTGAAACCCCAGCGCCTCTTTTCGGGCAAGGAAATGGTTTCATTAACTGTCCCGCAGCTAGCACTGGAGCCAGCTGTTTGGACAGCCCTCCTCAGCTCCCGCGGTGCGCTTCACACCCACGGGGCTCAAAACGGGTGGGAGCAGGGGATAAAGTTCCACTTCACTTCAGGGAGGGGGAAGCCAAGTTGAGAGTAGCGACACGACTGCTCCACGATGACCCGTGAGGATCACTGACGGAGCCCTGCCCAAAACACAGGTCTCCGACTCCTGAGCTAGCGCTCTTTCTCGCTGGGCCAGCCTGCTCTCTCCCGGGCACGGCAACGGCCAAGCCACAGCTATTTTAAAACATGGCTTTGTCTATCGGAACTTATGACACAGGATCCGCACAACTGCTTAACCTGGGAAAAGCTGGCTCTAGCAGGCTTATACCGAGCTCCCTGTTGTCTCCGGATCCCATCATGGCTTTTCTTGGAAAAGCTAACCCACCGACAGCAGCGCAGCCTCCCGAGCACGGGGACAGTGACAACGGTTTGTTAACGTGCTGGGCATCAATGTAACTTATTCCCAGTAAAGAATATGCTATACCAGTAGAAGTCATCTTTGTACCAGCACGCTGCACCCACAAGGAAAGACAGACCAGCACATTAAATAAATCAACTCTTCAATCCAAAATTTTATCAGTATCATGTCACGTGCTGGCCAGACCTATGGCAAGACAGTACAAACAGCAACACTTAAAGAAACATTTTTCCCTCTACATCAAGAGGAATCCTGGATGCCACCAGACTAGAAGGTGACAAAGAGCAAACTATTTGCCAGGCTGCCTGTGCGGTTTCCCTTGGGAAGCCAAGCCCTGCTTTGCAAGGGACCTGTGACTGCAGACCCATCTCGGGGACAAGCACTAGCTGCCATCAGTCTAATAAGCCAGGGCCCAGTTTAATTCATTAAGTGTAATTCATTTTTGCATAGGGAGATATAGGCTTTGTCCTCACTTCTTCAGAAGATGGATATAGCCACGGCTTGGCTACTCTGAATGCACCTCAAGCCAGTTCATAACACATCTGAGTGAAATCAGAGCTGCCGTTTGCCAAGAGGGAAGAAAGGCTGAAGAGCTCTCCCGCCAGGGCACAACGCTCACTCGAGAAACCTCGCTGCACAATTCCAGCTGGCGTGCAAGTTTTCGGGAGGCCTGGTGCTTGGGAGACCTGGCACCAGCGAGCTACCTGCGGCCCCCCCCAGCTGCACAAGCATCCCAGCCCCCCCTCTGCAGCTCACTGCTGGCAGCAGGAAGCCGGAGCTGCCGCAGCGGGGATCTTGCAGCATTAACTACAGAGCCGAGGAGACACTGGCTGGGTAATGCACCGGAGGAGCCCTGCAGGGAGCGACCAGAGCAGGCCGGGCTCGGATAGAGGAGGAATCAGGCTGGATGGTCTGGAGCAGGTATTACTCGGAGATCATACAGCAGGGGACCGCGGCCCCGCAAAGGTTGGGCGCTTCTGCACTAAACCCCTCATGCTCCTAACGTACTCGTGCGGGCTGAAGCTGCCGTGCATAGACTCTGCTCGGAGGCAGAAATGGGGCTGGCCTCCCCACTCACAGAGAGGCCAAGTGGCAAGGGGCGAGGGGGGATGGCAGGCTGCACTGCCGGGGCAGGGGAGGGCACTTGGGGAGGGAAAACCCAGCTTTTCAGGAGCTGCAGTCACCCCTGGCTGCCCTGCGGTGGAAATGGCTCCCCTTGAATATGACTGTTTCTACCATAAGTCCTCCCTCCCCTACCCCAACTCAGACAGTAAAAGCCCCCAAATGCCCCCGAGTCCCCCTCATTTCCTAGATTTTGTGAAAGCCCCAACACCCTGTTCCCCCCTCCCCATTTTCAAGCTAACTAAAATATTTATATACAAACAACAAAAAATTGTCATAACAGCAACAAACCAAACTTTGGCTTGGGAAAAAAAAAGTTAAAAACCAATAATAAAACCAGAAAAAAAAAACCCAAAACAGGTGGCCAACAGGCTGGCAGTTTGGTGTCCCCTTTACCTAGCTATTCCTCCAGAGAATCAATAGCTTCAGGGTCTCTAGCTTAACTAATGGCTTCCCCATGCTTCCCATTCGAGGTGCCTCCTCTCTGCTGTGCGCAGAGAGGCTACGCGTATCACTGGGGAAAAGCAAAAAAAAAAAACCAAACCAAAATAAAATACGCGTGATTGTGCGTGGCTGGGCCAGGACACCTCCCTGGGAGCTCTGCTCGCTGACATCGCTTAGTGTTAAATGCAGGAGGTTTCCTATTCTGGTATCAGCGATGGATGGAGAAGCAGGTGTATGACGGGAATTGGAGAGGCTCCACCAACAAACCCACGCTCCAAGCAGCCCTTCTGGAGGCCGCCAGCTCACCCCGGGACCAACGGAGGGAGAAGAGGCAGCCTAACAAAACCGTGCTTCTGCATTTCCCTAACACGTGGTTAGAGACCCTGCCCCTGATCGCTGGGGGTACCGGGAGCATGCAGGAGCCGGCAGCCGAGCAGGGAGGTCTGCAGAGCAGCAACTCCCCATCGCAGCGCAGCTCGCGCACGCCATCTAAAAATGCTGATTTGAAACACAGCAAAATCACTGTACGGGAGAGCAGGAGGGGGATGGTCTCGGCAGTCGCAGAGCTCTCTGCTAAATAGTCTCTCTGCTTCCAAATCTTCTAATATGTAGTGTCTATACGGACTCAGCAGACCAGGTGCACAACTTCTATGAGAGGCTGGGCAAAAAAGACCCAGGGGCTCCAACGCAACTACGTAAGGGCCTGAAATAGCTTGTGGTGGGAAGTTCCTATGAATTCAGAGCTTGCACAAACTGCTTCTGCCTCCCCTTAAGCTCCTGACCAAAACACAACTACTTCAGGATCACGTTTAGATATAAAAGACCCCCTTCCCCCACACAACCCCCCATGCTTGCCCTTTGCCTCAAGCAGCTTATACATGACTTGTTTTTCCTCACTCATGTTATTTGAAACAGATTACTTGCAGAAGCACCTAAGCAGCTCAGGACGAACAAGGAGGAGAGACCTTGCACGCTGGACCCTGGGAGCACCCGAGCACGGCGCTGATGCACGGTTCTTCCGCCAGCTTTCTTCATCTGCAAGGCTGCATGCACTTCGCCTCCGCAAGTTCAGCCGCTTGCTGTCCGCAACAAGAGTTGCTCTGTGTGGTGCTGCATTGCATCTGCCACTCCTCGAGGAAAGAAGGGGAGGAAAGGGACAGCAAGGGAGAAAGATCTTGAAAAGGAGGAAGGAAAACTAACATAATTACAGCCACCAGCAATGGACAACAATCAGCTAGGATAAGTTGTGTGGGGTGGGGAAAGATCATCCTCATCAAAGTCTCCTTTCAAAGTCTTGTCCCCTATACAGCAGATAACAGCCGAAGTCTTTGGGCAGGTTGAGGAAATCTTCTCTTGCCAAGTCTAAAATCCTGACACTGCTGAAACTGTCCCAAACCTGTGCGCGTCAGATGGTGATAAAAACGAGGAAAGTCTCTGCATTTCCCCCATTTTTGAATGTAAGTGACTATTTCCCACCAGCTTTAAGGTCCCAGCCACAGCCAAAGAGTGCTTCCTTCTGCAGACCAGAAACACGGCAGGTGGAGACTTCTCCCTCACGTCCTCCTGTCTCACAGGCACCAAGCACCAGACCCAGGGAAGTAACTCTGTCTGCGTGTTCCTGATTAATTGCATGATATCGGTTTCTAACAGCTTTCCTTATCGCTAATCGCCTTTTCCGTGATTGGTAGGATAAGCTATGCACCAACATACAGACACGGAAATGCATTATTTTTACCACAGTTAAAAAAACCCCAAAAACGAAAACAAAAAACAAAAAAATGCACAATCTTTGGAACAAAAGAATTAAAGGCAGAAATTTAAAGGAAAAAAAAAATACATATTCAAAGAACATAGTGAGGTATAAAAAAGTATTTTCTCTTTTGTTTTTTGTTTTTCCTCCTCATCTTGCTATAGAGTTCCTCTACTAGTAAATATTGCAATAGCCAGGCCTCATGAACTGGGGGGGCTGTCCCACTTGCAGGGGGCTCACGTCACTTCAGTAGGGGGCAAATCGGCTGTAGCCACCTCGGTATAAACTCGCCTGTAGAAATTAAATGAGAGAAGAAGAGGTTGTTAGGAGGTGAACTGTGAAGAAATACTCAGGACAGCACCCGAATGCTCTCAGAAGGACTAACGGACATGTCCTGGCACTGACCCGCCACCGTTAGCACCTCTAAGAAGCAAGAGAGGAGAACCTTGCCGACAAAACCAAAGACGTGGGTCAGGAGGACACGCTCATGACCAGCCAGCTGGAGGTGAAGTTTGGCAAGTCTTGGTCAAAGGGAGTTCAGTACCAGAGATGGGACTCATGAGTCCTAATCTCTGAGCCAGCTGAGCAGGCCATCTTTATAGACAGCAGAGACCAGGACTTCTAGGATGCTCTTCACCTCGCCTTAAGGTAAAGGTCTAAAACAGACATGATGACCTGGTGTCCTAGAAGTACCTGCTTTTCCTTCATCGACCCTGAAGAAAATCCACATGATGAGCTGAGGCTCAAACGGAGGTGCTACACTGCAGGTATCTATATTTAGGTGTCTTTTTCTCTGAACACATTTGTGTTGCAGCCTTTGCAACAACACAGATACTGCGCTGGCTAGAAGCAGATGGGTGAGCATGTGCTTTCAGCAAGCTGCTCCACTCCCCCCTGATGCCAGCATACCTCACTCCTGCCCTTGTGTAACTACTGCTGGCAGGCAGGACACTGCATCCTTCCACTAGTGGAAGAGGGAACCAAGTAGAGCAGCTTTGCTGCAAGATGTCATGAGAACAACTTATTCCCTTGCTTCCTAGAACTGATTTCTCAACACGCGACACGATCCTTTAAAATCAATGAAAATGGCGAGAAAGGGTGTCTTGCATTTCTGTTGCTGATTTTTGCTCTGTGTATCACCTTGGTACAGTTCTACTGAGTCACCAACGACATTCTGGCTCCTGACAAGTCTGGTCATTCCTCTCCCATCCCCTTTGTATTAGGTGATGCGCAAGATAACTGGTCTCCTACAACCTGGCTCCTTTCCTAGTGCACACACACAAACACGAAACGCAGAACAACTGGGAACCCAGCGCTGCAGCTAAGGACCTCCTCAACAATAAAGTATTTCTACGTGAAGTCTCATTACCTGATACCCAGTGAACAGCTGTTCCCCCTGTTGGAAACGAGAAACAGCACAAGAAAGAAAATCCCACTTACCACAGCGCCAACTCCGTAGCTAGCGGCAGGGGCAAGGGCATGGTAAGGATCTGCTGTGTACACCCTGCCATAACTGAAGAGAGGGAGAAAAGATATAAAAAAAAAAAAAAAAAAAAAAAAAAAAAAAAAAAAAAAAATTCCGACCGAGCCGAAGACGAAAAAAAAAAAAAAAAAAAAAAAAAAAAAGAGTCACTTTGGAGTGGCAGAGAAATGTCTGTCTGACCACAGGCAATGGAAGAAGCATGCCCTTCTACACACATGTATGCATACATGCACACGCACACACGCAGGCAGCTCCTCTTCAAAGAGATCCTATGGGCATGCTGCCATGCATCATATGAGATGGGCGAGAGAACGGCCTGCAAGGAGGAATGTGGCAGAAGCCATGAGTTCGACCTGTAGGAAAGAGGTCAGCACCTTCGAAATGACAGCTAGTGCATCCCTTACCTCGCGTGATGGAATTTGGGAAGAGAGTGACTGCTGGCGCGAGTGCTACTGGCACAGTAACAGCTGCTAAATGGAAAGCAGTGAGGGATTCTCCAGGATGAGAGGGGTGTATAAACTTTAACGGTCTCGCATGCGCTAGGATTAAAATGGGGCCTCACTGCACAGGAGATGAAAAAATCTTAAGGCAAGCACTCTGATGATGATAATCCTTTGTATCTACACAGAGCTGCACGTTAAAGCATCCTAGAGTACTGTATGAGCTCAGCAATTTTTACCGCATGGATGGGGAGACAAACGCACCCAGTGATTAAACAACCTGCGCAGAGTCACAGAGCAAGGAGCTGGCAAGGCAAGCCAGGTCTTTTGGCTCTGAGGCTGTAACCACACTGCCTCCTTTGTGCAGAGAACCACAGGGATAGGGAAGAGGCCAGGATTTGTGCCAGCTCACATACACCAGAGGGCAACGCTGCCCGGGAGCAGAGAGACAAACCGTGCATTCAGGTCTTTCATGTTGGGTTGTGCATGC
Organism: Egretta garzetta; assembly: GCF_000687185.1. Classification (NCBI taxonomy): domain Eukaryota; kingdom Metazoa; phylum Chordata; class Aves; order Pelecaniformes; family Ardeidae; genus Egretta; species Egretta garzetta. Next base: position 1,542,426 of record NW_009258549.1, read on the forward strand.
ATGTGTGCGCGTGCGAGTGCAAGTAAGACAAAGGAACAGGGAAAGAAGTAGAAGTACTGTAATGGATCAGTGCTCCCTGAATCCCTGAGCACCGCAAGCTCACCCCATGGACGCCTCCCCCTTACATACCCATCGCTGTAAGCTGCTGCAGCGGCCGCAGCGGCCGTGGCTGCTGTTGCAGTAGCAGGCTGTGCATATCTGTAGGCTGCGTATCCACCCTGCAGGAGAGAAGAGAACTGACTTTACAGATACCTGTCCACCCACACAGAGCATAAAAAATAAAAATAATAATAGAAAAAAAAAAAAAAGTCACACACATCACAAGGAGAGGAAGTGTTTCAAACTGCATCAGCTCCCATGTCATGTCTACCGCAAGCATTGCCCATTAACTCACGTATACTCCTTTCCTCAGAAGGACCAGGGAGACTCTTCCATTACCCCGTTTAGCAGAAGGAATAAACTAAAGCAAGCCTGAACACGGTTATATCCCTGCAGGAAATGAAATTTGGCACGGAGGAACTGAAAACCAGAAGAGTGCTGAAATCTTGCATGCAATGTAGTTTTTATGTCCACTTCCTCTTACACTGGGGAAATCAGAGGTAGGTGCTTTCTATGAAGTCTGTATTTTAGAAAGGGGACCATTCAGAGGAACTCCTGCTTTCTTCCCCTCTCTTTTTTAAGCTTAGGAAACCCCAAAGGCTAGAATTTAATTTCGTCCAGATGCGTACATGTATCAATAGCCAAAGAAGCCAAAAAGCAATCAGGAAAAGATGGTCAGAGAACACAGCCCCTGGTGGCCTCAGGGCTGGCAACAAGCAAACTGGCATTGATACCAACCAGACCGTTCTCCCCTCCCTCCCTGTAAGAAGGAAACAGGTCAGGGGAAATTACGCAGGAACAGTCTGTATCCCTGCTGCATTTCTGCCCACGCTACACACCTGTAGTAAAGGTCTTTAAAATGCTGATGCTGATAAGAGGCAGTTACTAAAAACGTACTTACAGCTGGGTTGGCAAAATGTGAATCCTGATGCAGAAGACGACCCGCAGGTCACCTCCTGGAACTCCCACAAGGAGCTTTTGGGGCAGAGGAAGACCTGGCTCGGAGAGGCAGCTCTGCAGAGCCTGCAGTAATGAAGGACGGAGGCCGGCCACCTTCGGACCAGGGGCAAAGGCTGCACGGCAGGCAGCAAGGAGGGCTCTGAAGCCCAGGCTAGATCGATCTTTACTGTACACTTCCAAACACATTTTTTTGTTGACTTGAGGGGGGGGCAATGGTAAATGAACCGTGGCTTTGATTTGCTAGCAACACAATGAGCCAATAAACGACAGCAGAAAATTCCAGATTGCTTCTGGCTTTTTTTTTTTTTTTTCCTTTCCCCCTCCAATTGACCTTTCAGACTTTGAAGGACCAGAAAGCAGACTTAAGCTCTTCACCTCCAGAAACAGCTCAACATACCTCTACCACTTCTTCCCTATAGATCTTTTGCATATATGTAACAAAGAGTACAGGATCAACTCTACTACAGAACTGTGTATTTGCTCAGCAGTGCTCAGTTTTGGGCTAGTTAGCCTTTAAATTAGAAATAACGATTTTAAATTAATTTGGGTTGCTTTTGTAGGGCTTGTGTTAGCCCCACGAAGGCTAACATGCTATCCAAAACATGTCTGGGGACCCTTTCCTATGCTGGAGGAGAGGGAACTCACAGCCTCTTCAATCTTCTCGTTAACAGAAGAAAGAGCAGCACAAATCTACACCTCAAACATCACCACATTGCCTGAAAGAGATGTCACGTTACAGTTTTGCCCTTTTAATCTCACCTAGCTGTTTCAATCCCTGCATTTTGGATTGATTGTTTAGGGAGGTTTAGCTTGGTTTTGGCATCATTGCACCACCATTACTCTCACCTCCAAAACATGACGGAGATGAGAGGAAAGAGGTGCAGCCTTAATCCAAATCAAACCTTCATTGGCCTCACTAAATTAAGGCAAAACCTCATACCAATGCCACTGTGGTACTCCCTTAAGCTTATGAGTTTCCTGAACTCTTGATGGGGTCTGTGACACTTGGGCACGGCGTACGAGGCTTCGTCGCCTGGCACAACCCTCCTCGGGGCTGCCGGCTTCAGCGCAGTGGATTCCCACTCTGCCCCTCGCTTGCCAGCCACATTTCAGATCAGAAGCCATTTCAAATGTGCCTGGCACGTACTCTGAACATGACAGTGAGATGCAGTTTGAAACCAAAAAGGGTTATCATGTAATTCTCTTTTAACTCATGTCTCTCATAAAGGAAAACGAAACCAAACCAAACCAAAACAAAAAAAGAGAAAAGAAGAAAAGAAAAGAAGGGTTGGAATCAGGTGTGGGAGGGGGAATGGCGTAACATTTATTAATCAAAATTAAAAACTAAGCATGCTGACATCTGGAGCTAGAACAACCAGCAAAGTCACCACGTTCAGACTCATATTGGCTAGTTCTATCCATCCCAGCATTCTCTTGGGACAGCAGTTCGCCCTAGGCTCTACCACAAGCTCAGTGAAGTACACAGCCTCAAGTACTAGAGCGTGCAGCCACAACAACCTGCTATTACGGAAACAGTCAGTCACCACTGGAGTTAACATTCCAACCTTAATGACTCCCGCAGCCTCCCGCCCTCGCCCCCCAAAATGGCTCCCACCCTAGCCCTGTCCCACACCACAATGTTAATAATTATAACAAGCAATAACCCATCTGTTATATCAGAGAAGGGAACAGAGACTCCACTGAGAGATTTAGAGCGGGATGTTAACATTTCTTCAGTCAACTGCACAACAAACAAAAAAAAAAAAACAGGAGAAATAATTCATTGGAGAAATGAAGTTAAGAAATAGCTGACATGTGTATAGCTTTTTAACCATGCACTGATGCAAAATCGAAGCTACTGTTAATTTAAAAAAAGAAAAAAAAAAAGTCACAGGATAGAGGTACACACGGACGGGCAGACCCACTCAGTTCAAAGCGGTCTGGAAATTCTACTTGTGTGTACTTCAAACAAAACCAAAAATGGGGATTATAATGGCCATGGTACGTTCCTGTCATAGGAGCAATGAGTGTGGACAGCTGGGGGATTTCTGACACGGGGATGTATTTAGCATGACCAGCAGGTCCAAATACACCAAAACAGGGTGAAGGAGAGAGGAGGGAAGTTGCAACTATTACTTATTTCATCAATGCTTTCACCAAGCTCTGGGACCAGTGCAGAGCAAAGAAGCCACTGGGCAGGTTGCCTCACCCAGCTCATGCTCCTGTTTCTCCATAACCCACCTATAACTCCATCAATGCATCTAAAGCCCTGCTCAGCTTGTCCAACGCACCAGTTATTTTCTCCTGCTATTCCTGTTCATGCACAACTTTAACTGGCATGCAGAGCTCATCCGTAACCTCAGCTATACGGTCCTAGGGACTTCTGATGCCACTCACTTCAGGCATTCTAGTAAATATAAACTATAACAGAGTAGAGCATCTTCAACAAACATGAACAACTGTGTTTCCCAATAAAAGAAATAATAATTTAAAAAAACCCAAAAAAACAAAAAAAAAAGCCCTTGCTAGCTGTACCACACTCCTCCAGTGCCACAGCCAAACTGCAACAGAAGACACCACTGAGTGGCATGGTCCCTGAAACCCAGGACAGCCATGCAAACTCCCACTCCATCTATTTAAGTGAAGTGATTCCACAGGGACAGTTTTATCCATCCAGGTTCAGCTTTCAAAATCTTTAGCCTCGTCTCAGAAGAAATGAGTGTGGCTGAGCTTCTTGCAAAGGTGTTAAGTCAGAGATGTTTCTATCAAAGGCATGGCTTAAATGCTGCATCTACAAGGAAACAGGGGAACGAAGCAAAATGCTTATGCATTTTTACTGGGCAGTAAATAACCAAAAGGACTGTCTAAATCAAGATTGGTCCTTTCCGGTACAGCCTTTTGGATTGTCTGGAGAGCAAGGGAGAGATGAACACAACCCTCTATGTTGCTTATCTTCATTCAAGTTCTCTTTCTCTGGATATCCCTGCCTGTTGCTGGGGCTGTGCTAAACCCCCTTCCCCATGTGAACGTGTAGTGCTTGAGCCTATACATCTCAACTGTCAAACAAACGTATTTGCTCAGGTATTCACAAAAGCCCAAATTTGAAATGACTTTTCTGTGACGTTATCCTCCTTGGCTCATCAACAAAGCAAGAAATATATTTTTTTTTTTTTTTTAAATTCCTTCTTTAACATGAGATGATAGCTTTTCCAATATTGTCATATATTCTCTGAAATAAGACAAACATGGCAAAACAACATATACGGGAAGCTGCAATCCCAGCTAAAGCAGCATTCCAATTACTGAGCATGTTAATGTAGATCAATGAGCACTTTTAAGACTATACAGTTCAGCTCAAAATAAGTCCATCTTCTCTTCCACTCTTCAGGTCCATATTCAGGTGATCAATCCAACGAGAACATAAGGAAATCCAAAACTACTGCTTACTATGTCAGTGTATCCTATGGCACAAACCTCCCTTTTTCCCCTCACTGCTTTAGACAGGCACACAAAGTGCGTTGCTGGTCCCTCTTTACTCCAAAGAGCCCTTATGCCACTAAAACACAAGCATTCCCATACCCCTGGAGAAATGGGTAACTCATGGTACCAGTTAGGTACATTTCACCACCTGCCAGGTTTAGGCAGCGAGCCCAATTTTAGGATCTTTTGTTTGTCATATGTCAAGTGCGTCTTCTCCACCCCCAAATTACCCTTTAACAGAAGTTAAGAAGCAGAAAGGGCTAGAACTGTTCCCAGTATTTCTGTATTAGAAGGGTGGCATATGTGCACCAGGAATGAGCATGAATGAATTAAAAGAGGTGACAGGACAACGGTGTCCATTGCAGCAGGTGCTTCTACATGGTAATGGGACAAGCATGACCTTGTTAACCCTTCCATTGAAATTTTTTTTTTTTTTTTTTTTTTTTTATTGAATGAAATGCCACTCGGTGTGAAATCTGGACACACGCCGCCCTGACATAGCGGGGGCTCGGATCACACATGAGTCTGAGCTGCCCTAAAAAAGCCTCTGTTCCCATCTCTAATGTGGTGCTGGAATGGTTAGTATAATTCAGTTTTTTCCACTGCAATCCACAATCTGATCGGTTGGCAGGTCACACTGGCACTCCTACCTGAGGTATTTTAGCGCTAATGATTGGTTCCTGTAAGACTATTCTATAACAGAACACAGGAAGAGCAGTTCAAAAAAACACAGCTGTGGAAAGAAACAATCATACAAACAGCCCACGGCGGGGCACACCAGCCTTTTCTTTCCAGTGGATGCAAGCACGCTTTTCACAGGCAGGAGCGGTCTTCGCACAGGTGGATTTATTTGGGTTTCCCCCCCACCACCCAGATTGACCCCATTGTAGAAGAAAGATAACCTTTCTTATGATCCGAAATGAAGCCCTCTGCATCCTGGGGCAGGTTGTTTTATGAATTCAGGTGTCTTGCCAGAGTGGGATGCATCCAACAAGAGATGGAATGCCTTCTTCACAGAAGAAATGGCTAGCAGGATGGTTGCCCCAGGAAAGAAAAAAGGAGTGAGGAAGAGGAGGAGGAGGAAAATGATAAATTGGTGCATAACACGTATGCAGAAAAAGCAGCCCAAACTTGGGACACTTCCCCTTCATCTTGCCTACCACTAACCACTCCCTGCCAGCTCAGCTCCTTTCCACCCTTCCTTTACACAACCCTAGGGACTTCGAAGACCTAAGGGAACCTCAGTTTAACTTTCTGCCCTCATCCTAAATAGAGCTACCTTCTGCCATCCCTTCCACAACCTGGACAAACCTTTTGCAGCAACCAGAGGGATGTAAGCACTGCAGCGAAAAGCACAGGGACACTCTCATCATTCCACCTGTGCCAAGCAAACTGTTTAGAAGGGTAACTTCGGGTTTGGATTATAATTACTTTTTCCCCCAAGCTCCATAGGAGGGCTCTGGGCAGCAATAAGATAGGAAAAAGCACCACCATCTATCTTGATGAATCCCCTCTTCTATAGCCCTGCTTTCTGACAGCGAGACCGGAGCCACCAACAGCAAAGTTGTCGGGAGCCCACCTAATGGTTCCAATCTGACTTGGGGGCTTGGTTTTGTGTTACATGATGCTAGTGCACTGCAGCACCAAGTGGTTACGGGGCTGCTTCATTACTGAAATCTCTGTCCTTCAAACATGTTAAATAAGCCTCTCCTCCCCACCTGCAATGGAAGGTCTGAAGGAGCCTTCTCAAAAGAAATAAGGAGCAACCCTGGCCAGTCTTCCCTTTCAATATGACAGCCTCTAATACACCATACTCTGAGGGAAGAGGCACCAAGCACTGCTCAGTTGCTTGCTTACTTGCTGTAGGAAAGTCAGTGGTCTGTAAAGCTGGTGTTTTAGGAGTGAGGCAGGAAAACCCAGAACTCTCTGTAGTCCTTGACACAGTTTTGTAAAGGAACACTTGACTAGGCAGATCATTTTTTTTAAAGGACTGCGCACACGATAGTATATGTAAGAATGAGGAAATGCACCCAATATCTCTGCTCAGAGAGCATGTCTTCCAAGTGCTGTAACTGTGTTGGGAAAAGTGCCATTACAGGACTTGACCCTCCATATAAGCCAACAGAATCCAAAAGCTAATTCCATTCATTATCTTGAGTCTAACCCCAGGGTCCTCTTTAGAAATGGCAGGAGTAGGACCTTCAAAGGAGCGGGGACATGAAATCCACGCTGACAACTGTGCCACTACCCAATACAAAACTTCTCCAGCTCCAAAGCGCTATTACCTACAATACCATGAAAAGGAACTATGCTAGAGCTAGGCAGGCCACAAGTTGCAATGGCAGTAGCAGACCTGAACATGTTGGCTTTGAAAGGCGTATTCCTACCATAGCTGCTCTGCAACAGCTCTCCATTGGAGAGCTTTTCTCACTGGCCAGAGTCCCTCCGTCCACGACCTGCCACACAGATGCCCTGGAGGTTTGCAATACAGACTGGCTGGGTAGGACAAAGACAATGACAGGACAAAGCCTCCCATGGTATCAGAGCTAATTCCCAGACAGGAGGAGGCTGCTGACTCTTCTAACCGAACATCTCCACATATTTGTACTTCACAATTCCCCAAAGAGGCAAGAGAATCTAGCCTATTTAGGTACCATTTCTACCAGCAAAATGAGATGTCAGTTTTCACTCTAGCATCTCAGTCTCCATTTTTAATCAGTCCCAGTGTCTTCCCCAAAGGGATAATTCTCCGCATCCCAGTGGCACATGAACATTTTTAAACATACAGCTCTTGCTCAGTTTAGTGTGGGCTGCACAAATCAAACCTGAAAGGGCCCCAAGAGGGGAGAGAAAGGGGAGGGCGGAGGGGGAGAAGGAAAGGGTAGGTCTGAGGCTAAACCAGTCCTGTTATTTTTATATCCAAATTATGTAAACGAGAGAAGTGTTGAGAGAAATTTTAATTTGCTAATCATCTCTCAGGTTTATTAGTAGCAGTGTGCATGTGGGGGACAGGACACCCAGTAAACTGACCCTGGCAATGATCAGGAAACCCAAAGGCTTAGGTCTTGCACCCAGGGGCAAGCGCAGTGACAGAGAAGCATGCTTGCATTCCTAAATATATAAATATATATATCCACAAGGAAGAAGAAAATTAAAAGTAAATGATATTTTAAAAAAAACCAAACCAAACCAAACAAACAAACCAAAATAAATAAATAAAAAAAAAAGGCTGGCTTGTCAGGGGTTGGGGTCGAGAAGGCTCCGGTGTGTGTACTTACATAGAGGTCAGCACCGTAAAATCCGTCCTGGTAAACCACACTGCAGAAAATCCACACAAAAACAAAAAAACAAAAAACAAAAAACAAAAGAACAGAAAACACATTCCGGTTATTGAGGACGGCAGCATGCACATGCGTTTTACACAGGCAGGTGATGTATGAATCCACAACCTGGGCTTTTGGCAGGAGCAAATCAGCGAGAGAATGTGTGTGCGCACGCACGCTAGACGGCTCCAAGTCATCTTCCATGGCATGCAAAGGGGGAAGGGGCGGGCAGAAGGGGAGACAGTATGCAAAGGAGAGAGGGAGGGGAACCACCATCTTGTACAATAAAAATAGACTCAAAAAGATCTGATGTCCTGAAGAAGAGAAACAAGGATTTAGAAACCTCCGCTCTGGTTATTCTCCTGGAATGATTTTAGTTACCCCCTAAACACATGGAAACATTGGCTTCATGAAGTGGCCTTGTGAAATCAAGGAGCCCCTCAGAAGGCATCCCACAAGGGCTGGAGTCACCTAATATCAGAAGTACGTTTCAGAGAGTTGTGTATGATTACGTATTTCGAGCGTCAACAGGGCTGCATGACTTTGTTTCTGACATCCATACATCACCTGCTTTTACCCTGCACATTAGACATGCGATAAGATTTGGCTGATCACACAAGCATGCAAAGTATTATTATTCAGCATCTTAAAGAACCAATGCAACACCTCAGGAAAACAAGTCAATCAATTCTGATCAAAGTAAACACAGAGAAATGTAATTAAAAAGAAAAAACCAAAAATACCCACAATGCATTGCTTTCACAAGCAGAGATAATGAGCTAAAAAGGTTAGGTGACTGGTCCAAGGTCCGAGAATTGAAAGGTGCAGTGGGAGTCCCTGGTAGTCACCACCTATTCCGTAGCAGAGAGGAGCAACTGGAAGGGTTTCCATGGGATGGTGCTTTTGCTGCTTTAAGCCATAGTTTTCTTTCTCTCAGAACTTCAAGCAGGAAAACTGTTAAACCAGAGCCTGGGGTTCCCAAAGAGCCACTCTTACCAGAGCAGTCGCTAGCATAAGACTACGCAGCTTGCTCTGGGGATAGGGGTCAGGGAGGGATGAGGAAGGAAGAGAGGGGATACCCCCCACCCGTTTTGAGTTCAGCTCGTGCTTCAAAATGAGGAATTTTCTCCTGGTTTGTCTTCTGAATAGCTCCGCACAAACTCACTCAAGGCTTTAAAAAGCATTAGCCCCCCCATCTGTGATGTTCGTGGATCTGATTTGCATGACTTACCAGTAGCATTAAGGAAAAAGAAGGTATGGAACACTAGCTTTTCTTTTGATTATAATTTTTTACTCATCAGATGGAATGTGAAATGCTGCCAAGAGCCTGCCACCCTCAGACACCCACCTATTGTAAGGCACGCACACACAAAAAAGCCCAGCAGATCTTGCCAAAATTCTGCATGCTATTACTAAAAAATAAAATAAAATAAAATAAAAATAATCTGTTGCAGTGTTAGCTACTGCTTGAATAATTTAGTCTTGCTGTCTTTCCCAGGAAAAGTACACTCCATTCCCAAAGGACAGAGTTACTACGGTCTCCAAGAGCGTTGGGAGCAGATATGAAGATAGAGACCCTTGTTAGAGGAAGAGGGGAGCCACTTCAGCAGGGAGAAGCAGGCCATAAGATCATTTTTGTTGAAGCTAAATTTTTTACAACCACATAACAAAGAATTTGGCTCCTGGGGCAGTGACTTACATTGCTGGGTTCTCTATCTAGGACCAGGAGTGTTTTAGCAGTGATACTCCACCTGCTCCTGCAGGAAAGGCAAACGCACGACAGAGGAAGTGACTGTTGGTTTATGAACAGGTTAGCAGTTTTAACAGTTATTCCAAACACAAACAGTTGGACGAATATAAGCATTACCACATTGGATCAGGCCACTGTTCCTGTAACTTAGAATCTTGTCAGCAAGAGATGCTACCATCAGCTCTCCGGAGAAAACTTGCAGGAACACTAACGACAGGTAAGACTTCTTGAGTCCCAACAGCAAAGCACATGGGCATCCTCCATCTGTCCTTTGGTTAGGACTTAAATGACACCAACTGCCAGGGCTGAAATTTAGCAAGGTTTATTTATATGCTAGAATATCCATATTTGTGATTCTTAATGCTATCGAAAACTGAGAGAATTCCTTCATTTGAGAACCACAGAGACCATTCTGGTTATGTAGACTGACCAGAAGGATAAAGCAGCCCAGCAGCTCAGCAGCATCTGCAAAAAGCCCACTAGCTGAGCTAGAACACATCCACAAGAAAAGGAAATATGCTGGTTTTGTAAAGCAGCCATCATATCATTTAAGTGTACCAACAGTTGACTCTGTTGTAAAAGGAACCAAAAAAACCCACTCCAAACCCACAGAGCTCCCTACTGCCTTATATTTAGTCTGACTTTTACCTACTTTTGGCTTCAAGTCAGCGAATCCTCTCTATATTTACACTCCTAGGCTAAATTACTCTTTACTATGGCAAGCCTACACTTCATATAGGTACTTAATGACCACGAACAAGTCAATGCCTAACCTATAGTTTGAGAAATAAAATTGATCAAGCTTATTTAGTTTTGAGAGTTTTACAGCAGGCAAGTTTCTTTCAGACTGACTTAGTTCTTACAGCTTTTCGTCTGAAGTGTAATTGGTCAGCATTCTTGTTTAGAAAGCACGGCCGCTACAAATCAGGGCAGTATTCCAGTACAGGTTTTACTCATGCTATATATCAGAGGTTATAATGTCTCCTTACTTCTATTGGATACCCCCTCGGTTATAAATTGAAGGTTGCATTTGTATTCTGAGGTCAGGCTCAGGTGACCATCTAACATCCTCTCCAATGGTCCGAGCAATTGCTTTCTAAGGTATGAATAGCCTTCCCTGGATAAACGTCCATGTCCATACATAAGTATGTGCATTCCACATATGCATTAGTAAATCTTAGTTTGAGTTCTTGAAATAAATGTTAAAACTACTAGGAACTGTATGATTTCTTGCACCTTCCTCTGGAGTATCTAGCACTAGACACTGTCAAAAATTTACTCTAACCTGAATGGGCCTCAGGACTGATCCAGTATGGCAACTCCAATGAGCTTTTATTAATCTACGTTCTGTATTTTTTGAATTCTGCTAAGCTCTCAAATGCAGTGATACCATTAAGTTTTGTAACTTAAACACCACTGAGGTTTGTGAAAACCAATTCCTTCCACCAGGTTTGAGTTAACCTGCAGCTTACTTTACTGTCATCTTCCACATTACTCACTACACCTTGATCACCCATATGTTGCTGACTGATCTTATGGTGTCATCTTCTCACTGACCAGGAGGAAAGCAACTGATGCAGGACAACGTGTCAGGAATGTGTGCCTGCCCCTGACACCACGGAGGTCAACAGTGCCCACATGGAGCGGTGGCTCTTCTGCAGGTTACTGCAACATGGAACCGAATAGCACATGTTGTATTATTCCACAAGGAATCAAATTCCCTCTACAAAATACTTTGTAGAGATTCAGACTATGATGACAATAAACACCAGAATTAATTACATTCCAGTGCTTGGGACTAGGGACAGTTCTGGGCCATTTGTGAACCTGCCTTGTTTACTGCTGCCCTGCAAATGTTTACTGGGTAGTATGCTGTCCATGAAGACAAGAACTCAGTCAGCAGGGTCAAACAAACTCAACATAACATAAGTAAACACAGTCACGGGACAGTATTTGGAAGGGATAACCATTGGAGCCTGGCCCATATTCCAAATAGAAATAAACCTTTTATATGGGACTCAGGCTGGATTTATATCAAAGACAAGCCTAGAGTCCCTCCCACAGTGAGCCACTCGTGACAGCCTCTTGCTAGGAATGCTCCAGCTGTTAAAGGGATGAAGAGCACATCCCCCTTCCCTGGTGCAAGTTATTTCACATTCTGCTAGACGGCAGCACTTAGCTCAGCTTTGCTTCTCTGTTTCACTGTGGAGCATTTCCTAATAAAAATGGACTGGGTCATTTTTAGAGCAACAGACAGACAAGTTGAAGGTCAGAGGCTATGGTTAGAGGATACAGAATATGAACTAGGAGCAGTGGCAAAAAGTTGTGAATCTGAAAACCCAGCAGGAACACTGCTTGGAAGGCCAACATATTCAGACAAGAGGTTTCATTTAAAGTCTTCTGGTGAATTAAATACAAGCATTGCCAGATTTGCCGGAGAGCAAAGCTAGGCAGATACATGACCACTGCAGCTTGCTTCCTTAAGCTCCACTTTAAATACCAGACTAGACTCTAAAAAGAGAGGGCCAGAGCAGCTCACACCACTTAATCTCCTACAGAAGGCATTTGAAACCTTATCCAGCATGTATCAGGCCAGCTCCTTGCACTGGTGTGTGTGGATTCCACCTTCCTTCTGGGGCTAGTCTAAAGGAAAAAAGGGTCAGTCCACTTCTCTGTGTTGGAAGATTCATTTCTACGCCTATCTTTCTGAGAACATTGCCTGAAAAATATGGCAAGTAGAATTCCAGAGACAGGCAATATGCATAAAGCATCCTCAAAATCAAAAAGGGGGAGAAAAAAAAAAAAAAAAAAAAAAAAGACAGTTTGCCGATTTACCTGCCATTCCATCACACTTAAACAAACAAAAACCCAAACCAAAACTCACATACAAACCTAGTTCCCTGTACTTTTAAACAGCAGAATACTCTCTTGTAACAGCATCTATTCCACTGCATTACTAGTGAGAAGTCAGAAGGCAAAGAATGCTTAAGGCTACGCATTCACCATTGCTTCAGACGACATGTTAGAAGAATGCTGCACTTTGGTTCTCCCTATATCCCAAACACTCCCACCTTTAAATTAATGGACTTGATTAATCTTTGTTTTAAACCTTTTTAAACCGTCTCCAACAAAGAAAGCAAATCCATTGTGGGTAACTGGCTCTTTTGTGTCCTAGTGCCAGATGGTGAGGCATGAATGTAATGGGTAATATTCCTCATTCCTGGATATGAAAACACAAATGGAATGCAAAGAGCAGAACCTTTTTGGAAATTTTAGACCTTTTCTCTTTGCGTCCTTCTCAGCAGCGCTATAATGAATTGGGTCAATGGATGACAAATACCATGTAGACAAATTGAGAAATCCTAAGAAGGAATCCATCAGCGCTTTAAGCTGTTGCAAGTACTGAAAATTGCTTCAGTCAACAGTTAACATGGAAAAATTTAGATTTGCCCCCACTGGATGCCATAGTGTGCAGAACGCTCTGGCACTAGCAATATCCTGACTCTCACCATCCAGACAATTTTAGTTATTTTTTGGTTAACTAATCAGCTATTTGACACAGTTGTGCAGAGCACTCTGCTCTCATGACCAGTGCTTACCCTGGGTAGGCAGGGATGGCTGTGGGAGGTACCGCCCGGACTGCCCCATACACTGTCCTTCCTCGGCCCCTCAGATGGGCTCCCCGAAATGCGGCTGCTGTGGTGGCTGCAGTTGGATAGGGGAAGCCTGGAACTGGAAAGACAGACAAGGTGGAGGGTGAAAAGGAGCCCCTGCCCAGAGAACAACCATCTGTTTCAAACAAAGTGACACAATAGCTCCACAGCGGTGGGACATTTTGCATCAGTCCTGCAGAGGGGCATGCTTATAACCCAGCAAGCATCCGATACATATTTCCTGCTACACCATGGCCTTTGGGGGAAGAGGGGTTGCAAAGAGGTTTGGCATGCAAGAGGTTAATGCTTTGGCATGCCTCACCCACCACAAACAGGGTACAAATCCCCCCACCGCCATGCAGTCTGGTTAGAGTCCGAGAAGCGCAGAGAGTTACTATCAATATAGCAGGCGGCTCTTCCAAAACTGCAGAGGCTCTTTAAAATAATTTGTCAAGAGGCCCTTGAAGTCAACCAACTTACATCAGTCTCTTCCCTCCTTTCCCCTCCCACTCTTTGCCACCCAATCCTCTGTATGTTCATTTTAAAGCCTGAAAGACAAGATAGCCCATATAACAGCAGCAGCAATTTCCCATAAAGTGCCAGTTTACTGAGAGCCCACCTTCATTTAACAAGCATGACCAATACCTAGCTCCATATGTAGCGGGGCCTTCTTTATTATACTTTACACTGGAGTAAACTGGCTTGTGATGAAATAACGTAAAACTTCAGAGGCATCTGCAAACACGTAATAAACAGATACCGAGAGGGAAGGAGTCCCAGGGCGCAACCCCAACCCAACGTGCGTCCAGGTGCATGCCACTGGGGGCCCTGCAGACTCGTGGTTTAGCAGCGTGTATAATATGTACTTTAGGGATTTGTCTGTTTGGTTTCTTTGATTTCAAAAGGGGGAGGGGGGCAAGGGAACAGCCTATTCCTCACGCACACCCTCCCCTTGTTCTGCAGCCTCCTCATCGCTTGGAGAGACCCATTCACCAGTACAGAAACGCGCTGCCGATGAACAAGTTACAGCCACAGCACAGTATATTTTGGCTCAAGGTAAACTCATTCCCAGTGAGACCCATCCTTTCAAGTATATATTATACAGACTGGAGAGAAGAAGGGTAACAAGGTCATCATTAACTCAAGCACAGTAACAACACAGGGGCCAACGGGGGCTACTTACTGATTAAAGGAATGTAAGTGTTAATACCCCCCCTTCCTGACAGGGGCACTGCGGCGTCATTGCCCAGCGAGACATCTGCTTGAAAGCTGGACGCTAATTTAATTTTAAAAAGAATAAAAAAAACAAAACAAACGTAAAAAGGTTATAAAGAAACAGCAGATTGAGAACATAAACAAACACCACTGCAGTTAAATGGCAGAAGTGGAAGTGTCTACTTAGGCTCTACCTGCATATAACTCAGGGCCGTACACCGCTCCAACCACAGGACTCAACTTCCAACCTGAAACAACAAAGACTGCAGTGAATGCCAAAATCTACACCAAGAGAAGGAGCGGGCAGCGTGGGTAGGGGGAACGGTCTTTTGCGTGCGCCCCAGCTTCACATGCACAGCTCTTTCCAATTTCTGCTTTGCCTCAATCCCCCTTGGTGTAGATGGAGGCCAACTGCCTTTTTCTAATGTCAAGTTCTAGGTACAGGTCGCTGTATCAGAGGGAACAGCAAAACATCAGCTGATCCGCAGCACGGCAGAGGCTCCGCTGAGGGAATGCCAACTACCTTATATGCATATTTGCCAGGAGCACCCTGCAACCCTGCGTTCCCTGCATGAACCTTGCTGGCCGCCAGCTCCTCCCTGCTTTCACCAGGAATGCTGCAAATCCAAAACCTCTCTAGAGCCACCGGCCCAGACTATCATCCCAGGAAAGTCAATTTATAGCCTTAAATCCTCAAAACGCCCTTCTGTCTTACTTGCTAGAGATCTGCTAAAAAAACACCAGTGTCTGAATTTCCTCACTCACTGAATTACACGACTATGGTGCAGAAAAGCAGCTCACATTTTCTCCTCTCTGTGTTACTTTAGTATGTTTTTAGTATTGCCCGTCTTCTTTATGCTGCTTTTCAGGTGAAAGCCTTCCCAGGGAATGTATTTTAATATCATCTGGGTAACTGGCAAGAACTGCAAATCATCCACATAAAACCTACATGAGAATAGCGCCTAAGGAAGTCACTGCTGGGGTATGAGGAGGAACGCATTTCCCAGTCAGATCTAGAAACACATCTGTCGTCGCCCCCCACCTTTCCATCTGGGGAAGAGAAGCAAGCAGTGTAAAGCTAACATCACACTCTGGGCTGGCTTCCACAAAGCACTCCTTGCAGGAAAGATCTCAGCTGTTCAGCTAGCAGTCACACTGGTGTCTTTATTTAAATAAAGCCAGACCCTTCCTCTGTCTTGGAGTCCTGATGCACTTACTGCGCCTTATCACCTCTAACCAGCCTAGGAACCGTATGAACAACTCTGTGAACTGCAGCCCATCAACACCACCCCTCCATCTGCTGGCAGAGTATCAACGGGAGATGCAATGCAGGCTCCCTCCGCAGGACTGGGCACGCTGCTGCTGTGCTGCCCACCTCCATGGCAAAACACACAAGTGAGCGGTGGCAATGAGAGGACCGGGACCAACCCTCAAATTCAGTAACAGTCATATGACCACTCGTCAGCATGCCTTAAGCCTGGCCTAATGCTAAGTACCTTTGCGTAGCTTTGAAGCTGGCTTTAAATTGCTGGCTGCGAAAGCAAAATATTCCTGCCTGCTACCAGGGTTTCACAGGTAAGCCAAGTTTTGTTACCAAATAGTCATACGCATTTTCTGCCCTTGTTTTCAGGACAACATAACATGGCTGCGTTGCCTTTTACTACTAAATCTCCCAGTTCCTTTCAGACACCGAGACTCAGAATCCCAGCTTTTCTGCCTGCCCCTATTTCCCCGGTTCTGTAACCAGAAAAAGATTTATTTGCCAAGAGCCCCACAACAGCTCAGCAGCAGAGCCACAAATAAAGTTCGCATCTTCTGACTTCCAAGTCTTACGTTGTATGCAAACAGATTCTCACACTAGCAGCTACCTATATGCAGCCTCCTGCCTTGTTGAAGCTGTTGAGGAACATTTTCAGACCAAAAAGAATTTTTCTGCCTGTTTCAGGACAAAGACACAGATTCAAAAATCTGTATCAAAGCTGCATTCAGTTTCTGTCAGGAGAAGAACGACTTTTTATGCTATATATGCCTATGCAATAAACTTACGGCACAGGCAGAACCACCAAGATATCCTGATGAAACAGGATTCTTCATTACCCAAACAACTTGGTCTTTCTCTATTCAGGTTCGCTGGAAAATGACTAAACACAGGCATGGTCTGTAACAAAAAGTGAGCAAACAAGCAGCACGATGCTTCTGTTTTCCCGGCTGCTTGGGGACAGCTGTACTTTTACAGTTAGAACCTGAACTGAGATATATCCAATTATGTATCCTTAAGTTATGCTTCTGCACTCATATTTAGGTATCTACCTGATGGCAGCGAGACCCAGGAGTAGTGCACATCCCACTGTGCACATCCCACATCAGCTTCCAGCAGTAGTAGGAAATCCATGGGTCCTTGGCTTCTTTTCCTAGCTTGGCCACCTTGGGCACATCACTACTCCTCAGTCCCCACTTCTCCATCTATAATATGGTATTCTTCCATAAACGCTTCGGAATTATACCAAAGAATAACGCTGTAAATTAGGGTTTGT
Source organism: Egretta garzetta (assembly GCF_000687185.1). Lineage (NCBI taxonomy): Eukaryota > Metazoa > Chordata > Aves > Pelecaniformes > Ardeidae > Egretta > Egretta garzetta. The sequence continues at coordinate 1,559,440 of NW_009258549.1, forward strand.
GCTTTTTTTGTTGGTTTCTTTGGGGTTTTGTTGGGGTTTTTTTGGTCCTGAGGAGAGGCCGTGCCTTTTCCCTCACTAGGAAGCTTTTGTCTTCCTTCAAACCTTTCAGCTCATCATTAGTACAGTCTCTCTTACCATTTGCGTAAGGTGTGACCATCTTCTTATTGGTCATCACTCGTGCTGTGGCGTTGTTAACCTAAAAGTAAGAAAGGGGAGGGGGAGGAGAGGGAAGGAAGCATAGGACATTAGGGAAAACGATGGAAAACTCTCAGATACCACACACACACACAATATAACTTCTCTGAGCAAAAAAAAAAAAAAAATTAAACTAATTTTACAAGAATGCAATCTTTAAATTACTTTTAATAGTTGCCATTTAATTATAAAAGTTACAGCTAAACATGGCACTTTAAAATTATGCATTAAACAAAAGGCCAACGAGAGTAAAGTGCAGATTCTCCGCCGCCCTGCCACCCCTTGTCGTGTTCTTATTCTCAGCTCATTGATCAAAAGGCCAAAACTCTGGAGGTTTTGCCCAGGTTCTGTCCGAGAGGTAGCAATAATTTCTGCAGCCTAGGGCAGGGGAACCGAACCAGGTGATGCACAAGCTGACTTGTTTCTCAAGCTCACCACAGGGACTGGGGCCCAGCGTGGCGCTGGCAGGCATGCTTCTTAGATAGAAAAAGGTAGCCTGGAGTCCACCAGCTTTAGATTTGAACTCCCAAGGCTTGAGGAGATTTCTAGAACATCACCGAGCATTTGGATGGTCTATGCTCACTGATGTCCTCCCCATCGTTTTCAAATCTTTTTCCAGATTATTTTTTTCACTTGTCACATGGAGCAAAAAGAAAAAAAAAAAAACAACAAACAACAGAGCAGTAGACCTGTGTCTTTTTTTGGTTTTATTGTGCCCTCCACCCTCTTTACAGAGCTCTGCGTAGTTCCAAGCATTTTGATTGCTCAAGCAAGTGGGGTGTTACCACAGAGATAGTGCTGATAAAGAAAAGATGGACCAGTTTGGAAGCCAAGTTACTGCAGCCCCGTGTCAGACAGCCTCAAAGTTCTTGCAAGGAGGGTGAAGTCCTTATACAACATCAACGATTTATCAAAACCCATGCCAAACGGGAATTGAGGCCAGAGTGAAGAGGGGGAAAAAAAAAAAAAAAAAAAAAAGATATAAAAATAGAAGCTGCCTTGGGCCCTTGAGACTTATGGATGGTGAGCGTACGCAGGGTGGGGAGTCTGGAGCTACATTTACTCTCGTTTCAGCCCCAAAACAATAGAAACATTACACATTTAAAAAGAAAGAATGGGAAACAACAATGATGAGACTGAGAGCATGCAGTTAAACACACACAGATAAAAGAAAGAAAAAAAAAAAACACCACAATTGATTCAGAGGGTGGGGAGGGGAGGAGGGAGGAGATAGGGTCTCACAGACAATCATTAAGATGGAGCGAGTGCCTGAAATCAGCTGCTACAGCAAAGTGCAACACAAGCACTTAAAGGAAAAATTGCCAGAACCGATCAGAAACCACCAGTCAGCAAAGAGACCAACAGCTGCATTTAACCGAGTAAAGAAATAAACTGGGGAGGGGGGGGAGAGAGAGAGAGAAAGAAAGAAAGAAAGGAAACAAACAGTAACAGCTACAAACAGGGCTCAGAGAGCAGCAGAAAGAAGGGGCAGGAGAGAGAGGAGATGGGTGCATTAATAAAAACCAGCCAAACTGGAGTTCAGTAACTCTGAGTAAGATGTGCAAGGGGAAATCACCATGAAGTCAGTAATCAAACAGCTCAGACTGCTACAAAACGATATGTACATCCAAAATCCAGGCGGCATTACTCAACAGCATTGAAAATAAAAGGGGGAGAAGGGGGAAGGAGGTGGGTGGGGACAACAAGTCAAATCACATTTCGTAGTGTTAATGTGAGATGGCAGATGGATTTTTTTCTTTCTTATTTAATTTCGTTTTTTGTAATTTTAAGAAAAATTTAAAAAAAAAAAAAAGCTTCTTCTCTAGCGCTTTTGTTTCACTTACCGCCAACTCGTACCATCGCCAGCATTGTGTATAGTTACCATGGAAA
>NW_009258549.1:1561894-1566712 GCF_000687185.1 Egretta garzetta
CCTGCTTTCTTTGGACACAGAGTTAGAAGTCGGACAGTACTCTTTCAGTTAGTTTTGTTCAGGCCTGTAACAGGAAATCGGAGCCTCGCAAACTGAAGCAAAGGAAAAATCAAGACAGCAGAAGGGCAAAAATTTGGAGTGGGTGGGAAAAAAACTTAATAAAAGAAGAAAAGAAAAGAAAACAAAAATACCCAAAACAACAATAAAAATATTCCGTAAGGGGTGTAAACTTTTATACATTTCAGTGCAGGGAGGTGAAGGACACAGACACAAACACACACGCACACACGAGACTGGGATCCAAATGTGAAATAAGTGAGGCAAGACACAAAAAGAAATCAAAAGAATAAATATAAAGAAGAAATTGAATTACTGAAGACATGCACCTCGATTTTACGGCCCTCTACCACGGTGCCGTGTAATTTCTCCCTGGCCCTGTCTGCATCAGCACTATTCTCGAAAGTTACGAACCCGAATCCCTGCATGCAGCGGGAGAAGGGGGGAAAACATGCACATCGTTATATATTGAAATACTGATCTCTAGGTAAATAGAGAAAAAATATCACAGTATGAAATCGACATCAGCACAACTCAGCAATAACCTCCTAGAGTCACATTGTTGGTTCATGCATGTTTCATAAATGAAAGAAATTAAATTCAATAAAATAAAGGAACTGTAATCATAATAAGAATAAGAGTAATTAAAAAAAAAAAAAAGAAAACATAAAAGCAATTGAGGCCAGACCAAAAAAGAAGTACAAAGTTACTCGAGACAATTTTTGTTTGTTTCTTTTGTTTGCTTGTTTAAAAACACTAAACCCTGCTCCGACACAGGCAAGCTGGTCAAGCCCAAGTGGGGCTTCTCTCCCCTCTGCTCGGTAACACGCATGCTTTGCAGGACCCCCCGCCCACCCCAGACACAGTACAGGACATCGACACTGAGCAGCACTTCGTTCTCTTGAGAAACTGCTACGAGAGCGAGCAGCGATCTGAGTTCACGCCTGGCACCAGGAATTCTGCGAAGCTTTGGGCATACCAAACACTGAACCTTGTTTTTCCCACCTGTAAAATGGAGACAATAATAATTACCTACCTTAGAAAACTGCTGAGAGGAAGGGCTGTTTGTAAAGCATCCCTTGTAAGCTCTTCGGGGCACAGCTGATGTCTACTCTTACGCCTGTAACTTCCCTAATAATGCATGGGGCCCTGAAAGTAACCAGGGCTTCCAGGTGGCAGCATCAAATAAACATTACTTAACACCGAGATTTAGAGTATCACATACTCTGGGTTCCAAATTTTCCTATTTATGAGTACTGTGTGGGATTTGAGCGTAAACCTAAATACCGATTCATCGGTAAAGGCAGGTTTTGCCTGACACTGATGGCCTGCTGCTGCCTACCTCCCACCCTGCTACCCATCTTACTGGGCTGTGTTCCGAGATGGCAACCTCTGCGCCGTGGACAGTACCAAACCTCTGCCTAGTTAGGCCATGAAGGTTGAGAAAAATTGATGTGCCCTGTTTGGAGCAACCACAAAGGCTCGAGGACTACTGAAACGTCCCTTCAGTTAGACGAATTTGGGTTTACCGCACCCACGAGGGCACATGCGATGCGCCTCTCCCACACGCTCATGCTGCTGCCAGCTCACGCAGGCGCCTAACAGGGCAGGGGACGAGACCATGCTTCCTTCCACGGAGATGAGCGCGCTGACATTAAACCAGAGCCAACGTGACTAAGCGAATTAGGATTTTAACGGTAACAAATGGTATCTTACAGGCAACTGTGATGAGATACTCTTTACGTCACTACAGAGAGCGGGGCCAAACAAAAAAAAAAAACAACTTTGCAGCACTCTGCTTCTAGGGTATTGTAAGAACAGGAGTAACTGGCTCCTGTGGCTTGGTATAGAGAAAATACCGGTTGAATATAGAGAGAGGAATCTCTGCTGGCTCTGATACTGTCAGGAGCAGGAAAAACAAAGCTTGCACTTGCTGCAATGGAAACTCCTGACATTAGCTGGAGAGCAAGGTGATGCAAGTGATCCACGGCCGTGCCTCGTCAGGGAAATGGCATGCTAGCCTCCTGGCCCCCTCCGTGCAGCTCGGGGTTGGTATGTTAGGACTCGACACCCCCTCACCCCCCAAAAAAAGCATCTTGATTTCTAAGCACTGTTAGCAACAAGACACAAGCAAGCCATCATTCTTCAAGTGCTTTTTAAAGGTCTCTACAATACTAATCTTAAAAAGCCCAAGCCATTTGCGCATGCTGGCCTTTATCATCCACAGCTAGGTTTCCAGCACAAAACTGCTACGCATTTGTAAAATGTGGGTTGTTTGTTTGTTTTGTTTTTTTTTTCTTTTATTCCCCCTGAACAGCAAAATAAAGAACTTAGCCAAGTCCTGCAATGTTGAGATCATCGAGCATGCTCCTTTGGACTCCAACCCAATAATCTAAAGCTTCAGATAATTTCATTTCTCCAGCTATAAATAAAAAGCTATAATAAATAACAAACTGATGCCTTTTTCAGAACAGCATAGAAGTTTTCTGTTCAAATGAATTAAAATTGGAGCTACAAGAGATCGGGGCTAACAAAACAGCCCAACTGCATATAACGCTCAAATAGGTTGCAGGGAACCGGGGGGGTGTGCAGGGGTGTAAGTAGCAAAGCTGATTATGAAGGGACAGGGTATCGTGTCTGCTTCAAAGAACCCCTACAGAGAAAGGCAAGACTGAGAAATAGAGCAACACCTTTCCCTGTGGTTCTGTGTAATGGGGAAAAAGCATCTTTAAAAGGTTGGGGGAGGAGGGGAGGTAAAGACTGTAACAGGAATCTCTATTTCCCTCTTCTCTTTTTACATGAAAATTTCTGTTTGCTCTAGACAAGCCTGTGGAGACCAAATGAAATTTATGTCTTCGGTGACGATGTGAACTGAAAGCTGGAGAGCATAGGGAAGGCAATTTTTTAGACATTAATCTGTGCAAGCTAGAACCAAACTAAGGCTGTTTTAATTCACATTTGTTTGCAATTAGTGAAGTCTGTGCAGGATTTTAAAAACCACATTATCATTAAATATCTTTAAACTGACTAGGAATTTTCATTGGTTTTAATAAGTTAACTCCAGGCAGGGTACAGTCCACATACAGACTATATGAAAGTTATTAATTATGTGAATTAAAACAGAATTAATCCGATTCTCAACAACATGACTAATTAACCATAACTTTTGTTTTATTGACAGATCAGTCCTTAGCTTGTGCAACTCTCTTTGTTGAGAACCATTTCATGTCAATGCTGAATTAACGCTTTACATGGCTGACTATGGCAGAGTCAGTATTTGCGTCCCCTTGGTTTGTCTTCTTAACGCATCTCTTAGACATTCAAATTTTCATCAGGAAAAGTAGGTGAGCCATGCTTGACGTCTTTCTTATCTAAGTTTAAAAACTAGCAATTATATATACGTATTTTTGATGTGGGAGAGAAAAAAAAAGCACATACAGATAATTTTAATTCCTTCTCACAGGTGACCTGTAAAGAATAGGGATTAATATTTACCTAAATACATATACAACAAACAATTCTCAGCTTTCCCTCCCATATAGAGGGGGGGAAAAAAAAAAAAAGAACAAAAAATAAAAAGAGGTGGCAGATGACCCATATTTACTAGCTTAGCTTTATAGCAGGTACTGGTTTGCTCCATAGTAGCAGGTATGGAGCCGGAAGAACAGAAGACACAATCCTAGGGTAAAAAAAGACTTAAGGCTTCTAAAATTTAGATTATACAAATCGCTTGTGTTTAATAAGGCTGTTATGATAACAAGGCTGAAATTTTCAACAATTCTTCTCTACCAGCAACTGCCTGGAACTTCTCCCAAGCAGAAAATCAGTTTAACCCTCAGAGTACCCAGTGAACACGAAATAACCCCAGCAAACATTTTTAGGACTGGTGAGTAATTTGCAGTGCCAGACTACCCCTTTTTACCCAAAGGTTTATTCAAAGGGCCTGAAGAGACCGAGTAACTGCCACCCTTTTAGTCTGGCCTCAGACTCTGCAATAAATAACAAGCAGCATGATGAGCAGTGGAAAAAAAAATAATAAATGTGTGTATATATATATATAGTATTTGAACGTTTCCATCTCTGAAGAATGAGAAAGAAAATTTACCATGTAACCGTAAAGGGAGAAATCAAAAGCAGACGGTTCTCCTGGGTGTGGCCAGAACACAGAAATTAAACAAAAAAACAACAAAAAAATAAAATAAAGTAAAATAATAAAAAAAAAAAAAAACCAAAAGAAACTAAACAGAGCCCCTTGAAATCCATGCATTGTTAACCCTTCATTTGTCACGGAGTTTAGACCAGTCACCTCAGCAGCAGCGTCTTTGCCTTGTACCAACTGGAGCATGCAGCCAGCAACCGGCCTTGCCATTATCTGCTGCTGTGCTCATTTTTAACCAAGTTGTTGGGTTGGTTTTTGGTTTGGGTTTTTTTTTTTTTTTAATTATTCCTTATTTCCATAATAAACAAACTTTTAGGAGCCTGAAAAAATGGCCAAGGAGACAGCAGTTTAGGCTACCTGTTTCCAAGGCATCTGGAGAGAGTAGGAGGGTTTCAGCTATAATCCACCTGAGATGAGCAGGACCGAATGCACCAACAAGAAACACAGCACGAAATTCAGAACCACATTATTGAAGTTACACACGCAAATGCACACTTCAAATTGGGGAGGGAATCTGCGTAAACCGAGCTGCCACCATTCCAGCAGCTCTTCCAGCTCCCCCCTGCACCTGTGCCGCACTTCTGAGTGCGTGTATCCTCAAA
>NW_009258549.1:1566767-1572635 GCF_000687185.1 Egretta garzetta
GGCAGATGACCCATATTTACTAGCTTAGCTTTATAGCAGGTACTGGTTTGCTCCATAGTAGCAGGTATGGAGCCGGAAGAACAGAAGACACAATCCTAGGGTAAAAAAAGACTTAAGGCTTCTAAAATTTAGATTATACAAATCGCTTGTGTTTAATAAGGCTGTTATGATAACAAGGCTGAAATTTTCAACAATTCTTCTCTACCAGCAACTGCCTGGAACTTCTCCCAAGCAGAAAATCAGTTTAACCCTCAGAGTACCCAGTGAACACGAAATAACCCCAGCAAACATTTTTAGGACTGGTGAGTAATTTGCAGTGCCAGACTACCCCTTTTTACCCAAAGGTTTATTCAAAGGGCCTGAAGAGACCGAGTAACTGCCACCCTTTTAGTCTGGCCTCAGACTCTGCAATAAATAACAAGCAGCATGATGAGCAGTGGAAAAAAAAATAATAAATGTGTGTATATATATATATAGTATTTGAACGTTTCCATCTCTGAAGAATGAGAAAGAAAATTTACCATGTAACCGTAAAGGGAGAAATCAAAAGCAGACGGTTCTCCTGGGTGTGGCCAGAACACAGAAATTAAACAAAAAAACAACAAAAAAATAAAATAAAGTAAAATAATAAAAAAAAAAAAAAAACAAAAGAAACTAAACAGAGCCCCTTGAAATCCATGCATTGTTAACCCTTCATTTGTCACGGAGTTTAGACCAGTCACCTCAGCAGCAGCGTCTTTGCCTTGTACCAACTGGAGCATGCAGCCAGCAACCGGCCTTGCCATTATCTGCTGCTGTGCTCATTTTTAACCAAGTTGTTGGGTTGGTTTTTGGTTTGGGTTTTTTTTTTTTTTTAATTATTCCTTATTTCCATAATAAACAAACTTTTAGGAGCCTGAAAAAATGGCCAAGGAGACAGCAGTTTAGGCTACCTGTTTCCAAGGCATCTGGAGAGAGTAGGAGGGTTTCAGCTATAATCCACCTGAGATGAGCAGGACCGAATGCACCAACAAGAAACACAGCACGAAATTCAGAACCACATTATTGAAGTTACACACGCAAATGCACACTTCAAATTGGGGAGGGAATCTGCGTAAACCGAGCTGCCACCATTCCAGCAGCTCTTCCAGCTCCCCCCTGCACCTGTGCCGCACTTCTGAGTGCGTGTATCCTCAAAAATACGTGCAGGGCTATTTTTAAGCTGGATCATTTTCCCAGTCCAGCTTGTTGTGTTGCTCCGCTGCCAGTTCCTCCTGCAAAACCGAGAAGGGGGCAGAGGCTGCGAGTAAATGGGGGGAGCCCGGCCAGCCCTGCTGCTCAGCGAGAGCTTGGGGCTTCAGAGCAGCTCCAGCCAGCTCAGGTCAGGGGCTTCACGGCCCCGCGTTGTCCCCAGTTGTGTGCTGCTGCTCTTCCCCTCGATCGATCTCAGATCTCACTGCGTGGTCTGTGAGTTCAACTAGCTTTTAAACCGGCAGAGGACAAGCTCCCTTCTCCCTCTCTCTCCCTGCTGCACCAGGTTTTTTTGCCAATTTAGCAGCCTGGATTCAACTCCCTGCAACAGTGAAATGAGCACCACAGGAGCAGTAAATCAGCTTATACTATCAAGCCATCAGCTTCAGTCTTAAATAAACCAGTTCAGTACTTGGACTATTTAACTCATTAGTTTAGTATCGCAGAGTTGAAGGTGTAAAATTGTACTTTACTGAACTAGGATGAAGGGGCACCGGTCACATCTCCTTCGTGCCACTGGCATTATAAACGGATTTGGTGACCTGAGAAAGCGACGCCGGCCGCTGGTACTTAATTTGTTATTAAGCCTCTTTGTGTTAATAGCATTATTTGTATGTCTGGCTCAACTGATGACATCTGAACAAAAATTATAAAAATGGAATTAAAATGAAAACAAGACCTCTAATTTATTTTATGTAACAAGGGGTTGTATCTGTTTCACTGAGTGGAAGCTAAGTCCTGAACATGAGTGGCTCAGCTCAAAGCACCTAATCCATTCAAAGGAGGAATAAATGCACATGCAAATGTACAGTCTTTTTATGCACAGTTATCAAAACCTAAATTCATATTCTTCTCTTAACCTACAGTTAACTTCAAACATTAAAAAAAAATATATATATATATTTCCACCCAGCTTTCTGCACAAGTTTTTAGTTAGCACAGGTTTACTTACAGAACTCCACTCACCAACAGATGCAATTTGTTTGTGAAGACAACATGTACTATATAACCAATTTTTTTAATTAAATATGAAGTGTTTCTAGACACTTCAGTCCTACACAAGAACTTGGAGATTTGGGTCTCCCAAATGGAGGGACAAACTTAGATGATCCCAAAACCATGAGCTTGCAATCTGCACTAATAAAAATCTTCAAAAAAAAAAAAAGAAAAAAAAGCTCCTGCTCCCTCTTCAGCCAAGATTTTACTGTGTGCTTACGCACTTTTGGTCTCTGAATGTCATCGAGGGCACATCTTGGAACACCACATGGTTCGCAGCTGATGAGCAAAGAGCTTGGATTCCCTTCCCCTGCAGCTTTACGAATGCCACAGGGTACTTGTTACGCAGGCAGACTGCATTAATTCTGCAAGTATGTCCACTTTTTTGGTTCAGCACAACAGTGCCAAAATGTGTATCTAGAGGATGCATCTCCACTAACAAAAGGAGCAGGAATCCCCTCTCTCTCTACTTCCTCTGGAGGTGTTTTGTTCACGGTTCAGTGAAGTGCATGGTAAACTGCAACCATGAGCAGAATGCTATTTAAAGGCACTTATGTGGGTCAGAACTAGAAATGTAATGGTAATCAGGACAAATGAAACAAACAGCTAGTTTCCTGGAAGCAAGCAAAAAAACCCCAAGCACATCAAGAAAAGACTGATGTCATTCTATTAAACAAGAATAAAATAAAAATTAAATTCAAGGGGTATTTAAAGTTTGTATCTTGTTTCTCGTATGTTGCAAAGCGGCATCAGTGTGAAGTCTACCAGGGCCCATATAATCCCACTAAACAGACTGCATCTGGGCAGAAATCAAGTTAGGAAACAAGAATTCGCGTTTGAGAGGAGAATCAGCAAACCTAATTATTAACTGCCTCCTACTGTGCTGCACTACAGAAAAATCAACAAATAACATTTCCCAAGCCAAATGCAAGAACCTAAGGTGTGAGGTGGCTCTGATGGACACACACTGCTCTCTCTTTGGTCACCAAATTTCCTAAATACAGGGAGATCCTGAAGATGCAGCCAGTTCTCCCAGGCTGTTGAAGAAAATTGCCCGGTCATCTCAGGTGGATTCCAAAGGAAGAATGCAACCCACACGCTCCCTCCTACCAACCAGCACTAGAGCACAGATCTCCTGCCACAGCTCGGCAGGGACAAAGTGCTGCTCAACCCCATCGTACACTGGGTGGGGGCGAACCCAGGGCAGTTTGGGATTTACCACTATGCCTTTTACATATTTACAAAAACATATACACAGAACTCTACAACCCTTAGGAACCCGGGGAAGGGAAGGGAGCATTGAGAACACAGCACAAGGCAGGCAGCAGGAGCATCTGCTTTCGGATTCCCAAAAGAGAGGAAGAGGAGAAGAAGAGAGAGAGGTTTCATACATTAGATTAGAATGGAAACCACAGGGCAGGAAAATGCATTCAGATTTTTTTTTTTTCCTAAGGTGGAGTAAGAACCCAAGAGTGAGTGAGTGGCCTCCAGAAAGATCCATTTCCTTTGCTTCACCATCAGATCACCAAACTGTTGTTTTTCCGTTATTATGTGAATACCAGGTGCTTCGTGCAGCTACACCCCACTCAAACACTGGGGCCTCCCATTTTCATGCTAAGCAGGAATAATCTTGCATTCTTTTTAAAACAGGAATTATTTTAGGTAGAGAAGGATGCAGAGATACAACAAAATTACTTCTTTGGGTGTTTTTATACTCTGTTCAGATTCTGCCCCATCCCTCATACAGGCTCTCAGTTTTGCAACTGCTTTTTGCTGTGAGTTGACAAAAAAGCAGTAGAAAACTTCATGGTCAAGGACTGGAAGAACATCTCTTTGGATCGCTTTGTCATATATTTATTAAGGATTCAGGATAAAATTCATCAAGGAACTCTTCAGCAATAATTTTTGTTTTAACTGAAAACCAGAAGCCTTGGGCTTTAGCAAGTGCACAAGAAGGTACTTTTCATAGTCATAAATCAAGTCTTCACAGAAAGCCTCCAACGTTAGTGTTGCCTAGAAGGGAAAGGGCAGCCGTGGGCGTTTAATACAGGGCTGTATGGATGGGAGAGAGAGAGTAAAGTTCATGTGCAGAGAGGAAAACACTGTTCTAGAACGCACAGGCAGTAGGGGATGAAGGATAGAGCTCACCACTTTGCCAGGCCAGTTATTTTTGTTCTTTCTTTTGCAATTACATCCAAACAAGTAGGGATTTGATAGAGGCCAGAGGCTATTCCCAAAGCCAAATAGAAATGACTAAAATCAAGACTAATTCACAGATAGCTCTGGCCTATAAATATCAGAAGACCAGCAAAGAGCAGAACAACTGTTTACAAACTCAGCATAGCTGATGATTTTGGTGAAGCGTATAGATTTTTATCTACAAAGGGAAGTAAAACTCTCTAACTAAGCCATAGAGACATTTATTTGTTCAAATTGTCTTATTTAAAAAACAAAACAAAACATGGTATTAAGCACAAACAAAGGATGGGGAAAGGGCTAACATTCATTTCTTTTGTATACAGATCAACTGCTTTCTGGTTTCCAGCTAATACAGAGGCTGAAGAATTTCAGAATGCATCTTGGGCAACATGGGTAGAAATCTGCAGAGGGCTCTGAACATAAACATACCCCGGAATATATGTTGAAGCAAAGAGGCCACCTTAAGACTGTGAACCTCAAATCCAAGCGAAAGGCACAGACTCTAAACCAAAACTGCTTAGCTGAATTGCAACTTCAAAGTCTCTTGTGTGCATGCACACATGTGCACACACGTGTGTGGGGGAAGGAGGGAAATTTTGTTTTAATTGAAAATGGGAATCTTAGCATTGATTAAGTCAAGCAGAGTATAGACATGCACTGTGCAAGCTTCCCCCATAGAGCTTTGGCAATGCACCTCGCTCCTGACCTGCAAAATTCCCTGCTATTCCAGTGCTGAACCTCCTGGGCAGAGAGAGAATCACATCAATTTGTCATTGTGGTGATACTGGTTATGTGATGAGAACCAATTGCCAATTAGGACAAAGATCACTGAATCTCTCTGCAGCTGACCTGAGCAACATTTGAAATCTCATCTCCAGAGAAATAAATTACCATTAACCCTCAGCAAAACCTCCCTCTTAATATATCCGTAAGATGAAAATAGGTGTGTGAATGCAAATTCAGTGGGGAGAGGTCCACATGGAGCAGGGCAAGGGGAACGAGGATGCTTATGTTTAAGCATCAAATATCTCAAACATGAAAGGTTGGTATCTCAGAAATGCTGAGTAAGTCTGCAAAATAGAGTAAATAAAATCCTTTCACATATGAGATCTGACAGTTTTTCTATATAAGTATTTTAACTCAATGAAAATGTGGTTGGAGGGGTGGGGGGCTTAGGCTTTGTTCTTAGAGTCTCCCATCCCACAAAGCTGTTTTTACCTTATTCTGCCTTCCCCACAGGGCATCCATTGCTAGTGCAATGGGCTGGTATGAAGGCTCAAGTGACTTACTGCCTGTTTGTTCAAAAGGCTGGGACCCCTGATCCCACATTACAGACAGGAGTGTCTAGCAGCATTTGTACATGCTGCCCAGAAATGACCATGCTCAGAGTCTGGATTCAGAGGGAACAGGAGACAGCCCCCAAAATAGCTTTTCCCTTCCCCC
>NW_009258549.1:1572647-1600566 GCF_000687185.1 Egretta garzetta
GCTGATCTCTACAGAGTATATTCTCTAGGCAATGAACTGCCTTTTACTCTGCCATCAAAACAAGAGAAACGGGTACAGAAACAGGACTTACCTTGGAGCCACGCTCATTAAAGATTATCTCTACATCAAGGATTTTTCCGAATTGCTGCAGAGAGACAAGTAGAAAAAAAAAAAAGATTTATTTTTGGCAATCCATTTTTCCTACCTTTTGGGGGCTGGCTTAGTGCAAGAAGGGAGGTGAGAATATTTCCATTTCTAGCACACAGGCAAAGGCATAAAATCCCAGTGACGTGACCCAGTTCTCTCGGGTTAGGACATGCGGATCCCCTTGGTCACAACACCAGATTTTCTCACAAAAGTCTAAAGGAAGAAAAACAATCTCCAGAAGAGTTTTAGGGATTTGAGGTGGCTTTTCTTTTCCCCCTTTTGATCTAAACAGTTCTTTCTTCCCACATTCTACTATTTCATCTAAGACATGGTTATATGATTTCATCTCAGACATCTAACAACATTTCTTAAATGTAATTCAGCATTTCATCTTCCTCCTGAAACGGCTATCACAAAGAGAAACCTTAACAGTGATGTCTTTCCTCTGGAAGGGATAGTCACATAAGACTCCCAACCTCAGGGATTCCAAACCCTGAATCTCCTCCCTGCCCCCCCCCTTTACTTTCCAAAACTCCAAGCCTTCAAAAGAATTGATGGCAGATTCAGAAAGCATGAAAATGGCCAACACCCAACAGTGTGTGTTCTGAAAAGGTATCATGCAACTTCAACCTGTGACATAGAGCAAGCTGTCAATGATAACCCATACAAGTTTATCATGTATGATACAATTCTGACCTCTGCCTCAGCCTGAAGGCCCCGAGGAGAACAGGGCCCCGCTACCCCGCACTGTTTCAACAACTGGTTCCAAAGAGCAAAAATGGGAAATGAAAGCTACAAGCTAGAAAGGAGATTTACCACACTCTGTGGAACCATATATGGATCACATCCTTTACCTTGGAACACATTACAATATTGTTCACAGAATGGCTGGGGTTGGAAGGGACCTCGGGAGATCATCTAGTCCAATCCTCCTGCTAAAGCAGGTTCACCTAGAGCAGGTTGCACAGGACATTGTCCAGGCGGGTTTGGAACATCTCCAACGAAGGAGACTCCACAACCCCCCTGGGCAGCCTGTTCCAGTGCTCTGTCACCCTCAAAGTAAAGAAGTTCTTCCTCATGCTAACTGAACCTCTTCTGCTTCAGTTTGTGCCCACTGGCCCTTGTCCTGTTGCTGGTCACCACTGAGAAAAGTCTGTCCCCATCCTCATGACATCCACCCTTAAGATATTTGTAAGCATTTATGAGATTGTTATTGAACTTGGCAGACTCAAACCAGTCACCTTACAGGTGAAAGCATCACCACTTAACAGAGCCCTGCAACGCTCTGTCCTCTAGAAGTGTCAATGTTGCATTTCCAAACTGGAGGTCTGCTCTCCAGAAAGACAGGCCTAAGATCTCATTTTCAGGAGCAGTCTTCATTCTAGAGACACATATTGTGCTCAGACAAATGCTATATCTGAGCATTTTTCCCCACCCCATTATTTACAAAAGCTTCTGTCAACATGGTTTTGATCTCAGGGCTTGCAGAAGCTTTAAAGGTGATAGCGAAGGAAGAGTCAACAAGAAAAGAAAGGATGGTTTCAGAGTTAGGAAAGATGACAAACTCAGCCTCTGGACACTGGGACACTGTCCACTTTGCCACAGTGCTGTTAGTATACTACTTGCCTTTTTTTTTTTCTTCTTCTTAAAAATTAACATTTCCATTTGGAGTCAAGCGGGTATAGTGCTCATTTTGTGGGTGTTCTGCTTGAAAGGCTTGTGGCCAGATTTGCAGACACAGAACATTACAACAGTGAGCCATGATGACTGAGGAGAAGCTCTGAATATGTAAAGCAATAAAAAGCTATTAAGTCCCTTGAACAAGTATTCCACAACTGTCTTCAGGCAAACAAAACGCTTCCAACAATTTTAGCTATAGTTTGTCTGCTTCCATTCTCCATTCTTAAAAAGGAGATAGTTGTATTCTTTTACAAATGTTGGTTCACAGATGTTGTTTTTACTGTTCTATTGTTTAAGGACAATACTTTATCTTCTATTCATCCCAAGAACAATTGAATTCACAATATCCCACGTTACACGAAATTTGAATAATGCTAATGTAAACATGCATCTTCCTCGAAACCTCAACATCTCAACAGCTTAGGCTTGATCCATGCTGGATCCTCTTTTGACCACTGCTGTGCCAATCACAGCTAAAATACATTTTCTATTTCTATCCCACGCTTGGCGTGGGCTTGTCTATAAAGGAGATTAGCCATTGATTGCTTTTTGTTGTCTTTGCTGCATATGGCTTGGGCACTGCCATGAAAGAAATCAGTCATGATTACTTTCTTGGTAGACTATTTCAGTGTTGTTACACGACAGGGGCTGAACCAATTTAACAGCTCGCAGTTGCTGAAGGGCTGCGCCTGCTCCCT
The DNA here is from genome assembly GCF_000687185.1 of Egretta garzetta. Classification (NCBI taxonomy): domain Eukaryota; kingdom Metazoa; phylum Chordata; class Aves; order Pelecaniformes; family Ardeidae; genus Egretta; species Egretta garzetta. Next base: position 1,575,173 of record NW_009258549.1, read on the forward strand.
CGTCCTTCCTCGTCCAGTCTCACCAGCTTCCTAAAGCTGGCCCCAGTTTTCATTCTCACCTGTAGATAAACTGATACAGCTCACCAATCCTGTGAAAAAACTCACCCAACAAAAGGAATTAATACAAAGTTTTTGATGATGTACTGATCTGAAGTGGCTCAAAAGGTCAGGTGAGCATTAGGGCTCTGAGAAGCAAAAGGGAATGGAAAGCAGCACACCCTGCCCAGCAGCAGGATCTGTCCCTGCCAGATCAGCTCAGCTGCCTAGCCTTGCCACACACGCTGAAACAGCCGGGCCCTCGTTAAATGCAAATGCCAAAATTATTTTCAGAATCTTCACCGTCTTCTACCTCATTAGAATCATCTTGAAAGAGAACAAACTGTGCAGCTTCTGGTGCACAATTATGCCGTGCCATCTCCCCCTTTCTCCACACCCAGCTGGGGCCTGGATCCCCAAGTATTGCTGCCAGCGCTGCCTGCCAGCCCCCCTTCGGCCAAGCTCACCGCGGCGCAGGGTTTCCACGCCGACGGGAAATCCTGTCCTGTGCGTTTAGTTTCTTGCGGCTAACAAAAAGCTGGCGGTAACGCTGAACGCACGTGGTCTGAGCTAGGTCCACGAGAGGTGGCAGGGCTGCCTCCCTGCCCGGTAGATGATGGAGGTACATCATTTCCTAGATGACAGAATTGCCAAATCCTGCGGTTGTGGCGAGCACAGGCTTGGCATCTACTGCAGCGGGCTACATCCACCCACGCGAACTGCCCCGATCTCTTTTCTACCTAGGAGCTGTGGGTGTTTGAAGAGGCAGGAGGGAAGGACCTGCTTGGCAGAGAAGAAGCAGAGACAACAGGGGGCTAACCGCCAAACTGAGGTTTGCTGGGGAGAGGTTTCCTGCTCCATGAAATTCCCTGGAAGAAAGCAGGGTGGCTGTGAGGCAGGACATGAGCTGGACTGTCAAGGCTCTGTCTGCCGCAGCCGTTGCCACAGCTGCTCTGAGAGCTTCCAACACCACGGCTCTCATCCTCCCTGCTGCAATGGTTACAGCAGGTCCAGCACTGGAGGCACTTTTTTTTTTTTGGTAGTGTGCCAGAATTTTCCTGAAGAATGAAAGCTGGAAAAAAGAACTAGTTCATTTTAACAGCTTATATCTCCTTCAAAGCTGAATCTAATTTAGTGGAACATAAAAAGGCACTTTGTTCTCTGATGGTGCTTCCCCTACCAAATGTCAACAGCCTACTGCAAACAATGGAAGTTTTAAGAGGTCCTTAGTGAAAGGTCACAATTTTTGTATGGAAAATGCTAGGCCGCCTAAACACAAGGGTCAACACCACAAGCCCCCATAGTAATTTTTTAAAATAATGTATACAGGCATGTTTGTATTTTCCAGCAGACGGAGGGTCTGGCCAAATAAAACAAGACCCATGCTTATGTTATCCACGAGGACTAACCCTCTAATCTCTAACCTTGAAGACATGAATCACTGTGCTCGCAGACCCGACTTGTTCACTCAATGATTACCAAGAACTTCTACTTACAACCCTGCACCACAGCTGGGGGGTGGGGGCTGAAAAAAAAAAATCCTCAGAGTTCACAGCCTCCAAAGAAGGCATAGCAGGACTACACATCTCAAGTGCTCCCCACCATGACTTAAACAGCTTACTACGCGACCAAGAAACCAGCACCTCCCATCACATGTCAGGTTGTGCAAGAAGCCTCCACCATGAACTGCTCATGCACACACCGTATGATGGATAGATACACACACACACACACATTTCCAGCCATGTCATGGCATAGGAGCTATAGCATCTTGTTTTATCTTAGCACTCCATTTCCTGGAGCGACCTTGTACCAGCTTTTAGTTATTTTTCTGTAGAGCAGGTAAATGAGAATCGTCTCCTCTACAATGGTAGCAGGGACTGCCGGAAGTAACAGCTTTAAGAGGCATAAAGACATTAACAGACATTAGCTTGACCATGATGTAACTTACAATAAATGCAAGGGCATTGTGCAAGGAAAGGTATGTGCATGCTGTGTGTTTCTTTCCACCCAGATGACATGAAGGCAGATTTTTCCAGCAGAGGCCATAACTACATTACATATAATAAATTTGAGAGATCTGGCACCAGAGAGCTTTTGCCTTCCAAGGCACTGACAGTTTGGTAGGGCCCCTCCGGTAGGCTCTGTTCCAGCTGGCCCTGCCTCCTCTCTCTGTCTAGAGCTTTCAAAATGAGCTCCAAAACACACCAGACAAATAACTTAACCCTAAAGATGCAAACAATAGGAAGTGCAGGGCAAATTCTCTAAAATCGTGGAACGAGAGGTAACGTGAAACACCACACAACCACCTCCCATCCCTACAAGAGAACTCTGTATGCCCAAGCAGCTTTGCACCGGCCCTACAAAATTCACTTATAATGAGCACCGTGAACTAGCTACACCTTGAAGGTACCAAACAGTCCATTCTCAAAGACGGTCTAAATTCAAAATAGCCAGGAAGCCAACCTCCTGTGCAGGAAACCATTTCGGGTCCTCAGGCTTGAAGCGCGTGAGCAAGAGCATTTCATGTGCAGGACAGGTCCGTGCTGCAGAGAGTGTCCTTACCCTAGCTCCCAGCTCCATGGGATATACTTTCAGCTAAGAACAGCCGACTCCATCGTAGCATGTGTTCACATGGGGTCTGCCAGAGCTACGCTGCTATCAGTACATGAACTTCCTCACAAAAAGCTGGGACACATCTCTTCAAAATAGTGGGGTCAACCCTGCTACAGCCAACGCTGTTCAGCCAAGCTACACCAGTATGCTTTGCTGACAGGAAGATGGAAGCATCAAGGATTTATAAACCAAAGCACTACCATAGTTTACCAACTGAACAGACAGTAAACAAGCACCAACAAGCCCTTATTAGGGTTGACCTGTTGCCCAACAAAACACAGATGTTTTCTAAGAAACCAGACTTTAAAAGGAAGCCACACAAAGAGCACAGATTTCTAACAGGATTTACAGACCACAGCCATCCCAGCAAACAAAGCAACGAGGAACATAGTTTGTCAGTCATTTGTTATCCTCTGACTCACAAATAAAAGATTTTCACACAAAACAGTGAGATGGGGGTTGAACAGTACCACATGGCACCGTTCCAGAGATCTTAACACCAGGCCAGCTTCCAGGTCTACACTTCCAGCTCCTTGTTGCTGCCTTGTACCATCCCCAGACGTGTAACTGCACTGTAACCTGGTACTGCTGACATGGAAAAGGTACTTGGACCTATGCCCATAAAAGCAGCACAGATTCAAAACTCAATTTGAGAGGACTCAAGACACGTAATAAAAGACAATGCCATGTAATTTCACCCAGGCCTTTTATGCAAGTAAATCCAGCAACAGCACAGCACTGTTTCCCAAATGACATTCAGCCTGGTCTCACCGCGGGCTCTTCTAGTAACTCATACAAAAAACAAAGCAAATCTTAGACAAATGTATGATCCGGTCATCACTGTCTTCCACCAGACGGTCACTACAGAAGTTTCTACGCACCGTGGCGTCAGCACATAGCTTTTGTGGAGCAAGACGGACAGCACTATAGCTGCTGACACAGCTGCAGTGGCACCAGCACCCCTGTGCAGAAGTACCATGGTCCCCAGCGTAGCCGTGCAGACAAAGCAGGATGCTCAAGCAGCACTGAGCACGCAAGTCCTTTACGAAAGGTGATTCCAGAAATTGCCCTGGGGAATCACGTCAGTGTAAACAGCAGCGCCTCTTCTAACCCCAACCTACATCGGCAGGAACAAAGTACTACCCTGCAATGGGGCTGGAGCGCTCTCTCATCACAGGAAGAGCTTGGAAATAAGAATCATCACAAAGAGGCCACCGTGCGTCATAGTGGTTGTTCTCCAGCTTTTAGGACTTGTTACGTGTGATCCAAGCACATAGGACTTGTTACGTGTGATCTGTGGCCAGTATTATTCAGAGATGAAAAAACTAAAATACATCTTGATATCCAGAAGACAGGATTTCCTCCTTCAGATGTCCACTCCACTCAGAAAGCAGAGTCCCTTTCAGCAACTCTCCTGTTGCCGTACTTCAGGCTTCACTGCATCAACACCTGCAGGTCAGAGCTTCTTGGTCTATCACATTATTTACCTACTTACCTTAAGGCCTAATGAGTAGTTTTCTGCCATTACCAATACTCACATATCACAAATTACTTGTGTATTTAGATTTATTTACTGGCAAATACAGACTTAAAGTTCTACCAAATTCTTGGTGAGAAAGAGCTGTAGTCTGGCTTGTTACTGCTTTAGCCTCAAAGTATAGATAGGCTCATGGAGGTGTTTTGCACTCTTGACACCAGAATGAAGCTGGATGAGAAATTATATCCACTGAGATATTTTAGGAAGTACAAAGTGCCAAAGTGTTTCCCCAGAGGCCGAGATCTGAAGGCTACAGGAGCTTCCAAAGATATATGAGCTCCCAGAGCTGTGCTGCTTGGATGATACAAAGCAGTGGTCTACCACAAACATACACCATAAGGAACCTTGCAGTAGGGATATGAATTATGCTTAGAGAGGGAAAAGGGTAACAACATTACCTGCCTTAAAATCCAATGTAGTTACCATTCTGTCACCTTTAATAAACAAAGTTATAAATAACTTCATTAACTGAAGTTATTAAATGTGACAGAATGGTCACCTTTATATAAAACAGGTATGCATTATTACTGCGGTAGCTGACAATGCACAAAAACCCTTTATCAACTGGGCTGATGATGTTCCCCACCAGAAGCAGTTAACAGCCTATAAGTAGTAGCCATGGAGTGGAGTGAGCAAGTTTTAAAAAAGGCAGTGTCTCCATCTGAAGTCAGAACCTGCGAGAATTCACACCCTGTACTGTGCTATCCCACCTTCATCCACAATCGACATCAGCATAGTCCTTATTTTTATCTTACGCATCTCCTTTCTTAAAAATAGTCAAAGATTCTTGAGCAAAGAGCATTTCACCACAGTAAATTCTGAGAAACATCAATTCCGACTCCTCATACTGATGCTCTCACAACAGATAAGAAGGATTTAGTGTGCCGACACCCATATGAACTACCAAAACGATGCACTTTGCTTGGTTTGTGGAGGCAGTTCATGATTCAGCTTGAGAACAGACAGATTTTCCTCTTGCAGGCAGTCCAACCCAGCCTCCATCTTCGCCAGGAGGCTCTGAAGTCCAGAACTGACCAGAGTATCCCAGCCTGTTATATACTGGGAGGAAAACTGCTTCTTGAAGCCTAAGAGGGAAGGACTGAAGCTATCAGCCATGACATACAAGCACAGACACTACCATAGCACAAAGCTGAAAAGGACTGGAAACATGTTGAGGGAAACATGAGCTTTTCTTCTGCATACATAGTCCAGTAAGGAAGGGAACGGCCTACCAGCAGTTAAGGAGAAGACTACTACCATCATGTCGGAGTCCTTACACGCGCTAGCCAAAGAACACGGCTATCCTCAGAAACTGGATAATAACATTTTGAAAAGAATTGCTAACTTGTTTTTAACAGCAACAGCAAGTCTTCTACTCCCTGGTAAGTTGTTCCATTGTTTAAATTAGCCTAAATGACTAAGATTTTTTCTCTTATTTCAAGGTTAATTGCGTTAAATCTCAGCTTCCAACTGGAAAAATCTTATTATGACTGTAAACAAGACCTAAAAGCCCTATTAGTAGGTATCATCTCTTATTATGACTTTACAGTCTTGTTTACACAAGACCTAAAAGCCCTATTAGTAGGTATCATCCATGCATAAGCACCTGTACAGAACAGACTTGTCATCTCCCAACCTCTCTTTAATAAGCTGAATAAATCATGTACCCAACACCTTACACAGTTAAAGAGCCACTCATCTTCCAAGCCCTAGATTTTTTTTTTTTTTTTTTGGTCCTAAACTGATCTCAGAACTGAACAAAAATTATGCAGTCACAGTCTTTTCAACTTTGAACATGAGCAAGATCACATCCCTCCTTCAACCTGATACCTCCCTTTGCATTGTTGAAGTACCGATCTTCCACGATCACTAGTACTCTCCCAAATCAGTGTTTTCCAAAGAAAGTTTTCCATCCTACAAGCACAGCCCGGTTCCCATGTACTCGGTACTCTGCACTGAGCTGCCTCAAACACATTTTTGTTGGATTTATTGTCAGTTAACCAGGCATTTCAAGTTATTCCTTAACAGTAACCTTATCTTTCTCTTTCCTCCTCCTCAAATAGTTTTTTAACTGCAAGCCTTACTGGCAAGATCTTAATAGTACTGTCTCCATGGGTTGATATAGATGCCGAAGAGGACTGCCACTGAAACAGATCCCTGGGGAAACTGATGCTAGAAACAGTCTTGATCACTTATGTCTCCCCAGTAACCACTATTTTTTATTATCTATCATTGAAGAGGTTTTTAATCCATCTAATGTGCACTGTGTTTACTTGAGGTAATTATTCTTTTTCTTAAAAATCAAAATTGGTCACTTGGATGAATTCAATTGGTTCAGCAATGTTCAAATGTATCAGTATTGCTTTGTACAATCTTGTCAAAATAGAAAAGACAATATTTGCCTGAAAAGATGTATATTACCTAATACAAAGTCACGCTGAATAGATATTAAACAGTTTCTTCAGATTCTAATGGTTTTTCAAACATTCCAAAACTATTTTTATCTTGGATCAACATATGGATAATCACTTTGTAGCTCTTTGGGTCATACCTTTCAATTTTTTCAATAGTGAATCCTGGTGGGTAGCGTTCCAGCTTTCTGCAACATCCCTAGCTTACAAGAATTGGCTAAAAATTAGCATTAATGAATAAAAGAGCTCCTTGCTTTGGCTATTATCTTGAATATACCTTATCTAGATCTGCTGGTTTAAAAATATTAGCGAGCACCGTCTAATCCTCCTTTGTTACACATACAAACCCAGATATTGTACAAATAGCCCTTGTTACATCATAAACACATCAAGCTGGGTTTTTTTGATGGTTTTTCTGGTTGGTTTGGTTTGGTTTTTTTTCCCCCCCCGGAAACACACAACTATTTCCTAATTTTATATTGGACCTACACCTAGATCTTGTCTCTTTGCATGTAAAAAACCTGATGCCTTCTCTGAACCTACATCAGCGATATCTCCATGATTAGCACATTTCCTTTCTTACCTGCTTCTTTAAGTTTGCAATTACATTCCTTGCCATGTACTTCCTCCTCCTCTTCATCCTCTCTGCCTAATGTGCAGAATGCTTTGTGTTTTATTAAAACAGTTTCAGCATCTGTGGAATCATGCCTTTTTGGCCATCAGTATGATTTTGCTGAATGCTTTATGGCTTCCATTAAAACTTCCCTTTTAAAGGTACCTTCCTGGGCAGTTATCCTGCCAATTGTTTAAACTCAAAGAAACAGACTCTTCTGAAGCTCCTTACATTACTGCCTGATGCCATATTCTGTTTGCACAAAGTAAATACAGACAAATAACAATCACCGGTACCTAGGCAACCGTGGGATTTCAGGTCAGCTATTAACTCTTCTTTATCTGCTAGAACAAGGTCAACTATTGATTTATTCCACGGTGGGTACAGAACAGTGTGCATTAAAAAATGACCTATTCCTTCCAGAAGCTTTCTGGAAGTCTTTTTATTGGCATCATGAAATGTCAAGTAAATATTACCTGTTTTAAGCAGACTATTTTATTTGCTTCCCTATAAGAAGCATATACATAAGGAAACGTTTGTTCCATTCCTGAGGATTTCTCAGGGACCTGTGAGAAACACATAATAGGTGAAAGATGGTTTGAAACCCAAATAACTTGAATTTGTCAGGAAATCCTTATGTCTGCAGCTCTCATGAATGCTGAAGGTTTAGAAAGCGTTATGCAATTTCCATTTAATTACAGATGGGACAACACGTCTGAAGTCCACCTCTATTCAAGTCTGGACGAAAGCATTAGCTAACGTTCTGTGCCCCAGGACTGGGCTGACCTCTCGCATGTTGTTCCATCCTCAGGGGACTCCTTTACTGCCTCCCTACCATCACATTTATTTCTTCCTCCACGGCTTTGCTGTCTAACCAATTCCTCTCTTTGTACAGTAGCTTGGGAAAATCACTCCAGGCAAGGATTTTGAGTCTCTCAGATATGACGTTGAGGAGATGTGACCTGACACACAGAAGGGAGAGGGAGAAGATGGGGGTTACAAGCTAGCCACAGCTGAAGACTCAGACAACCATGTAGGAGAAAGGGTGGGTTTCAATGAGTCACCCAAGGGAAAGCCATCCTGATCCTGAAAAAGAAATAGGAGTGAGGCGGATTCAGAGAGAAACGCTCTCCCACTTGAGGCTCTGAGCATGCTGAGAGAAGCAGCAGCAAGAGAAAAAGGGCCAGGTGAACTAACAAAAGGTTTTACAGGGAACATACCACTTATCCCAGTTAAAAATCACATCACTGCACCTGTAACTGGAGATGATGTTTAGGGAAAAAAATAAACCAACAACAAATAACTTGGGGAACAACAGAAACCAACTCATATAGTGTATTTCCTCAGCCCTTGTAGGTACAACTATTTGGGCACCGCTTGGGCCCAAAAAAGGATGGGAAACCTAAATGCAAGCAGTTATGCTGCATTTTCTACAAGTGACCTTTCAGGACAGCAGTTCATTCACATTGCCTGGGTGTCCTAACCTGCAAAGCAGAGGTAAGAGTCACCAGGACAGGGGTGTTCTTGTCATTTCCATTTTCATCCACGTCCCCCACACCAGGAGCACAGGGAGGAACAGCATCAAGGTGAACGAGCGTGAAAGGGGACAGTCGTCAAGCCAAGCACTGGTCTCGAGGGAAGGGGCAGCAGCAACGTGGAATGCTTTATGTAAGCGATGCAGCTCCCAGGAGAGGGGAGCAGCAGTAGAATGGAGCAGGACGTGCTAAATACAGATTGTAGCAGGTGGTCTGAGAACTGGCTGTGATTTCAGCAACCGGTTTATCCAAACCGGACGGAACTGCCTACCGCACAGCCCTGCAACAGCAAAAAGCAAGCTAAAAAACACAAAAGCAGAACAGGCGACTGAAGATTCAGCAATCACAGATTGCCAGGAGATGAGTTTCACCCTGAAAACATTCCCACGGATGTCAAGAGCGCGACAATCTAACATATGAACAACACGGAAGCAAACCCAGGCTTCTTGCAAAAGAAATCACAGAATCGTAATTCTGGCTGGGACCTACCTCCAGAGGTCATTTAGCATAAGCCCTGCTCAAAGCAGGTCTAGTGAGATCTAGCGGGCCAGGCTGTGCCCAGTCAAGTCAAATACCTTCAACGATGGAGGGTTCGACAACCTCTCTGGGCAACATGTTCCACTACTTAACCACCCTCACAGAAAAAAAAAAAAAAAAAAATTCTGATACCTAATTGAAATTTCTCATGTTCTGACTTGTGTTTGTTGTCTCTCACCTTATCATTACACACAAACAAAAAGAATCTGGCTGCATCTTTTCTGCATCCTCTAATCACGTAGTTGCAGACAACAAAAATATCCCGCACTCTGCTTTTTCTTCTCAAAGCTGAATGGGCCCAGGTCTCAGACTGTAGTCACATGCCATGTTCTCCAGCCCTGACCACCTTAGTGGTGGCCACTGGGCCTGCTCCAATATTTCACTTAGATTAATTCCAGTTCTTGCCCTGGAGAGCCCAAACTGGACACAGTATTCCAGACCCAGTCTGACAACTGCTGAAGACCGGGGGAAGATCACATCCCTGGGCCTGCTCCCTGCTCACTAACATAGCCGGTTGGCTGCCTCTACCACAAGGGCAGGCTGCTGCTTACATTCCTTTTGTTGTCCACCAGGACCCCCAAATCTTTCACTGCAGAGCATCTTCCTAGACAACCGGCCCCCAGCCTGTGCTGCTGCAGGGCTTATTCCCTCCCAGACAGAAGGCTTGAAACTCACTCTTGTCGAGTATCTTAAGATTCCTGTCAGCGCACTTCTCCAGCCTGGCCAGGTCCCTTTGAACAGCAGCCTTGCCCTCCTGCATTTTGACCACTCCTCTCCATTTGGTCTCATCCACAAAATAGCTTTTTGTGGATACAAAAAGCTTCAAGAAGAAGGAGCAAAGATCTCTCACAATATATAGCAATTGGGACTCTTGCGGGAGACCGTCAGTGAAATTTTTAACATTTCTGCACATTTTGTTCACTTTGTACCATCCAAGCTATGAGGAGATAAGCCCAGTTCTTCTCTCATTTGTAGCAGTCTAAATCCATGGATTCGAGACATTTACAACACTGTAACGCTACTCGCCTTGTGAATGCATACACACCCACACAGATGGTTCAAGAGATGCAACAACTGAAACAGGAATACTGCAGAATTTGGAGGAGCAGCTGGCTGTGTAGTTAGGACCAAGGTGGCAAGAGGAACCTTAGCTTTGACTCCTGACTTGAGTCCTCTGCAATGCATCTCAAACAGGCAGCGACTGCCAACTTCATAAACAATAAGAAATATTTCTGAAGACTTTAAAACATGCCATCAACCAAGAATGCTACCATCATATCCACAAGTCAAATATTCCTGATGAAGAAGATATATAGATGCTTCACCTCCAGATTAGGTCATGAAGCACCTAGCTCATTTATCTCTGTGTTCCCATGGAATGAGTCACCGCCTATACTCATGTGAACAAACTCTTCCTCAAAGAGCTTATAAAATTGAGAACGATGAATAACATAAAAAGAGTATGGAATACAAACTATTTGGTCAAAAGAAACAGAATGTGTATCATACACAGTGTAAAATACCATTGGACTTGCACTAGCTTCTCCACATGCGATTGCTAGTTGGCCAATTCCTTGCAGCAATTTTTCATCACAGAAGTGGATCATGAGGAAAGACATAAATATTTCAACAAGTTTCTAAGCAACTTAAAAACAGTGCTTTGCAAGGGATATATTAAGTCAATGTTTAATCCTAGTCTTTACTGGGAAATAAGGTGAAGTTTCGTTTTGTTGGGTATTTTTTTTCCCCCCAAACCAATTGTTATGTTACACTGAACATCCTGATATGAACAACACAGTTATAGTTTTCATTTTACCAGCTGAGGTAAATTGCTACCAATTGTCCTAACCCTGCAAATATTTTACAGTGTGCTGACTAACTTGAGGGGGAAGGGCTTTTCATTCACAAGAATGCACCAGCACTGTATGTCCCACCTGTGGGGAAGGAGAATCCGGCGTGCCTTAAAAGGCACTGGTAACTTACCCCAAACATCTGCCGAAGGTCAGGATCTCGAAAGCGGAAGGGAATGTTAGACACATGAAGTCGTTTTGGAGTGGATTTGCTCTCGGTATTCTCACTGCTCTGTGTCTGTGATTGCTGTCCATCTGTCTGTGCCCCTCCTTCTGTCTGCTGAAATCAGAAAGACAAAAGCATGTGCATGAATGGAAACCACACAAATTCCTTTCACGTGCTTTGTCTATCTCTTTTTAGGTATTAGTACTACACTTGCAACTGCAGTATCTAGCACTTGACAATTACTTTGATAAAGACAGTAACACTTAACAATTGATCTGTTGTTCTTCCCCTCCCTTTCCATGAGTAAACAGTAATGAGATCTCAGCCTCCCTCCCCTCGTATCACCTTTTAGCTTAGCAGATTTGCCTTTGGTTTTCTTAAATTGCTTCTCTCTTTTTGCCTGTTCTTCCTCACTTCAGCTGCTACCATATGAAAGCTCTAATGAAGAGGCGGATCTTTCATATCCTGAAGCTGGGAGGTAGTACCGCCACTCTAATCTCATGTGGCAGGATGTTCATGCAATCATCAAAATCCCACAGCTGAAGTGGCAGCTCTTCACTGGGCCAATACCAGAAATGCATCCCCAGGCAAAACGGCATCTGCTCTGTCAAGCTCCCTTCAGAGAAACATTACCCCAAAAGAAGATCTATAATTAAATGGTAAAATCCATATATGAACAGCTTACGGATGTCTTTGATTAACTTTTCTCGTACATTTAAAAGTCAGCCCAGGGACAGGAAACAATCATTACCACTGCAGAATTTATAAAAACTCCAAGTACTTCTTTCTGCTACCAATTCCACAGCCAAAACAAGGGAATTTGTTCCAGCATTCCCAAGCACCGTCTGGCAGAGCAAAGCCAGGTCAAGGGGTGACCCAGGGGTACTTGTGCACAGAAAAAGTACAGCAAGAAGGCAGAGGAATAAGGAAGACCAGTGTGCTGGGGAAGAGACCCAACGCTCCCAGAGAGATGACTGGCAGGGGAGAAGAAAGGAAGAGAACCCCAGCTGCTTGTACTGGGCTTAGACTAAGAAGTAGTAAAATTTGAGCACAGCACTAAATATAAAGGCAAGGCCCTTTTGCAAAATAGCTTGATGAGAAAATGGTATTTTTCGCACTTCAGTCAGAAAAATGACCTCAAAAACTCAGAGCTGCAGAACAAAGTAGACTACAATTTGGTCGGTTTTATTGCTCTATCCCTTTCCAAGAGCGTGCATTGACAGGCCAAGGTATTCAAAGAGCACCCACGCACTCACTCTATCTCCTGCTGCTTGCCTTGGCCTCCTAGGAGTCATGCTTTGACCACCTGTGTGATGCACTTTCAACTGTCATTTCATTTCTTTAGATGCCAACCTGACTTCTTCCTTAACCCAGCAAGTGAAAAGAAGTCCTACGAGAAGGCAAGGACTGTGTAATTGCTAGAGTCAGCCTTTTTTAGGCACCTTCAAGAACACACGTAGGCCTTAAAAATAAAGATTTAAAGGGTGGGTGTGTGTGTTGCTTCCCCCCCCACGCCCCCACCTTCTAACTACACAATTTGTGTACCAAAGAGGAAAGAAATCTCGGGGGAGTTGCCCACACTGGCTCCTCAATCACTGACTGGACCTGCTAGACTGTTCTGCACATCATTCAATATACAACACTTCATGAATATTTGGAAAGAAACATCTCTCCACGGATAAGGTGGCAACATTAAGAAAGCTTCTTCTGGCCAGAAACGTTTCTTACAGACATGACCTTGAACTTTCATATTGGTTATAAAGCACTGACAAGAGCAAACAGTAAGCACTGGGGCCTCGTTGCACTGCGCAATGCCATGGCAGCTTTCCATTTTATTTCAGTAGGGCTGCGCAAGCAGCACAAAACATGTTTGATCTGGTTAATATAAATTAAGCTGCGATAGGAAGAATGAAGATACCGCTCTGCAAGTATCTCTACTTCCTAGAGCTGTGCAAGTCTCGGGAGAAGCCTAGCAGGATGAAGCATTTTTATTTGGCTAAGAGTCATCCATTCCCCGAGCATCAAATTTTCAAGAACAACCTCAGAAACTTCCAATTCATCATATCTAAAAAGCTGCCTCCCCCTCTTCCAAGTTCCCCTTCCTGTCCAACCCTCACCCCTTTAACAAAATGCATCTCCAAACACACAGTGAGTGCACACTAGGGGGAAGAATCGATGCAGCTGGCTTGCGATTAAATCACACCATGCTATTTGGTAGTTTTATTTTTATGACTCCATCAGAGTCCTTTGCTCCTCAGGGCAAATCTGTCCAAGAACGACAAAACACAGAAGTAGCCTATCCATCCCCACCGTACACAACACCTGCAAGCAAGTGCTCCAAAATAACTCCCCCAAATCATCAACACTCCTGCCAGAAGGGATCTCTACAATCCACTTTGGAGCCCCGCTAGTGCAATTTGCCAAATCCCATGTTTTCTATGGCTTTGTGTGGAATTGGCAAGTGGGCAAACACCCATGCACACAGGTGCATCCTCAAACACACACGCTAGCGCATCTTCTGCAGTGCGAATGAGGAAAGGCACAGAATCCGAACGGTGCCGACAAAAACGTTTTAGTCTTTAAATTCAAATATAGGTTGCACAGGACTAGATCTGCCGCTACTGCACACTGGAGGAAGCCAGGAGGTCGTCGGCACTCCTCTCCCAGCCATTTGTTCACAGGCAGAGGGCAGAACTCCTTTCTTACCTTGGGTGCGATGTATCATGTACAGCGGCCTGCTCAAAAGCACTCGCAGCTGTTCCTGCATATGGCAGGGTGCTGCTGCCACACAGCAGTCGCTTTGCAGCACGTGAGATGTGTACAGTAAGGCAAAGGCTTCAAAGAGGAGAAACGACAGAAGGAACAGGGGATCTTGGCCCATTCTTACCTTTTTGACTATACCAAGAGTCCTCAAATGCTTTTCAGGCTTTCACAGATCCTCATTTTTCAGCAGTATTTTAACATTAAATGCCTACTCTCGCTGGATGCTGTAAGCTCCCTCATTTCTATTGTCCACGGCCCTAAGGTAAGATTTGAACTTTTCAACTACTGTAACATCAGCTCAATATGTTTGTCTACTGCCACACATTCAGCTACAACGTAAATGAAAGAAATAGCCTCCTCGGATCTTGCTTTTATTTCCCCCCCCCGTTATAGTTATTCCTTGTCTTAATTCATTAGGAATGAGATGAAAGGAAGGGCCTGGAGCCTGTTCTCAGGCAGCACATAATGGAGACTGGCAACAGCGCTACCCTGACCGAGCCAGATGATAAAAGCCCGCATTTCACCGAGTGCCCACTCCCCACCCCGACTCCTTCCCCAACACCGAGCTTCAGCTCCTTCCTGCTGGCCTCAACATCAACACTTCACAGCACAGAACCTGCCCTCTCCCTTCGGTACAGCCAGCCGTCCAGCTCAGAAGGGAGCTCCTACACATTCCCAGGGCCTCGATGCCTGCCATCAGGCAACGCAGAGACATGCTGCGGCAATGATCCTGCGTTTAGAAACAGTACTGGAGCCGCCTTACCTCCTCAGCACAGCCTGCGTAACACATGCAGGTGATAATGTCATTCGTGCCTGCACACGCAAGCTTCGAGCTCTGCTCAAGGTCACCCAAGAAATGCATCAGAGCTCAGGACGCGCGCAGTACCTGCTTCGCTTTTAACTACTTGCTGCCTGCACCCCCGTGCCAGCTCCTCCCTTGCACCCGCCAGCAGTAGGGAGGAGAACCCTAAGCAAGAAGAGGCAGCCGCTAAGAGAAGCATGGGTGTCTACATGTGCACGTATGCATGTAAAAGGGAAGAGGGGTACCTGGCAACACAAGGGTGTTCCAAAAGGTTTGGGGACAGCTCTACAACCATCTTCCCACCTCTTGGCTATGCTCTCCTGTCCTAAAGAAGCTGGTGAACAAGCAATTGCTGAGGATTTCTCCTCGGCGGGAGGGAGGCAGGAGCTCCAGCACCACCTGAGCACCGAGCAGATCTCCATCTGCGTGGCCAGACAGAGGGCTACCTCCCCGACAGGCCAAACACCAATGCAACAGGCCAGCACAGAGACTATTAATACCCAGCACATTCTGTTTCCATCTCCCACTTGCTTCTAGAACTGGAACCGCTTCAGGTCCAAGTTACAGAAAAGCAAAAAACAACCCCCCGTGCTCTCCCCCAGGAAGCAGGCGGTCCAAAATGCTGTGAATCATAATGAGGAGGTTAAGAGCCATAAATCACTGCAAAGAAAATATTTACAAAATACAAACTGTAACTAATAACTATATTTAAAAGGGGACTTGGGTGGCTTACAAAATCTGGGAGACAGACTGTGCTCCTTCCACTGCTTCTAGACCAGTCTTGGATATTAAAAAAAAAAAAAAAAAAAAAAAAAAAAAAAACCCAAACCAAAAAGCCCCCACCAAACTCAAAACACCCCTGTTTGGATCAAGAGCTTGAGGAGCTATGTGGAGACAAGGACTGAAAGCTATGACTGGCAGAAGGCAATCTTCCCACTGCAATGGAGAGTGCAGACAACGTGGGAAGATCTCTGCAACTTCTAGTGAAGAACCTGTGTCAAAACAACCAGACACCCATCAGTGAACAGACTGAGCAGGTTTGGTGGAAAAATGAGTGAAGAATTAGGCACTAGACACAACCCCCCTCTCCCGCTCCACCACGCTCTACCAGAGTAGGACTGAGGTCCAACACATCCAAGAGCAAAGGGCAGTGGGAACTTCTGCTACTTAAACAACACTTGTTTAGCAGACAGAAGACCACGGGGCTAATAATCACCTTTCAACAGCAGTAAATATAATTTTAGAATTATATCCATGTACTCGATTTTTCAGAGATGCCAGCATTGTTATATCAAAAAAAATTGAGCTACACTACAAGCACAATTAACAACGTATCCAAGTATTTTGTATGCCAAAAACAGACAAAAAAAATTGCTAAGGATGTACCAAATAACTTCTGCTAGGCTTTCAACTATTTCCAATATAGTCAGATTAATTCAGGGCATATTTTTTCCGATTGTTAATTACCCATTTTCAGACATACTGAAGCTTAAGTCATTTTGTTCTCTTTCCTCATCAAATAAAGACATACCCCACCTGAAGTCAGAACACAAACCTAACATAGAAAAGCCCATACGAAGCTTTGCTACCTATCCTGCACAAGGAAAGCATCTCTGATGTGACAGATAACATTTTCCATATGGTGATGTTTAAAGTTACTTTGATTTTCTGAGCTGAATTTTTTTTTTCCTTTGGTGCTTTTTTTTTTTTCTTCCCTGTCCTCCTTTCAATGAAGTGGTGAAAAGAAGCCCCCTGAAAGGCCTGCTCTGCCGGTCACGTCAAACTTTTTGTAAGGAATGGGCTGAGTATGGCTCACAAAACAGGGCTGCCCTGACAAGGTGAAGGAGGCAGCAAGACTTCCCGAGCTCGTGGTCACCCCTGGACCGCTCCACTGACAGAAGAACAGCCACACAGTGACAGACCAAGATCCATCCAGCCCACTATCTTCTTTCTGACAGCAGCCAAATCTGTGGCACCTGTGGAAGAATGCAAGAACAGGGCAAACGTTTGGTGATTTTTGTCCAGCAGAGCCTCCAGCAAACTGAGCCAGTTGATGTCTCCACTTCCAAAGCATCCTACAGACGATGCTAAATTCTCCATTACATGGAAAAAACAAGAAACAAAACCCTGTGTTTTTCATATGTGGCACCCAATTTCCTGTGTGCATCCTAGTAAATGAAAATGGGAAAGTTCCCTATTTTATTTCCCATAACATTCAATATTCTATGTACTTGTCATATGCCTTCATTCCTGTCAGCTCTTTTCGTAAGTGAAGATTTCATTTCTTCTCATAAAGAACCTGCTACATCCCTTTCATCATCGCTATTATCCTTCCCTGTACTACTTCTAGATCTGCTATAACCTTCGAGAAATATGCAGAAGTAACACAGCCGTATACTCTAACATAATGATATTTGCTGATTTATTTCCTATTTCTCTTTCGAAATCATTTTTAAATCGGCCTCGCTAGACACAAGTCTGCAAGTGCTGACAATAATCTGCCTCATACTCAAAATAATAAAGTAATCTGCCTTACACTCAAAGCAAATTCCTGATGTTAAATGTCAGAGTTTACTACCTCAAGACAGCAATTTCCAAGCTGAGGTGGCCAAACAATCAGCAGCTAGCTACTTACTTGAAGCCAGTTCTTCCTCGTGTCTACCTGCTCAGCAGTATCAGAGATAAGCGAGGATATTCATTAAACATACTCTTCACCTGAAATACCTCACATGAGCAATTGCTTTAATTACTAAAGTGATGAAAAATAATTACAGAGGAAAATTCTGCAATCTCAGACTAGGCAAGAAATACCCAAGGGGAAGTCATCATTATAACATCATCCATGTGTTACAGAAGTCAGCTGAGGAACCCTTGGTGCTGTTGGCTCCCTTCTTTCCAAACCCTTGCTAGATGTATGGGGCACAGCCGAACAACCGAGCAGCTTCCCTGCCTTGCTTCTGAACATGATACTTAGGGGTCCCCCACTGCAGATGTGTCTCATTTAAGAAATCAGAAAGTCAATATCCCTTTATGGTATGGCAGATGAGTTAAGTATGCTTCAGTACGGCACATCAAGAAGCCAAGAGACACGATGCTCAGTAATTAAATAATGCTTTATATTGGTTCACGACAACGTAACACCAAGGCGACAGCACCTGCCATTTTCAAGCAAAGTAATTTACATAAACTTATTCCTCTACTTCTATACCTCCAGCTGCATTCCATAATTTATACAGACATACAAATTCTTCCCTCTGACATTAACAAGAGAAACGAGTTGAATAATCAGCTCACGGTATTAAGTGCATTGCATTTACTATCAAGCAAGCTTTTTTAGTTCAGTGGATGATTAATCTTCCCTCTGCAGGGTAGAGTACCAGGAGATGCAGAGAGCTGACAATTGCTCTCAGCTTCTGGCCGTGCACTCCGCACGCTTACCTTGCAAGAACAGCATTAGCTGGATCCCTCCAAGAGCAGCTCTGATTCATGAACCCAGCAAAAGAATTGGACAGCTTTCTGCCAGGTCAGTGAATTAAAGTGGCCCATGTAAGGAATGCCAGAGCCAGTAAATAGGAGTGGGAGTTTGTGCTTGGAGCCAGACCTCTCCTTTCTGACAGCAGTGAATCTTCAGATCAGCTCAGCTGCCAGAGGTACTGCAGCCTAGTTAGCATCTCCACTCGCAGCTATCTGTGCTGGGTATCTCCATTAGGGATAAGCGCACTAATGTAAACCAAGAAGGTGGAAGGGGGAAGAAACCAGGCGACCCAGCGCCATAAGAAGGGAAACACAGAGTGTCAACGGTTTAAGAGACAGGCTGCAACAGGCAGACCGAGTAGGCCAAATATGGCCTGGTACCTCAGTCTATTTTTAATCCAGGTCTTTCAGCTGTGCTTTGGGACACTATCAAGAGAAAGGACAGATGCTTGGAGATGGACACCAGGAGACCCACATGCCAGGCAAGAAATAAAGCCCCACAGATGAGGCTTGATCCTAAAATAAAAAAAAGGATTCCAAAATATTAAGCTGCTTGTATTCACCTATTTTGCCAATTTCTTTTCCATGCCCCTGCTCCGAGAGCTTTGAATGCTTTCCGCTGCACTCAGACCTCCAGAACCACACTCATCCTTAGTTGATGACACTGACCCGTCATTCCTCTTTGCTCAGGGCTTTTAGACTGCATAGGAAGGCATGGACTTTGACTCTCAAAGTTTATTTTACTTAAGTTCACTGCTGATGTTGGACCTCCAGCTTCCAGACCACTGTCTAAAACTCAAGACACCACCGCTAATCTCAAATCATTTAGTCCGACTTGCCCGCCAGAATCTGCAAAGTTTCTACGAAAAGGTGCTCCCACCCAATGCATTAGGGACCCTGTTATAGGCCCCATTACACTGCTGCATAACATCTTACCAACCAGATGAAACTCCCCTTTCCATGACAGGCCTTTAAGCCACGCCATATTCTGTTACTTTTGCCATTATCCGAAGGGCTACCGGCCTGAAAAGCAGGAGAGCCCCGCTACCTGAGCACACCTTTCGCTACCTCGCTCTGTCCCGCCAACGGGACCAAGCCCACACCGTGTTCTTAAAAGCAAAGGAGAGACCTTATCCGCCTGGCTGAAGGAATTTCTGAATCATCCCATGGGAGCAGAGGCTTCAAGTCAGCAGCTAAAAAATCCACCGGCTGTTCGGTCTGGGGAGGATCATGCATCCCCCGCCATGGCTTTCGGCTCTGCTAAAGTTAGCAGCGTTGTTTGAACAAGACAACAAAACGGTGAATGGAAAAGAAGCCTTAAAGCATAGCACCCTAGTCCACACGGACTGAACACCTGTGTCAAACAAGTAATAACCAGCCTATGTGATGGCCAAGATGCTTGATGTTAGCTGCAGACGTTCAAGGTGAAATAACCAACCCGATCTGCCGTATTTTAATAGCATGCTTTAGCTTGAGTAACTACCGAGCCTTCTTCCTTCCCCTAGATCCTGCACCATTAATCAGCAGACTGAGAAGGAGAAAAGTTACAAGCAATTACATCCCAAGGCAGCTCACAGAATCAAAATAACTTCATACAGAAGGAGCCCTAGACAGAAAGATAAAGGGACCCGGAAGATCCAGGACTCTGTGCATGTGAAAGCCTGGCATGTGAAAGGCCCTTGGCTGAGGCGCCTTCCCCCTCCCCCTGGATTTCTTCATGTGCCACCATCCCGGATCCTCTGGGTTTGATCAGTCCCAGCCATAGCAGCAGGAGCGACGCGCTCGCCTGCACCCTTACCCTTTCCCGGCTAGCTACGGTCTGCGAGCCCGACTCTGCACTCTCAGCTTGCACATCTTTAACCATGTCAAATGGTCAGACCAGACGTGCCCACCTGTTTCCAACACCGCCCCTACAAGCGTTATGTGTTATTCAGCCTGTTTCTCGGATAACCCCTGCCAGTCAGGCTCCCTCCGCAGCCTCCTGGCAACACCCCTGCCTCCCAGCAGTCTCCCAGCAACGCTGCCTCCCGCACAGATGGGCTCCCAGTCCCTCCTCGCAGGCTAGCCAGCCTCCTCGGAGCCGGCATTAGTTGATGAAACACAGAGCTCGGCCCTGCAGCGCCACGGAGATGGCTCCTAATATGGAAGAAGAGCAGGAGGGTTGGCAAGAGCTTACATCCAAGGTCAAGGCTCGCATCATTTCCATTAAAAAGAAACACTCTTAAGCTCTGGGCAAGGATGGGAACAGCAAAAATACATGGGGGAAAGCCACCGCCCTGTTTTATTCCCCGTTTCCAGCCTTCCCATCCAACTGGCAACAGGCGAGATAGCTGTTTGCTGGAGATGGGCAGCCCACATCTTACGGGCTGGAACAACGTGGGACAATCTGGTACTAAAAGGATGACTTGCATTTCTGCACACTGCACCAGCACCGAGTTTTATTTCTAGCCTGATCTCTTCTCATCTACATTTTGTGTTTGCTGAGTAAGGCACCTGAAGTTCCTTTTACGCACTATCACTGTGCTTTACAGGCTCTGCACTCTCTTTTAGTTCTTCAAGATGCTGAAGCTGCGGCGCTCCCAGGATGAAATCAAAAAAATACCAAAGTCATAACCAGCAGTGTCAACCATGCAGCCACTGCCCCATGCAGAAGGAGCAGAGTTGCATGCTGAGAACCTCGCGCACTCGAGCTAGCACTATCAGTTCTTCCCATCATTGGCACTGAATTCACTCGGTACTTACAGGGGGAAAAATAATCTCTACGAGCCAAACACCCAACTACAAGTAAAACTGAAAGCATTAACAGATTAAGTCCGCCCCTGAGCACCAAAGGCTCTCACCATAAGGCTCTTTATTAGGAAGTTAAGTCTTAACAAGTGGCTTAAGGGGTGGATAAAGCTTTTCCTGGGATAATCTGCCAGCATGTTGCCCAGTGCCAGTTCCAGGCTATGGGAAGAAGAAAGCAAAAACATATAAGGTGAAAAATCTTTTTTTTCTTTTTGGCAAATGGATGCCCAGTAGCTGAGAGGCCCTCTCTTATCTTTGTCCCCTAAAGCTCCCTGCCATCTTCAGAAAGTCAAAGGAAAGTATTTTTCTACTCTGCTAGCTTCCTGAAAACAAAAGCACATTGGGATTACACCTACAGTGTATATGCTCACCCTAATCCTTTGTACCTTCAATCTTCCAGAATTTGCCTCCATCGCATTCCTTTGAACCAACCGTTCACCAATTAACACAAGGTAATTAACACTTTTGTAGAGGACTGTCTTCAGGTAATACCACCATGGTAAAAAAACACACGATCCCTAGGACTACTGCTCTTTGCAGACACCTATTTATGAGGGTGAATGTGCACAAGGGGAAGGGCAGAAAACTAGTAATGGAAGGTCAGAAGCTATGTTTTGTTTGTAATTCTCTCCTTATGAGAGAATGCTTAATAAAGAGTCAGCAACCTGATCAACGGCTGCTTTTTCCCCCAAAGTGCTGTGCTGCTCTCCTGGCTCTGCACCCTTCCGCACTTACTGCAAGAGATCCGTTCTGCGTGCTGGCCGTGTTCGTGCTCTGCTCTCCATGCGGCTGCGTGCTTCCGTAGAGCGTCAGATTGTGCTCGCTGGTCTGGCCTGCATAGTCCTGAGTGTGTGGCACCCCATACTCTGTGGGAATCCCGTTCTGTGGGGGTGGCGGAAATGGGATTGTGGTGAATGGCTGCACCATTGCATCAGGAGTTGCTGCTGGCTCCTGGTTACCCTGAAGAAAGGGAAAAGGAAAAAACGGCTTTATACTACATTAGATGGACCAAAACATCAGCCTGAGAAATGATATAGACACACACACATGTTCATGTGAATATCCCACCACCACAAGATTGCACAGTCTTCTATTACCTTCTCTATCAAAAAGAGCATGCCTTGTTCCTCTGAGCCGTGACGCTGTTTTCTTAAGTCATTTTTTGGGCAACTTTCTCATTACCAGGTGGCATATAGAGAACAAATTATGGGGCTTGCAAATTGCATGCCCCTGTCATCTCACACAAGGCTTTACACACAGTAAGGCATTATTCTGGAAGGGGGAAGAGGCACCGAAACATTGGAACGGAGAAGGAAATGTGTACAGAAGAACAGGGTTCTTTAGTATGCCGAGAAGTACCGCATCTGGGTCCTTCTCCTCCAGCCTGACCCTCACGGCTCTACTCACAAGCAAGCATACCGTGTGGTTCAGAGCATGCTCTTCTCTCTTGTGTTACAGTGAGAGAAAAGAAATACTCATTTTCAAACTCATCTGTGCAGCAGCCCCCTCCTTTGCTCTGGCAGCACTGAGTACAGAGCATGGGTGCTCAGGTACCAGTCGCTGGAACATCCCATTCGCTTTGTGCTGACTGTGCAGAAGACACCGAAGAGCTGTGGGACCTGGACACAAGCCTGGAGCACACTCACTCCTTCCCCAGTCCTGAGCATCACACAAGGCATTAATTACCCACTCCTCTCTCAGCTTGGGGTATCCCACAGAGACCTCTATGCTAGGACAGCGGACTTTTTAGCAGCTTTTAGCACTGCCTTAGATGTAGTGGATGCCAACCATATGACTCAGAAACAGACAGCTCACCATGTAAAAGATATCCCCAAAAGACAGTAAAAAACCCCTACCTCACCATGCTTGAAAACCACCCAAAGCAAACACGAAAGCATGCAGCCCTGCAGCCACTGCAAGGATCCCACCGAGGGGATAGCAGGGAGCTGTGTTCAGCAACCTGGGGCGAAGAAGAACAGCCTTGACATTGAAACCCAACCCTGGGAAGCCCCGGCTGCTGCAACCGCTCCTACTGCTTCCTCCGCCGCAGCAAAGGAAAAAAAAAAAAAAAAATCCACAGAAAAGATTTATGATAGGAGGACTGTTTGATTTATGTGTGTGTCAACAGACTAATCCTGATTTTAAATTTTGGCTGCTGTTCCAGCCCTGGGTCCTCCCCCACAAAGCCCGGAGGTGCTTGAGCCTATTCTAACACCAGCATGCTTAAATCAATGGAATAAAAGAGAAGCAGACCTTATCCTGCAGATAGGAAAGGCAGAGCGGGAATTACCAAGCAGCCCTCCAGCAGAGCGTGCAGGGGCTGACGGACCTCCAGTGACACCGGACAAACCCTGCAGTCCCTTTATCACCCTACCTGCAGCTTTACCTTCCAGGCGAAGGAAACAATGATAAATGCAGCGCACCTCCAGCCAGCACCAGGTCATTCAGACACTGGCTGAATCCCAAATTTGCTCTGACTTTAGTCTATCTGGTCTGCCTCCCCTGGGGGCCACGTGTCCACGCGCTCCCGCAGCTGGGGAGAAGGAGAGGGAAGGGCATTCAATACCACTTAGCGGAGCTGAGCTGCAGCCGTGGCCTGTGCCGAACAAGGGAGGGTTTCATTAACTAAAGTCCAGCCGCTGCAAAGCCTTGCTGCCTGCAGAAACACAAAACTCCGCAGCCTTATCTCAGAAAGAAAAATTCAGGCAAGCATGCCAGCCATGGCCAGTGCTCAGTTCCTTGCACACGCTCCCCCGAGCCGCTGCAGCCTTGTGTCGCGTGCCCTCCAGCCCTGCGGAGGCTTTTCTCACACCGAGCACATCTTCTGAAAGCAGGGCAGGGTTTCCCCCCCGCCCCCCCAAAAAGGAGGGCAGCTCCACCAGCCTTCTGCTTCTGCTCACTCCTTTGCCATTCTTAGCTTCAAAGCAGGGAGCTTCTGACTCTACCCTAAACCATCATCAGGATCTGCAGGGTGGGTTTTACCAACGGGAGGGAGGAGAGGCTGAACGATGGGTTATCCCATGGCAAACCAGGTATTGGTGACCCCATCGCTCACCTACCCAGGAGTTTTTATCCCCTGTCACGACAGCTCCACTCTGCCTGCATGCTGCCTCCTTTTCAGGCTCTTTTGCTGACAATATTTCATTATATCTGATGGGCTGTGTGTTTCCATACAGCCCACGGCGTCTGCCCGTTTCTTCTGTATAAAACAGGAGCTAAATATGACACTGATTTCCTTTTTTCTCTTTTTAATTTCAGAAATTGGCAGGGTAACCCCAGGAAAGATGTAGTAGGAGAATCTATTTCCAATTTTCTTCGAATAACCTAGGTTTACAAAGCCAGCAGTACCCCAGATAGGAGGAAGAGAATGCTAATTAGCCACAAACAAAACCCATTCTGCCGTCCTCTCAACAGTGCAGGGCTGCTCCCCAAAGGATGCACTCCAGCATTTCGCCTAATCTCACTCTTAAGACTACTTAAAATGCCAGCCCATAAACCTTATATAATCTTATTTTCAATGTTTTTACCCCTCGGTTAGTACTGTTCCTTCCAGTTTAAAGGCATTTCAACCTCTCGAATATTTTTTTCTCCCTTCTTCAATTATCTACAAATATTTGAAGGACGAAAAATGCTCTCTCTCTTCTGCTGCTTGTCGTGTTTTGATAATACATATTTATTTTGAGTTTAATCACACCCCGCAAGCCAAAATATCCTGGTAACTTTATTTATTACTTCTCCCTGACCTTCCTAAGATTTTCAAATAAGGGATTTCTGGTGCAGAATGAAATGTTTTTAATACCATTGTCACTTCCCTTCCCCCCCCCCCAATCGCACTAACATGCAAAAAACCTATCTCTTATTACAAATGTACCCTTAATTTAATGTCTCAGGTTATCTGTAGATCTATCACCATTATGCTTGCCCAGGTTTCATCATCCCACAGAGTATCTGTATCGCAAATTATTTTCCTCTTGATATGATTATGTACATGCTTCCCATCTGAATTTTTTTTGTAATTTTAATTTCCTTTGATGCTTTAGAATTACTTTTCTTCTGTTTCCACTAATGTCTACAGAAAAGGACTCCTGATGAGATCTCTGCAGGTTTCACAGCATACTGATATCCTGCAAACCCAGGAGATTCTACCTCTTCTGTTATTCTACTGAATTTCAACATTTACACAACACTTCATATTTTCAAGAACTAACACAGAGAAAAAAAAAAATCCCATTTATCTTCAAACACAGAACCTGAACTCCTTTCCCTA
>NW_009258549.1:1600594-1608556 GCF_000687185.1 Egretta garzetta
AGTCAGAGGCGCTGCCTTTCCCACTTCTTCAGGAGGTACAAAGGACAGAGAGAAACCCCCAAACCTCCTGGTGAAGGTACATACGTAGAAGGAGAGACTCAAAAGTATTTTGTCTATCCAGTCTTGACAACATACCTCACTGCATTGCCAGTCCTGCCTATTTTAGCTCATTAAATTTTCTTAAGCATTGACTCCAATGCAACAACAGTCTGAGATGGATATGTCCAAGAGTAGCCACCATCCCCAAACACAAGCAAGGATGCCATCACAGGACTAGGAAAGCCTGGCTTCAGCTCCCCACAAAAGCTATTGCCATCTTCAACTTGTGCGATGGCATAAAATAAACCTTAAACAACATTCAGGAACACACAGACATTTCTCTCAGCCACAATGCAGGGTGGCTGGCAGTCTCCAGGAGGGGAGCTTGAGGGACATTTGGCTGCAGGAATAGTTTCGGCAGGTCCAGGTTAATAGATTCCCTCCATGAGTTTGTGCTGCCACGCACCAACCCATGCTAGCTGTCATCCCATGCTCACCAAACCGGGAAAGGCTGTTCCCTGTGCAACTGGAACTCAGCGTAATTAACACACATTCCTTAAAAAAAGGAAAAAAAAACTTCAGTACAATATACGGTAACCTATAGTTCAAAGAAAACCTGCCATTGCTATGTCTTCTATACGTTCTGTTGCTCTGCTCCCACAGAAACCACTCATCTGCATCAGGCAGGAATCCAAAGCAGCTCCCCTCTTGGAAAACACCGGCACCTGATTCATCAGCACCCAAGCCCTCAGGGCACAAGAGGGATTTGGGATACCCACCTGGGCTCCCCCCTTTCAGGATCCTATTCTCAGCCCTACCAAAGGTCCAGCCATGTCCTCACAGGTGTCAACTTCTATCCCTAGGTCAGGGTTTTGCCTACATGGCTAAGTACAAACCCAGCCTGCATTTTGTTTAAAAAAACATATTGGCTAAACCAGTGAAAAAAGCCCTAATGGGGGCACATTTCTAAGAGTTTACGCAGCTTTAACTTAATCGGCAAACTTTGTAGCTCCAAGCTAAGTGGAGGAATGGTGAAGTAACCGCAGGTAGCGGCGGTACCTTGTAGAAGGGTGGGAGCTGGGGACGACATCTCAACACGGAGCAACGCAGTTCAGCAAACGCGACGTAGGATGAATTCTTTCAGCAGACAGCAGGTGGTGATCCAAGATCACGGCACTGGAGCACCAAGAGCGAACACCACAAATGCACACAAAGGCCGCCTACCTCCATAAAACTGTCAAAGATCAGTCTATTTTGTGAAGGGCTGGTTTTGTTTTGCTCATTAGAGAAATGGGTGTAATTATAGGGATACGAAAGAAGCCTTACAGCAATACAGCTCCAGATCCCCTCTGTATTGGTAGGCCGTAATACACATAGATATTAAAGCATAACCAACCCAATAAAAATTATAATCCTGGTAAAGCAAAACCAGTACAATTTCTGGATAGACATTTCCATGCAAACTGCCACGAGGTAAACAGTCTGTGCTGTCCATAACCCCACTGCAAGTCATAAGCATCAGAGAAAGGTGCAGAGAAATCCTATAACATGTAAACATCAAATAATCTCTTAAATATGCCTTTCAACTCTGGTAACCCCCAAATCACCGGGACAGATGTGAATATATGCCTATTAGCCGCATGGGGTTTCTAATAGATACGCCTTTGCTGAATTAGTTTCATGAAACCTTGAAGCAGCTGCCTTGCAGCTAACGGAAGGCAATTAACCTGTTTGTGAAGACCAGTGTGTTCCAGGCTACGACTGTTTGCTCTCTGTGCTAACCTAATCCCTTTCGTAAACAGCAAAAATGTTTGTAGCTCAGATCTGAAGAGCCTGGCCCCACCGCTCAACCTGGAGCCGCTGCCCGCCCGCAGCCCTCCGGCATGAAAGGGATCCTTGTGAGTGAGGGGGACGCGGGGACCGCGCTGTCCCTCCTCCGGCCTGGGTCACAGCCTCCTGCCGGGGAGGCAGACGTGAGGCACGGCTCCCGCAGAAGGGGCCACGCGCTGCTCCTCAGCTCTAGGCAGACAAGAAGGGAAGGGCACACCGCACAACCCGGTGGCCGCAGGACCAAGAGAATAATAATCATCATCATCATAATAAGGAACATGGGCTGGGTTCCCCCCCCGCCCCTTCTCACAGCTGAAGAGAAATTAAGGTTGCTGTAGCAGGCTCCCCTTCCCAGCCCCTCTCCCAAGAGCCCTGGTGGGATTCACACTGCAGAGGGGCTCTGGCTGGACCTGCCAGCTTCCCACCACCAGCTGTGCCCTCCTGCCCGCTCTCCCCTGCCAGCCAGGGCACTCCGTCTGCCCTCCGCTGAGCTGTTTCAGCACATGTCCCAGGGGAAAAAAAAAAAACCAAAACCAACTCACTTTTTATCGTCAGGTTAGTTTTGTTCCCAGTTAAGAGTGCTGAAGCGGCTTGGCAAGGAGTTGGAGGAGAACAGGAGCCAGAAAGGAGAGGGGAGGGAGAAGCTGGGGAGGGAAGGGCCACGGGCACCAGCGCTTGGATAAGCTCAGGCTGCCAGGGAGCCGCAGTCTCCAGCACATGTTAACCCTCTCCCCAGGCAATCCCACACTTTTCCCCGCTGATAGCAAACATATCAGCAAGCAGTTTCTTCGCAAATGAAACGGATACAAAGCAGTGTGAGGGACGCTCCAAGACCCACCAGGAACTTGAGCATTATCCCTTCCAGAAAACCACAGGCTGGGGCATTACACCAGAGACAAACCCCAACCTACACTGGTAGCTCTCAGGGCACGTGGAGCCTAAGCCTTGATTTTAAAAATTGTGCTTTTACTCTTTAGGGTCATGAAGATACCACAAGCCAAAGTGACGTATAGGATGATGAAACAACAGCTTTCCAACTCTCCAGTCACGCTAAAACAGTGACTTGGCCGTGCAAACCCTGCAGGTGCCCACAGAACATCACACAAGCTCCTTAGCCCAAAACACAGAGGTAACACTTTCTCTGTTACGACCTTTACCGATTAGTTTCTGCATGGGAAGAGTGAGTAAAATGCCTACGGAAAGGAAGTTTGGAGGGGGAAAGGACATACAAAGGGTATAACCATCTTGTATTCTTCATCTTTGTGCAAGCCTGTTCCCAGACTCGGAGGGGTATGTGACCCTAACCTGACACCCACAGACCACACTACAAAGGCATTTCTGTTACTCCAGAGAGAAGACTGGCATGTCTGTCTGTCTGGTGACCCAGACTGATAAAATCAACACTTTTTTTGATGTGGGTTGATCATAAAAGCACCTTGAAGAGGATCACAGTAATAAGGGAGTTTGTATTTCATCTGCATGTCTGGAGCTTCATCTTCATTTGGTCTCTGACACATTGGGGTAAGAGAAAAAGATGCTGGATTTTGACTCTACTGACATGGGTACAAGAGCAATTCCCTCCTGAATCCTCCCCAAAGCAGTGTTCTACCTAGAGGCAGTTTTGCAAAGATTTGGTGTAGATTTATGCCAGTTTTGTTAAAACTGAGGAAAGTTTGTATGTATGGGTTGGTTTTTTTTTTTTAATTCAAATCAGATTTAATCATTTTAGGAAACGCATTTTGCATTGAGTTAACTTAAGCCTAAATAAGCTGATCTTCCACCAGGAAAAAAAAAAAAGCCTGCACCCAAGCTTGCCCCTAGCTAGCCATTTAAAGGCATGTTTTCATCATCTTCCTGGTGCAAGCTTGCACTAGATTATCTAATCTTGCCCTTCCTTCTCCTAGATATGTAAAGCAAGGGAAGAACAAGTTATCTTCCAATATACCCTCCATCACTCCAGGCCACCAAATACTGTTCTGTAAAATAAAACAGCTGGCCTTTTTTTTTTTTTTAAATGCATTGAAGAACTTTAAGGAGAGGTTCAAGCCCCTCTTTTGTAGGAAAGGATGAAAGAAAATTATAGTCTTATCTTACTCTTATACACAGGAAGCACTCACTCATCCCAATGCCGTCATTATTTCCAGTAATGGGCAACTTTTGCTCTATCCCAATGCACAAATGCGGGCTCTTGGTGCTGAATGCATACACACTTAATTAAGAAGCCCCTGAGCAACCTGCAAAGAGGCTTCCTGTTGGATAGAGCCAAAGCTTTAGAGTTATGCAACATTAATAAGGCAGAGAGCCGCATCTACTTACCAGCCTGAAACATACCTTTCAGATTTTTAGAAAAGCACTGATTTTTCTGCTCCTGAAATCTACATTATCACTCCTTCCAAAAAAAATAGTGAAATGTTACTGGCACGAAGGCGTCCCACCAAACGCTTTCAATCAATTCACGCTCTCTGGGGTTGATTAGAAAGAAAGAATTGTGCTTCAAGAGACGACATCGAGGTCTCAACATCTGTTTCCATTCCATATTAGGAATGAAACTACCTCGGAGAATTATTGGGGAGAAGGAGGTGGGGGTGTGGAACAAAGGAAAAAGTCACCAGGATGGATACGTCCTCAGCAGCAAAGCCAGCAAGTAAGAGAAAGGCTCAGGCTCAATTTTTTTGTTCCAGATTGGTCCTTTAGCACCTACCCTGGCTGTGTTCTTCCCACCTCTGCAATATTCCAAGTGAATATTTTCCACCTCACATTCATAGCCAAATGTTCTCGGGGAAAAAAAGCCTTCCGTAAGACGACTAGCTTTCAGCAAATCAACATGAAAATAAAGTCCCAAAATATTACAAATCTAGTCATACGTTGATCCAGCGGGCACCCAGAGTGGCAAAAGCATCTCCCACAGAAGTGAGATTACTCTGCTGTCAGGCGAAGAGGGTTAAGTTTCTTCTTTTGGACCAGAATTCAAATGAATCATAGCTAAGAAACAGTGTGCTGCAGATGTGTCACGTATGTTTAATCCAAGCTAACCACGATTAGCTGTTCAGCAGATTAGCAAACTGATCACACTCACAGTCGCACGACTGTGGATCCTGGCGCAGGGAGGCAGCGGGAACCAGAGGCCGGTGGTGGGGAAGGAGCGTGGCAACTGCTCTTTCAGGAGCGGTCCGCAATTGCATCAGGGCACCTGGGTACTCACGTACATGACTAAGATGGCACAGGGGGCCTGCCTGTGTTGGTTTTCTGCCTTACTCCTGACCGCTAACCAGTGGTTCCTGGCACTGCTCAGTAACAGAAGGGCTGCAGAACATGGAACTGTAACATGGGAGAAAATATCCCCCCTGGTCCTGTGGTAACTTCTTGACCAGGCTGTCAGGATAGTGTCACAGCTACAGTCACCTCAGCTAATTCTGCAATCAGATTGCCGACTTCAGATGGCTTTGTTTCACAGAAGACAGCAGCTCTCCAGGTGATGATGTATTTCTAAAAACCAGTACCTGCTTCTCCAACCCCAATCAGGTACCTGAGCTGGACTGATAAGCAGTTTTACATCCCACATCCCTGCTCTGCGAATGGACTATCGCCCTGTATCTGCAAGCACATCACCAAATCTCAGTGAGTGTGGAGAGTTATTCCTGCAACCTCAAGAATTCAAACTGCTTTCCTGAATGTTTAAATCCTCTTGAAACTAATTCAGCCCCTTCGGAAGATTTGTATCTACTTTAGTCACGGGAAATTTTCAAAGCCCGTACTACGTGACACAGCTATCTGTAATAGACTCTACCAGATCTCTCTATACATCCAGCGCTCTTCTAGGAAGGATTTTGAAGATCACTTTTGGCATCAGGCTTCGCTGTCCTCCTCTCCTCTGCTGTGAGGGGAATGAGCTGAAGGCAGCGCTGAGCTGTGCGGAGGAGCTGCTGGGAGCAGACTTGGCTCCCGGAGGATGGGCAAACCTCAAAGCCCTGTCAGGCAGCTTCACTTACACCGCACTTACACAGGCCCCTTCAATTCCCCCGATTTCAGCGGCCAGCAGGGAAGTCCTCCCGCCTGCCTGCACCGATTCCAGCACCTCACAGGGAAAAAGCAGCCCTTGCCTCCGCTGGCAGCGCGGGAAGAGGAGGAGGAGGAGGAAGGGAGAAAGCGCCAGGAAGGGGAGAGCACATCTGGAATCAATTGGAGAGCGCTGAATGCCTCCGAAAGAACTGCAGAGCTGGCAGAAACCATAGCAAGGAGCCGCGCGTTCGGACGTGACTATGGAGCAAAGGTCAGGGACGAGACGTATACAGCATACTTAAATACAAAACCAGAGCTCCTCTTGGGGCTTTTTTTTTTTTCCTTTTTTTTTTTTTTAATGCAAGCAGCCAAATGTCTCAGCCCTGTCACACTTTCACTGCCACTGACCTATCACGGGCACGGTCAGAATTTGGTACAGGAGAGGGGATGAGATGCGCACAGCCCCAACCGAGGCCAACGGGGACCGATCTGTGACTCGAGAGCCAGGACTCAGCCACACAGCAACAATATTATATCAAGCTGCTCTCCGGGTGCAGGGCAGAGGAATCCGTGACTGACTTTGGCACACGCTCGAGAACAGAAATTTTGACGGTTTAAAAACGCAGATTTCTTCCCACAGTTACTTTCCATTCCAGCAATGCATTCTCCTATCTCCCACTAGTCATTTGTTCCAAGAGGACTCCTTCCATTTTCAAGGAAGCCTCCACTACGTGTCCTGGAAAGCAGAGGTTCTGAAGAGGAGCAGAGGGTCAGGGAGAAGCAACTCACCAGTGCAGCAGCCTGGTATGAAGAGTGACTACAGTTGTTCGGATGCATTACCAGCAAGTGGGGCACGGGAAGCATTGCTACTTTGGTATGTGGCCTCGGCCAGATGAAAAATAAGACACATGCTTCCACACATGAATTTCAAAAAGGGAATTAAAAAAAACTCAAAAGGGAACACAGAAGAGCCACAAAAATGACCACAAGATTGGAAAAAAAGCCACATGGCTGTACACTGAGAAACTTGAAAAGCCCGATCTATTTTGCTTATAATTAAAAAAAAAAAAAAAAAAAAAGGAAGTGGCAACTGATTACTTTGTCAAAGTATATTAGTGGTGAGAAAAAAAAAAAAGAAAGAAAAAAGAGAGAAGTAGGCACTAATAATCTTTAACCTAATGAACAAAGGCATCAAGAAAACCAATAGCCAGAAGCAGAGTCTGATAAATTCAGCTCTGGTACAAGACACCTTTTTATTTTGTTTACTGATTTCTAAATGACAGTCATTAAGTCAAGCTGGTGAGAAGGACTCTGTCCTTTCCATCTCTTCACGCCTTCGTGCTGAAAACATTATGTCATTCAAAACAGGTACCCGAGTGAGACATAATGGTCTACAATGCACATACAGCCAGAAGAGACGATCTCAAGCCTGATCTATAGGACAGTGTTCTGGAAAGCTAAGAAGAGCTGGTAGAAGTCGATGCACATCTATTAAAGTAGATCAAACTAAGCAACAGACACATTTATAAGTAAAATTACTTCACCTTATGGAGAAGAACAAGCTACTGAGAAGTGCAGGTGCAGTTTTGTGTTCCACCTAGTATGACAAACTACTAACTGGCCTCAGAAGCCACGGCTCTGCATCCCTCCCTGGCTGTTGTGCGATCTAGTCATGCCCCAGCCATAGCCAGAAAATTAATCCAAACAATAGTCGTCTGTTTGGTCATAAACTGAACTGTCTCGCTTTATATCTGCCCAAGCACGATGCCCAGAGCGGTGAGAAGGCTGAACATATGGCCAGGGCAGAGGGACGAAGGAGACTATTCTTCTCACAGCAGCCCATAGTTACGCTACATTAAACGCAACTCGAAAATGCACCTGAAAGCCGCTTCATCCCAGAACAAGAGGTTACAGGGACATTTAGCATATGTTATTGCCACTACCTGCTTTGCTTATGCTTAACTTTCAGAGCGTCCCCGCGTACGCCAGCATAAAGGTGGTTTATACACAGTGAATTTGTCAAGCATCTCAGGGCAGATTTTCCCCTTTGTTATAAAATCCTTTCAAAGCCTCTTTCCCCCAGGCCTTCCAGCT
>NW_009258549.1:1608570-1610095 GCF_000687185.1 Egretta garzetta
TGTAACCACAAACCAGCACAGACTTCTCCCCTACGCAGGCCACCTGCGTGGCTCAGAAGTGAAGCTGGAGGTCAGCAGCACATCTGACCACCGTTCAGGTGGCTCCTCCTGGGCTGGGTGTCCTTCACGCAGCTCCTGCAAGCCCCCAGGCCCAGCGGCATCTTCGGAAGCATGCTGCCCTCCCTTGCCACCACTGCACCAGTGCCTCGGTCACATGAAACGTGCATGGGTTTAACAACAGCGATATGCCAAATATTCATAGCAAACTACTGCATATTACTGGTAGTCCCACTTTTAAACTGCTCTATTGTACTGAAGCTAAATCAATAAGCCTTAAAAGCTAAATTGATATAAGAGCATCTCACTTCAGTGGCACGCCTGTCAGCATCTGCAGCTCCACTAATAATTTACTGCATGAACTCCCATGAAATTTACCCTTCTGTAATTCCCAGCAGACCTCCACCTTCCATGGCCAAGTGTATTAAAGGTCCTTTTTTTCACCCTTCCTTGCTCTGCTTGTATGCTCACACCTATAGAAAGACAAGGCTACGCAAAACTTAAACCCTTTCAGCCAGTCAGTCTCCCCTTCTGTACATTCCCTTTCACGCACACAGTGTCAGGCAAAACAAAGCCACTCGCTCCAGGATACAGGCCCGGAAAAAAAAGCATTAGCATCTGGCAACCAAGAGCAGCACCGTGGCATATGAGCCTGAGAGCAAACACAAGTCTCTGGCACGGAGAGGAAACACCGAGACATACGCCTGACTGCTCTTGTCAATCTTGCAGTGGGGGAATGCCCAATTATTTTTTTTTTTTTTTAAATATATTTTTATCATATTACTGAAAGGAAATGCCAGGGACTGCTGCAGCCCCTGTCCCTTGAGGCTCTACTGCTGCCATCAGGCTGCGCTGCCTTTGCAGCAATGAATATTTAAACAGGGCAATAAATATTTCAGAGCACATTCATCCTGATGAGAAGTCTACTAGAATAAGAGAGACGAGACAACCACGCAGGGCCAGGGCCGCTCCCTGTTCTGCCCCTCCAGCTCCCGCACCGCCTGCCCTCTCTCCACCCTCCAGCCCTCAAGAGGCACCTGAGAGCCTCAAATATTCATGAGCACAGCTCCGGTTACTTTCCAAACAAGCAAAAACACCGTGAAGAAGTAAAAAGGTGCTCCGCTTTCCAGAGAGGTGCGGAACACAGCTACCGCGCGCTTCGCTTTCACCTCTTCTGGGGCCTCTGGCTTTGGGGTATAGCGCTCACACTCAGGGGGGAAATAATTCACATTATTTTAATATCACTGGGACCATAACAGATGTACATAACTTGGCCATCACTGGCACGAATAAAATCGGCTAGCAAACAGGTTTAGGACATAACAGAAAACGCATTCATTTACTCAGCTGTCATCTGCATGTCACTCGTACTGAGGGCTATTTTGACTTTCATAGTGCTAAAAGCTTGGGGTTTTAACTAGGACCTTAGCTGTGCTCTCACCTATAAAGAAACTTTTTTTTTTTTTTT
>NW_009258549.1:1613136-1613625 GCF_000687185.1 Egretta garzetta
CAGTGGGGGAATGCCCAATTATTTTTTTTTTTTTTTAAATATATTTTTATCATATTACTGAAAGGAAATGCCAGGGACTGCTGCAGCCCCTGTCCCTTGAGGCTCTACTGCTGCCATCAGGCTGCGCTGCCTTTGCAGCAATGAATATTTAAACAGGGCAATAAATATTTCAGAGCACATTCATCCTGATGAGAAGTCTACTAGAATAAGAGAGACGAGACAACCACGCAGGGCCAGGGCCGCTCCCTGTTCTGCCCCTCCAGCTCCCGCACCGCCTGCCCTCTCTCCACCCTCCAGCCCTCAAGAGGCACCTGAGAGCCTCAAATATTCATGAGCACAGCTCCGGTTACTTTCCAAACAAGCAAAAACACCGTGAAGAAGTAAAAAGGTGCTCCGCTTTCCAGAGAGGTGCGGAACACAGCTACCGCGCGCTTCGCTTTCACCTCTTCTGGGGCCTCTGGCTTTGGGGTATAGCGCTCACACTCAGGG
>NW_009258549.1:1613673-1624508 GCF_000687185.1 Egretta garzetta
GAGCAGAAAACCAAGACCACCAAACTCAAAACCTCAACGAGAAAGCGTGAAAACCTGTCTCTTTTCCCCACAACTCCCTTAATTTCAGCGATGCATTCGCTCAGGCATTTCTTGGTTGCTAGCAGCTCCGCTGGGCTCTCTGTGGGACACTAACAGATGTACATAACTTGGCCATCACTGGCACGAATAAAATCGGCTAGCAAACAGGTTTAGGACATAACAGAAAATGCATTCATTTACTCAGCTGTCATCTGCATGTCACTCGTACTGAGGGCTATTTTGACTTTCATAGTGCTAAAAGCTTGGGGTTTTAACTAGGACCTTAGCTGTGCTCTCACCTATAAAGAAACTTTTTTTTTTTTTTTTAAAAAAAAAAGACAATTTCAGGGGGTAACTAAAATTTTGTAGTAAATTTTGAAGGAAATCAAAATCACAGATAAGACACTTGTTCGGGGTCAAATTTATAAGGCCATAAAACCCACAGCCATGCTCAGAAATGGGCTTTCATATCAGCTTCCACTGCATGTCTCGCTAGATTCAAAGGACGTATTTGCTGGTCACGCCACATATGGAGAAGTCTTCAGGAAACAGTTAAGCCTACTCTGAGTGACGGGAAGTCAAAAAGACGCCCTCACAAGGAGCAGCCAGCAGCCAAAGGGTTACCGTAAGCGACAGGCACGAGCTTGCACCAGGGCATCTCCTTTCCAGGTAAAGGCTGTAATTAATAGTATACAAAAAGAGGTATCTCTGTCTTTCCTGGTGCCCACGTTTTAAAACATGATGGCAACTAAAATGCACCTCAACGTGTCACGTGCTCGCAAAGATGCCTCTTGGACCGCGCAAGGAGAAGACACTCCTCGTACCTGGATCTTGGCCCAGCTTAAGGTACAAGTTGGGCGCCAAATGGTTCAGCCCTGTCACAGTTTGGGCACAGCAGGGTGCGTGCAAGGGTATGCGACAACTCAGCAAGGTCTGCAGACACACAATCTTGGATTAAACTGCTAAATTCCCCTGCAGTCTCATTTCAGCTGCTTTTAGACCTTTCAAGGGGAACAGACAGGTCTTGCCTATGCGCAGAAAGGGCCCTGCGGCACCTCAAGAGTGAGTCTCCTACTGCAAGCCAGAGCCTCTTCCATTTCATCCACGGTCCTCGTGGTCAAGGGAAGAGATCAAGGCAGCATCCGAATGCTGCATAGCCTGCTCGGGATGGCAGGTTTCCTGTTAATGGAATTCCCTCCCATCCCCCTGCTGTACAGCACGAATTGGCTCTGAAGTGAAGCACTGAGCTGTCAAACAGCAAAACCTCTCTCCAGATAACGTTTCAAGAACGGCTGCCTACCGAATAGGTGGACCAAACGCCTGCCGCTGCCCTCTGTCCCTTCTGACCAAAGGCTCCTGGAAGAGCAGCAGCAGCCCTCCTTCAAGACTGGTCATCAGCCGTGCCACCAAAAAGATGCTGTTTATATTAAAAATATAAAACAGCAATCACAGCAGTGCGGTTCAGAGAGTGACAACAATCCCGCTGCTTTGCCAGCGGTGAGTCCTGGGATTTTACATCTCTGCTCCTAACCACTGCCCCAACTGTCCTTCATGTATCACTAAAACTAAAGGATCCAGCCAGCAGTCAGACCCAACCCGGCCCAAAAACCACCTCGTACTTTCCCATCCTATTAACAGACCTCATACACAGATGAAGCAAAATACCCTGGAAGATGAGCAATTACCTCACCAAGTAATTTAGAGCAGGAGCCACCATTTTGCAGCAGACATCAAAATAACAAGCGCTCCTCTGCTGACTGTGCAGCAGCTCCGTGTTATTCCCATGATGGGCCACATACCCAGCGGCACACTAAGATGGAAAAAAAGGGCATCTGATCCCAGGCAAGAACGAAAAAATAATGTTTGCTATAATACAAAAAGTGTTAGGAAGGAAAACAACATTTAATCCTGTGGCTCCTGAGGACCTCTCATGACTCAGAAAATAAATGCAAACAGACAAAAAAGTGAATTTGGATCATATCAGCCCCACTGGCAGGCAAAGGGCAGAGCAGGCACCCTGGGGAGAGGGAGGGGAAGATTTGTCATAGATCAGGTTACTATCACTGACAGCTGACCTAAAACACCACAAGATTTCAGCAGACTCTGCCAGTTCTTCTCATTTTCAAAGGTGCAACCACCTCCTTTACGAGATGAGATGTGCGAAACGCGACAC
This sequence comes from Egretta garzetta, assembly GCF_000687185.1. Classification (NCBI taxonomy): domain Eukaryota; kingdom Metazoa; phylum Chordata; class Aves; order Pelecaniformes; family Ardeidae; genus Egretta; species Egretta garzetta. The sequence continues at coordinate 1,615,886 of NW_009258549.1, forward strand.
ACAGCAACCAAGGAGAGGGAAGGAAGGAGATCCTGCGGCACGAGTGCGTAAGCGGCCAAGGTGATAATAGCCCCACTGCTTTAGAATGAGCGCAATTTAATGAAAGCAAGAAGAAAGCAGAAGTGAACTGTTCCTCTGAAGATGCAAAAGTTTTGATCCAAAGCAATGAGGACATAAGGAACTGGAATAGTTTCTCATCGGTCTGAAGCCGCTGCGTGGAACAGACAGACAGACAGTTGTTCTGTTCTACAAACATACATACGCCTTCGAAACAGATGTCCCCCTGTGACCCAACACGCTCTCGGCTTGGGGAGCTGGAGACCCAGCTTGCTGGATGGGCTCCGCGCAATCATCCCCGAGATGGGCCGGCGCAGCCCACAGACACACTTCATCACTGTCAGTCCTGAGAAATGTTCTTCAGCACAAGCCCTCGGCACTCGGCTTTAACTTCATCTCGTTTGCAGGGATCCGAGCTGCCCTGCTCTGCTGGAAGCGAGGGGCAGGCAACACTGAGAACTTACAGGACTAGCCAGGCACCGAACATGAGAATAAAATCAGTGCCCGGGAACCTGTTTTTCTGCTCTGGATGATCCTGTCCAACTTCACGCCTTCAGGCTGGTAATGCTCATTGCAAACTAAGCACTGTTTGTGTCCTATTAAATTTTTAGGAAGAGTTAATGTTCAAAAGTAGCCCATGACTGCATGAGTAGCAGCCCACGGCAGCTGATGTATTTATTGTTACCTGAAGTCCCTTTGCTTTCTTAGGCCTTCAAAACGCACGAGAAGATTCACAGGAAGACCGATGCCCATGAAAAACTTCCTTTAAATCATTTAAGATGAAAATTATGACAACTGAATCTATTGCTCTTATCACTTCCCCCAGCATGTCCAGGACGTAAAGGCTTTCCAGAATCCCGGAATTCGGCACCACAGGGTACGAAGACCACCTGCATTTTATAGCTGTGGTTGATCTTTGTTGATCACAGAGGGAACAACGGTTTGAGCAATGGCCTTTAGCTTTGTGCTCCGCTTCTGCTGGGTACTGCCAACACCACACCTCATGAACGGGCTCATCTCCATGCACTGCAGCAGCAGCCGGACAAACGCTCCTGCCCATGCAGGGGAGCAGCTCAGGCAGGCACGGTAACTCCCAGCGGAACGGTGGGAGGGATGCAGCAGAGGGCAATCCCCAAACCACTTCACAACTGGACTGGCTGCAGGAGGCCTGGCCCCACACAAGCACTCTTCTGCTAGGACTTCCAGAAGAGTAGCCAGGAGGTTCATCACAGCGCTGCATTTAAATCCTATCAATCAAACACGGTTCTTTCCTGCCACCAGCTTCTTCTCTCCTAGATTTAGGCCAAACAGTATCTCAGAATAATCATATGGTGGCACACAGAGCCTCACAGCTAACCTAGAGGCCCACTACACTTTTGAAAGCCACTATGGCCCTCTATAAACCTCCGAGAAGAATGAAATTTATCTTCCTTAACGCTCCTCCAAAACATTAAAAAATTCCTATTACTCAGCTCTAGCTATTCTTCTTCTCTGGGTTACGCATAACATAGCTCAGAGTTTCCTACCCACCCCACTAAAAAAAGCCACTTTGGCTTTCTGGATACTTCTGCTTTAAGCAGAGGTCTGGCTGGCAGACGCGTTCTTGGCCAGGCAGCGGAGGGGCCAGGCAGGACCCAGGCCACCCATCGGGCAGGGAGGCTGGGAGCTGGCAGGCAGGAGGCAGGGCAGGCACGGGTCTGAACCGAGAAGCTCAAGTCCACAGCCTTGGGTGCAGCTTTCTCCCGACTTATGTGCCACGCTTGCAGTAACTCCTGCAGCTCGTTGTCAAAACCAATTAAGAATATCCCTAACAATAACAAAAAGAGTCCTGATAAATCACATTTGAGCTGAATATGACAGCAACGCTGCCACCTCTCCTACCTCCTCACAGCAGGGCTTGTTTCAGGAGGACTTTCATATTGTCTACGGCCAAAGTTGCCATCGGCCTGCCCAAAGCTACGGTTTCAGACTTGGTGGAAAACATGTCTCAGGGATCTTTAATTTGATTTAACCCAATTTATTTTGATTCATCTCACTGAGTAAGGCCAGGCATTTAGAAGTCTTGCTTTCTGACAGAGCTTCAAGATCTCAGCAGTATTTTTTTCCCACCTTTCTGAAGTCCATGTTACCAGATAAATTAATTCTCACACCCCTCGCAGCATTTTGACCAAAAGTAGCTTTGAAGATCTGGAGTCCCTCAGAAAATTTCCCTTAGGATGACGGTTTGCAACTGGCTTTGGGTGACCTAAATCGTTTCTGCCACCAAAAAGGTCAGTCCCTCCTTGACTACACCTCTTCCATCAGTCCTGCTTAGCGTATGCTCATTCGCAGGCTGTCACCCATGTCCCTGTGAAGGACACCTGGAACAGGGAACCGTCCCAAGTTCTCACCAGTCTCCAGTCACCACCTTCCTCATTCCTGTTTCTCACCACACTGCACTCTTTACCACAGATTAGACTGTGTGATGGAGCCAAAGTGACCCCAAAAACACATCAACACCCTACCCCCAACCAAACCAAACTGAGGTAAGAGGGGCTTCTGGAACCACTTTTCCTCCCCTTCCCACTGCTTCCAGACAGAAGAAAGCTTCACCCTGGAAGGGGGTAGAAGCCTACCAGAGAATGGTTTTGCAAAGCAAATAGAACAACATTAAAACAGCTTCACCATGCGCACAAAGAAAAGCAAGGGGAAAAGTTAAAGCAAACTCACACGCATTAAATATTTGAACACTAAGCAAAGCTAACATACCACAATACCTTATAGTCCAACCAACAGTCAACAAATTGACTAATTCACTAATTTCACCAAACTACCACACTCCTCCTCCACCACCTCCTGATTCAGGCTGGAAGGATCCTTTGCAAAGTAACACAGATGTAAAACTCTGCCCATTCAAACTCTGAAATCCTTTCCCCTGCTGCCCTATTTATCCCAATCACATTTTACAAAGCAGGAAGGGACACGTGCTGGAAAACAAAAGCCTTTCTTACTCCTGCTCCCTAATATTCCTAAGTACTCTGCATAATTGTTCTGTTTTGATAACCTCCTTTCATATGCTGCAATAGCAGAAATAAGAAAAGCTACAAAGAACAACAAATCAATTGAAGGGTTTCACTCTTCATGGAGGGGACGTGAGACAAAGGAGGACTAGTACTACCCAAGAAATCCAAACTCCTCTCCAAGGCATTTTTAAATCAGTCTTTTTAAGTAATTTAAAGCCGGTTTTGCTATTAGGACTGGAGGGAGAGCGTAGGCTTCAGATAAGGAGCCTCACTAAGACCCGATAGGCGAATGATGGTCTATGTACTGCACAGGTCAAACTCTGATTATCTAAATCTTGGTTAATCAAAAGCAATTATCTGAAAGTCAAATATGCCCTCCAAGTCAGATAGCTCGGCAAGACCAGGACTTACAAAGCACACAGAAATCCTAAACTCCACAGGACCACAACCGCAGAGACTATGAATTTTAAGCAGGATAACTGGGAGGACAGTTCAGAGGGTTTTAACCGTACTCAAGACTCCCAGCCCGAGGGCAGTCTTCAGACGCGGCTAGAAGATTACCCTTGCAATTACTTGGACATTTTTGGTGTCTCCGTGCACCCTCAGATTAGAGGCAACTTGGAGTGCAATTCCAGTTAGGTATTTAGAGACTACTCAGGGTGCAAGTCTCCATTACAGGCAGGGCTGGTAGAGCCAACTGCAAAACAGCCAACTGTTTTCAGTTGTTTATAATTCTGAGAAACCAAGGCTGGCCAATACTTCCCATTATAAGACCCTGTTTTCAGTTGTTTATAATTCTGAGAAACCAATAGAAATGAAATTTTTTTTCATGCTATCTGCATTTGATTTCGGGGATGGTAATTTTTTTTGTAACTTTAGCTGCATTAATCCAAACCGAGAAAAAAGTAGGGGGAATATTTTGCCTTGTTCATGATGGGGGGGGTGAAACACCCCACACACTTTTAAAAGCCTACAAGGATTTCATATTTAACAGAAAAATTTGCATTTCAGGGACCTGTATTTAGCAACCATACTAACAAGCCACCAAAATCAGACCAACATTACAAGAAAACTATGGACAATTACAGTGCTTGTCTTACTTAGGTTTTATCAACTAAATCTGCTAGTAAAGCCACATATGATGGCCCAAAAAGACTAAAAAAGAAACAAAAAAAAATCCAGCATGCAAAACCTGCTGAAAAGGAAAGAACCAATCCATTCTTCATTTATCATGGAAGGGACAAATGGTGGCAACAAGCTTTACATTAAGTATTAGGAAAGACTTGGCAGTGCTCAGAAAGGAAAGGATTTGGATTGTCAAGGTTGGCAGTGGCATCAAAAATTAAGGCAGTTTAAAAAAAAAGGAATGGTTTAGACACAGTTTACTCTACCAGGAAATAGAGATGCTCTTGAGGGTGGCTGGCAGTGCCACTTGTACCCTGTTTTATGTGATTTCATGCTCTCGTTCGGACGTCATCCACAGCTCTGCAGGAGACACCAGCCATGTCAGATCCAGGTCTGGAAATCAAGGACAGCAGGGAGATGACCCATCTCCTGTACTTTGCACCATCCCATTCGTTGGGATCAAGTAACATGGAGTAGCAGTTACCCACCTCAGATCCAAAAACCCCAAGAAACAGATCTGGAAGCGTAGCAGAAGGAGAGTAAATTGGGACAAGAAGCCTGAGCGTCAACAAGACAGACTTAGTGATGGGGGGGGATAGATCAGACAAGTTTGACTGCAATAGGAGCAGAAAAGGCAAACTAAATGAGGAACGCAAGGAGTGGGTGGAGAAGTTAAAAAAGCATATGACAAGGAGACTGTAGTGAGGACAGGGAGGAGGAGGAGAAGAAGCAGAGAAAGAATAAGCAGGCCTAAAAATCATCTGAGAAAGAACTGAAATGATCAAGGTAAAGAACTAGTGTGCCAAAACAGGATGACACGTAACTGGAGAGGAATGGAGACAGGGACAGCATGGGCATGGACTTGCATGGGACAAGCTGCTGATCAGGGAACGTGAAGAGAGAGTGAGAGGAAGATCCAACCATCCATCCATGATGGATGACAGAGGTGAGACAGGAGACGTCACGCAGGGATAGAAGAGAGGGGAAAATATGCCTACTTAGTGTACACTCCCAAAGCCTAAACCAAAGCCTAATATTGCAAAAAGTCACCATTCCCCTGCTGTCAGCAAATATACGAAACCAACTGGCAAACACAGATCAAGCTGGCCTGCACAGAAAATGACAGCTAATTACACATTCAGTGTAAGTGGCAGAGGTCTGTGGGATGCATCCAGGACGGCCAACCCTGCTGCTGATACTTGCAGAGGTCATCACGGTGCCACATATACTGGAGCTGATGGGGACGGGTGGAGGGTTGTCTGGTTTTTCTTTCTTTTCTTGTGGAAAAAAAATAGCATGCAATCATGTGATTAAAGACTATCATAAATAGACACAGAAATAAAGAGAACAAATGAAGGTTTCTTTCCCAACTTAAAATATGGAAATGCCCCGGAATTGAAGTGCCTTCCCATTACCATCTTGATGACTCTCAATTCAGTTTGTGAAAAATATTGCTCAATGGACAGTTTTGCAAAGGAAAAAAAAAATCTGATATTTTAAACAACGTACATTGTTGAACAGGCCCAGCATTTGTCCTATTTTCTTTTATATATGCAAAGTGCACTCTCTTTTTTTCAAAAAGCTTTCAGTTAAGCATTAATTGCTCCAGCTTCTGCGAACCCTACAAAACCAGCCTATGCATCTCCAGCCCTCATAGCACAACCTCCAGCAGCCCAGAAAAAACCCAGCCTGCACAGCACAAGATCATAAACAACTCTACAGAAGCAAACAAAAATATTTCTGATAGGAACGTTAACATTTCTTTATTCTGATTCCTGGGAAGAAGTCAGATAGGAAGAATACCTGACTACATCCTTTTAAATAACATTTGAGAGCAGACTGAGGCAAATTAACCATCTCCTCCCTGGTACTTAAACATCCAAGGGATGCCCATTAGTGAATTCTGTGACTCTGCAGCTGGGACACCATGGGTTAAAGAACTCATTGCAAAGGGGCAGCTGACTGCACAGATCTGCTGCAGAAGATGCATCTAAAACAGGAACATCAAGCATGTTACCTGAAGCAGTTAACAAGACCTGAATCCAGGTCTAAAAAACCACCACCCTGTCCCCATTGCAGCCCCCTTTTGCACAAGTGTTAGAATTTTATAGTAGAAGGCTGGTCAATACTAATTAAGTGCAATGGAGCCATCAAGAATTAATAACCTGCAGGGAAAGACGTTGCTGGTTTTAAAGGCTTCCCTCCTTCTCAACCTTCAACTTTTAGTGTTTTTTTGGTAGCTCGCTACAACCTTTTCACTCATACAGATATTTTAGTTCTTAAAATAACAATAAAACAGTATGTTAAATTTATACAGCCTTGTCATCCGACTATCACAGCGCGTACTGTGGCAAACTTGGGCATCCTCATTTCTCAGTTCCCAGGTACCTGGGGATTAGCTACCTAGTCACCTGCAGAAGAAATGCATTAGGGAGCAGCGAGGTTATTTCTAGGACAGGGACTTAAGGAAATGGCACTGCTGTATCAAGTTCCCTTTTACAATGCCATCCTGCCTAGGCAACGTTGAATGCAGCTTCTGCCATCCCAAGGCTGCTCTGCAAGCGCCCACAGCAGTTTGCTTCTACTCCAACGCATCTGAAAGTGCTCAGGAAAGGTGGCGGAGAGAAAAGGACTTTAAAAACCACTCACAGTGGTTCTGACAGGCCCCACTGATTTTTTAAGCCCTTAAGAATAAGCCCTTCTCAACCAGCAGTTAAATCTCTAAGTATCACAAGAGTTAAAGACGTAACCCATGGCCCACCTCAAGCAACCATGTCTTTACATCGGGGAAAGTGAGCCGCAGGTCCATCTTTCAATTCCCAGAGGAGATTCTCCTGGAAAAGTGACTGGCCAGGATTCCTCTCACACAAAATCCTCTGCTGCTGACATGGTGTCTGCAGTGCTAAAACAAAGTCCTACGACAAACAGTAGAAGGGAAGCAAAAACTGGGGAAAAGCATAGGCACAGCCAGGTACCGCATGAACAAGCGCTGCTTTCCAAACGGCAAAGAAAGGGGAAGAGCACAAGGCTGTGGACAGAGAAGAGAGCAATCCCCTTCGTATAGCTCGTGCAAGTTTGCAAGAGTAACACCAAACTGAGGAGCAAACAGCAAGGACGCTTGGCCCAAAAGGAAAGAGAGATGCAATCCTCAAAGCAAGGAAAGGGGACATGGGAATAGTGGTAGCTCCTGAGAGAAATCAGAGAGAAAAAGAGGCAGCCTTCCACTATGCACAGAAAAATCTCGTGGTTTTTTTTTTTCTTCCCTTTTTAATCTTTTATTTTAGGGGTGCCAGGGGAACCCTGCAGCATCCAGCTTGCCTGGAGAGGAACAGATCCTAAAGCGGACGTAAGGGGATGGGAGGGGGGAGGCTGTTCTGGGATTCGGTCTCCCTTGCAGACAGTTCAAACAAAGGAGGACGGGCTCCTATAATGGGATGCATTGTGCATTTTTAGCTAGCATAAGGTGGCTGTCGTGACAGGGCTCCCCATCTCCTGTCTTCCCCTCCCTCCTCCAAATATGCACCCCCTGCATGATTCCAACCTGGAACGCAGACAAAGATCTGTTTTATCACGCCGTTACTGTAACGGGAGGTAAAGAAAGATAGGGAAAGGGAACGAGGCAGAGGAACGAAAAGGAGACAGAGAGGCCTTTAATGAGTCAGCCGCTGCTCTGATTTAAATAAGATCTCCATTTAAGGAGCTCTGCATTTGGGTTTTTTTTTTAAATTAAAAAAAAAAAAAATCACTGACTGAGCAAGCAACTTTTGGCTGTCCAAGGTTGTCTCACAGTTACACATGGAGTCTGGGAAGGAAAGGGTTATGGAAGGGGGAAGGGAAAGGGAAGAAAACCTCTGGAAAAAATGAGGCTGCTTGCTGGTTCATTTTAACAAGTACATAAATTAGTCTCAAAGCCACGAACGCCATCACCTCCCTGAGCCACGGGCAGAGCGTAGCAAGTCAAACACGTGCCAAGATAAACGGCGCTGGCTGGAGCCTCCGAAGGGGTGCTCGGGGGGACAAGAGGGGGCATGCTGGCAGGCAGGGCAGCGAAGACGCTTCAAACGGTGCCACAAAATGGAGACTGGTGATCCTACAGCTGCACAAAAGGGGACCCTTCAGATGTTCCTGCCTACACCCACATCAGAAGACGGGAACTCACGACAGAAAGAGGGAAAATGGGGTGCTGCAGTCTGAAAATAGCATCTCTCCCCGGTCTGGCTTTAATTACCGCGAGCAACCCTTCCTCCTCCTCCTCTTCCCATCTTGGAAGAAGGCCTGCCGGCAGGCAGCAACCCAGGTGAAAAGCTCCATCGCTGGCAGCCGGGAGGGGAGCAGACAATGGCGGGGTGATTCATTACAAAGGCATACATACATACATACACACGAACACACACATGCTCGCTCCTCCAGCGCTGCCGGCTGCCACATGGGCTGGCGGG
>NW_009258549.1:1624990-1627430 GCF_000687185.1 Egretta garzetta
AAGACGCCCATCGCGGGCCGCCGGGGGGGGGGCAGACAATGGCGGGGTGATTCATTACAAAGGCATACATACATACATACACACGAACACACACATGCTCGCTCCTCCAGCGCTGCCGGCTGCCACATGGGCTGGCGGGACTCCTTAAGGAGGCAGCAGCTCCCTTCCCACTCTCCGAGATGCTCAACACCTTCCCCCTCTCCCAGCCCTGATGGGAAACAGATTCGGAGGAAAACGCCAGCAAGGCACTGGGCTGTCCAAGAAAGGGAGGGCTTTGTGCTCCACGCAAGCCAGCAAACCTCACCATGCACCGCACAGAGAAAAAAGCCTTTTAGCATATAATTCCCATCCACCCAAGACTCTCTCTTTCATCTGCAATTAGCACATGATGTACTGGGCCTCGTTTAACACTCATTTTCACTGATTTAGGATTAAGGGGGATAAAACCAGTGTACTTTCTGTTAATGAATCTGAGCTCTTGCTCTCATTAGCAATTTTGGTTTCCTCTTTTTCAAGCATATTTCTACCTTCCAGCACCTCCCAATTTCTTCCCATCACTGTTTCTAGGCTTCCCACCTCACACACTCCCGTTTATTTTACCAGCCCCTCAGGCCTATACAGAAGCTGATCTCCCAGATTTCCAAGGAAGATGGGCGAGCTTGCTCCCTAAAACACAACAGAACGCAGACCAGGCAGGCAGTGTTGTCTGGAGACTGAACCACACGGAGCCAGAGACTGTAGCAATGCTGAATTCATCCAGTGGCAATTACCAGCTCAACATACCACCACCATTTACTTTTCATAAATGAAATACGTCCACAGGCTGTGAGTAAGGCCGCTCCACTGCTTCAAACTGCACTGCAGAATGAGAATAACGTGGCTGGGGATATTGTCCTGGATGTGCCACACTCCTTCAGCCCCACACTCAGCCAAACCTGCAGCGAAGTACTGCTAAGGACCAGCCTAGCAACCCAAACGCTCTCCCTGCAAGAAGCAGCACTATGCTACAGCTGAACTCACCTTCCCGGTCTTCCTCAGCTCTGCATAAAAGGGCTACTCGTCGTCCATCCAGAGACCCCAACTGAGACACAGTCCGAGCTCTCCTCCCAGACTGGTTACTTTAATACGCATCTTCTTCAGCCTCAGCACGTAAATATGCAGCGCAAATCCAGAAAACCTATCCTAGATAGTACATGCTCCTAAGACAGTCACAATTCAAGGTCAACCAATACTAATAATGCACAGTCTTGATGCCTCCCTTCCCACATCAGTAAATTAATAATTTCTGTGGAAGACGGATTTCCCTGAAGCCTATTAGGATACCCCAAACCTTTAAAGGAGTTTATACCCTCCCCTCTTTCAGCCAGTGCTCCAGCAGAATCCCATCCTTCCCAGCTCCGCACGTTTCCTAACCAACCTGCCTGTGCCTCGGGGTGCTCGGTCCTAGGCACGCACAATCTACACGCACTTGTGTACCGGTGACCCAGGCACTTTTCCGCACCGCACAGACACAGGCTGAGTGCGTAACGGCTGTGGCTGAGAGCACATTGCAATACAAGGCTGCGCAGAACAACTCTCTGAAATGTGCAGCTTAGGGGCATGCACCTCCATCTCACCAGGCACGCTCTGAGCATGCAGCAATACACAAAAGGACCCCGACTGCAGAGGCACAGCTTTTCAGCATCACTCGCTAAACTAAATATAGGTACAGAAAGCCTCGGGAGGTTTCTGCAGAGCTCTTCCGTCTCAAAACAGAAAGCTTTGGTCCGGATAAAAAGGAATCAGTAATGGAAGGGACTAAATAGCAGAAATGGAAGGTGGGGCTTGGGAGCCTGGGAAGATACCTTAAGAGTAGACAGAGACCTATTTTTCAGCCACTGACAATCAACGCAAGATGAGTGACGGGAAGGGTCAAAGCGGGTGTCACTGCTTACGGCAGATTCATTCTGAGCCAGGCACCCGCGGAAGCGCTGCCCCTTGCAGTGGGACACGCAGGACCTCGGTAGCAGCTAATGAAGGGGGATTCAGCCAGGGCTACAGAAAGCCAGTAAGCATCTAGTCTAATAACCTGCAAAGCTTAAAAAAAACAAAACAAAACAAAAAACCCCACCAAAACCAAAAAAAATAAACCAAAACCACCCCACCAAACCCCAGCACTTGTGAAACGCAGATTTGAGGAGAAGTTCCCTCCACCCCCTCTGGGAATATCCCCCAAAGGTTTCCAGCTCCGCAAGGCACTGCAGGGCATTATATAATGCCTAACTCCAAAGGATTCCAGCTCCCGATGCCGCTTCTCCTCCTCCTTCCCTTTGCCCCCTCCCTCCGGTGGCGACTTGCAGATGCCATGCAAAAAAAAAAAAAAAAAAAAAAAAAACCCCACACGTAATCAGGTGCAAAAACCTCTGCAGTCTGCTTGCTTGCTGCTCTCAGTATCTCTTTC
>NW_009258549.1:1628562-1633742 GCF_000687185.1 Egretta garzetta
GGAAGCAGTATCCGCGCCAGGATCTGCATTTCTTTCATCATAAAAACTGGAGACCGCTGGGCTCCTTCCCGGCTTGCTTGCTTCCCCTCCCCTTTAATCTTCAGCAAGCATCTGGCCCGCAGCACCTGAGCGCTCCAGGGCTGGCAGCGGCTCTGCTCCCGGCGACCCCGTGGAACAGACCGATAGACGGCATGCTGGACGCACGCCGAAATTCCCGTTTGGCAGATGGGAGCCGAGACACACCGACTGATTTCCCATCCAGCCCCACCCCCCCCAGCATTGCACCCACGGAAACCCACGGCCGGGGCTGAGCGCAGGTCTGCCAGCCCCTCGGTTAGACAGGAGGACGGTGCTGACGCCGGCGACCCCGTGGAACAGACCGATAGACGGCATGCTGGACGCACGCCGAAATTCCCGTTTGGCAGATGGGAGCCGAGACACACCGACTGATTTCCCATCCAGCCCCACCCCCCCCAGCATTGCACCCACGGAAACCCACGGCCGGGGCTGAGCGCAGGTCTGCCAGCCCCTCGGTTAGACAGGAGGACGGTGCTGACGCTCCGGCGCTCGTGGCGCGGAGAGAAAACCAGCTCGGGCACGTTGCCCCTCCGATGTCTCTTTTCTTGACACCCGCTACTCAAGAGACTCCCCAGGCTTTTGCAGCAGAAAAGCCAAATTTTGGTGCAGTAACACCTTGCATCCCCCCTGGGCTCTCCTTCACGTGAATATGCCCGGTTATAATTTACACTCAAAAGAAAAAAAAACCCAAGCGCCCAACACCCAGTGATTTTTCATCACGGGCTTCTGCTGCTGCACCGCTCTCCAGGCAGCCCGTGCGGACCCACGCCAGTCTCCAGTTTCCCAATTCCACCACTGCAAACCGACCTCCGGCTCGTTCTCTCCCTCCTCGTCCCGTTCCTCTCCTAATGCAGTAGGGGGCCAGCAAAAGCGCGCGTCCCAGCCCCGTTCGCTCCTCCGGCGTGAAAAGCCCAAGGTCAAGACACCCTTAGGTCCCACCAGACCATGGAGAGCCAGGGGCCAGCCACGACCAAACAGCCATGGCGTGGGCTCCCCGGGCGCGTGGGCTCCCCGGGGAGGGAGCCAGCCTCCACGGCTGCGGCCCACAGGGCTCCCGAGTCAGAGTCCGCTTTTGTCTGAGTTACCTCATCTTCCCTGCGAACGGGCAGCCCGAGATACTACGGGTTTACAGGCAGTATTGTAAAACCAGGGAAAGCATTGGATTTTTTTTTTTTTTCCCTTTCTCCCCTATTACAAGCCTGAGATTCTGGACCGTGATTCTGGGTGAAGCGTAAATTCCATTTCAAAGCAGCAGAAAAACACAGTGACCTCTTTATACCTCTGCCACGACAAAGCACCAGGTTTCAGCGGCCACGCACGTCTCATTCACCAGACCTCTGCAAATCACTCGGGAGGATAATCTCCTTATTCTCTCCACTTAACTGTTGCACTCGCCCGGTCTCCTCTGCGCCACAGAGCGGCAACTTCTTGTCCCAGATCTAGGGCACAGACCTTCAGGAGAAAGAAGCATCACGCTACCAGTATCCCACTGCTGTTCACTGGGATAGCATCACTTCTAATCCATTTTGGCCTTCACCTTAGGAACCCCTAGAAATATTTGCCATGAAGAAGAATCCTCCAAGGAAAAAGGCGCCCAACCACACACTGAACCCTGACTCGCGCTGCCTCCCACCACCCAGCTGGTACAACTGCTTTGCTCACGTGCCAGCAGAGTGGGAATTCCCTTCAGTGCCATCTACTGCTGGTCTTCCTCTTTCACCTCCATTGTAGGCCAGAAAGCATCTCCTCCCCCGTGCCTGGAATATATTCACCTTTACTCCTGTTTAGTGAAAGAAAAGCCCAAATTTCCAATGGATGTACTCGGGCAACAGGAAATGCCGGTCTGCAGGAGCTCCGATTGCCACGAAAACATCAGAAATGAACATCTGATAGAGTTTCAAAAGCTTCAAGAATGCCATAGAAAACATGATCAGATTTGATAGCACGTGAGGTCTTTGTTGTCTTGGGCTCTACTGGAGCCCACAAAGCAACACCTACTAATCACACAGATTACAGAGAATCGCAAGGGTTGGAAGGGACCTCGGGAGATCATCTAGTCCAACCCTCCTGCTAAAGCAGGTTCTCCTACAGCATGTTACGCAGGACTTCATCCAGGCGGGCTTTGAATATCTCCAGACAAGGAGACTCCACACCCCCCCTAGGCAGCCTGTGCCAGTGCTCTGTCACCCTCAGAGTAAAGAAGTTTTTTCTCATATTCAATTGAAACCTCTTATGTCTCAGTTTGTGCCCATTGCCTCTTGTCCTGTTGCTGGACACCACTGCAAAGAGTCTGGCTCTGTCCTCGTGACTTCCACCCTTAAGATATTTGTATGTATTGATGAAGGTCCCCTCTCAGCCTTCTCTTCTTCAGTCTGAACAAGCCCAACTCTCTCAGCCTTTCCTCGTAGGGGAGATGCTCCAGTCCCTTTATCATCCTAGTTGCTCTCCTCTGGACTCTTTCTAGAAGTTCCTCATCTTTCTTGAACCGGGGAGCCCAGAGCTGGATAATGAACAAGACTGATAAAATTAATGGGTGAATCTGCGCGACTCACCTTTCCTCACTGAGGGCTGGGGGTTCAGATGTCTCATGGCCAAGTGAAGTGAGTTTGGTGGGCCTCCACTTAGCTTCTCCTATGTGCAAACCACTGCCCAATTTACCGTCACCATTTGCCACACCCTCTCCTGAGGAAAATCAAAGATTCAAACTCCAGAACGTGCTGCTGAAAACAAGAGAGAAGGAGGAGTAGAGCTGAAGGCTGGAAGCCTGAAGAACTTATAGCTCGGAGCCATGAGATCATCCCTTCCTACTTACTGCATTTATGCAAAGAGCAACACATTCAGACCGGCTCTAGATGCCAATACTTGCAAGTTCTCATTATTTCTCCTGCATCACAGGCCCATATGCATCGGAACTTCATTACCGTGCTGTCAAAGTAGCGTTCTGAAGTAACTAAGGGCACATTTAACTCGTCTGCCTCTGCAGTGCCAGGGCACAGCTTATCATCCTCACTGTGCCAGGCAAAGCTCTTTGCTCCCACCTGAGCACATCTGCGCCACTTTTATATTCTCTCCTGCGTTCACCCGGATGTACGTGATGGTTTTTGGTTAGCTCCTACCATTCAAATCCTAATGGAAAATAAGCTGGAGAAGGATGTTTAAGCAGCAGGCAACGGGGCAAGGCCACTGCAATCATGCTGGGGAAAGTGCAGACGAAGAACTAACCTCAGGTTTGACTAAGTGGCCTACACGTACGCTTTCAAATACTTGGGTTAGTTTACCACTCATAGGACTGGTAGAAATGGAGAGAGAGGAGAAAGCCACAAGTCCTCTGCTTTCGGAAAGTTTCAGGGTTTGTCTTCCTTTTTCTTTTGCTATGCCTACAATTCCCCTTTGCTGCTAAGGTGGAAAGAAAGCACAGCCTTCGATTTTAACATCCCATTACCTGCATTTCTGTGCTGGCTCAAGTTTAGATGGAGCAAACCTGCCAGCTGGATCAAGGCCAGAGGGAAGAAAAAAAAAAAGTTTCAAGTGCAAAGAACCAATTTATCAGGAACAAATCTTAACAACCAAAAGACACACTTCTGCTGGTGGATTCTATTCATGTGAGTAATAAAAACCCCGGTACAAGGTAACCTAACAAAATACTCTTTAGTGGCTATCTGAAGTATCTTGGGGTAGATAATCGTCAACCGCCAGTCTACGTTTCATGTTTTCTGGATAAATTTGGTGCCTGTGAGGACAAGGAATGCTGACACTGAATAGCCGAGGACTGTGCAGAGAACATCATCTTTCACTTGGCTCCGAAAGTATTTGAGCCTGACCCACGGCCTCTGGCTTCTCCAAGACTCCACACGTCAGGCCAGCAAATCTCACGTGTGCTCCAAATATAGCCCCCTCCCCCAGCAGAGGCTGCGATACAGGGTTCACTCTGCCCCGAGCGCTGCTCTCAAACCTACCCATTCCTATCACCCTACACATCCTCGCTGAACCTCCAAAAGCAAAAAGGTGACAAACGAGACTTTGTCAGAGGTTTTGTGGGTGGTTTCAGAGGAGGGAGGGGGAAAACAGGCAAGGAGCCGCCCCCGGTGGCTCGCCATCCCTGCGGGACGGACTGCAGTCACACGTACCAGTCACATGCACCCGGACAATGCAGCAAGGCATGCACCGACAGACTAGCTTGCAGAGCACGGCATTGCTGTCAGCAAAACTCCCCTGCAAAAAAAAACTAAGAAAATTGAGCAAAAAGCCAAAAATGCAAACCAAAACACACAAGCCTCAGACAAGACAGATCTTGGAGTTAGAGTGTCCAATGGTACCGCTTGCGCGCAGGAGCCTCAAAGCCCTCCAACAGAGCCTCCGGGCTGCCGAGGCCTGAGAGGCACCAAGCCAAGGAGCCCAGCATGGAAGCAGTGTCCTCCTACAAAACCAGCACGTAAGCTCTAGTTTTGCCCCAAAAACATACAAGAGCAAACACCAAGACTCTATGAAGTCACCACTGTCCTTTTGCTTACCTGGACGACTGGGTATTGGTAATCCATACAATACACACCATACATAGCCAAAGATCCTCCAGCTAAAGGCCAAATGGACACAGGACTGGAAGCTTCAAACCCGAGTCTCTGTCTTTCAGCCTTGTGGGAAGGACTCTGGCAGCCCTGCGCAGTGCTTGGCTCGGGCCTCTGGGGCCACTCAGGTTGACACTAGCTCAGCTGAAAATAAAAAGGAGCTGCCTGGCTCGGCTCGGCTCAGCCCCTCTCTTCTGGGATCCAGCAAGGCAGCGCTCAACCATAGGCAGCAGAGGCTCCTAAAATTAGAAATCCCCTACTGAAAACGGCCCTGCAAGCCTCGACTGAGGAGCGTCCTGCGACTGCCGGGAAGAGGAGGACACAGGATCTTCGCAGCCACCGCCACCGGGGATGGGAGGAAGCAAACAGCATTTAGGATCTGAAAAGAGCATATGTTCTGGGCTCTAGGTGCGTCAGAGGGAACGCTCCCAATCCAGGACAGGGAAAAACATATGGGACTGTTCCTCCCCCACCCCCATACCCTTCCTTGCTGTCCTCGGCAGGGACAGGTGCTGGGATTAGCGTAGTAAAACCCTT
>NW_009258549.1:1633766-1634675 GCF_000687185.1 Egretta garzetta
GCCGGCGGGTTCCCCCCCTCAGCTGTTCCAGTCAAACCGGGGATGGGGGGGAGGGGGGAGGATTAACTCTGCCACAGGGGACAGCGAGCAGTGGGGAGAAGGGGGCAAGGCTGGGCAGGGCCAGTTGTTGTGCCCGTTTTAGGAAGCCCGTCCTTCCCGTTCCCAGGGAGGAATCCGCTCCCTGACCGATGGGGACAGATGGGGAGCTGCCGGGACGGGGGCTGGCAGGCTCACCCCTCCGGCCCTGCGTGCCGGGCGCGTCACCGGACACCCGAGAGCCCGCTGCTGGTTCTTAGAAGACACACCATGGCCGGGGGTGCCGGGGGGCCCGACCTGCCATAGCAAATCGCATGAAGTTTCACCCATCGCTACGCCGAAACCGCACCAGGTCGATGCCGACCCAAACCCGGGCCCCCAAAGAGTTAACAGCCCAAACCCACAAAGGATTCCCACCATCCTCTGAAGGAGAGCAGTGACAAAACCCCTCCCTCCGAGGTTTCAAAAATAAGGATGTTACACAGTGATCAAACCCAAGAAGGGCTATCCAAATTCCTCCCCCTCCCATTTTAAATGCATACAGTGGGGGTTTTTGCATTTCTAATCTTCAAGGTTTCTGTAGCGCTGCTGTGCACCACTCAACAGCTACCTCAGCCTAGCTCTGGGGTAGCCGCCTTTCCATTGCTACTGATAATTTCCTCCCCCTCAGAAAGAGTTAAGCTTAAGATAATTTTTTTTCTCCCCGTCAAGAGGTTAAATACCTGTATCATTATCTAGTACAATTTGTATGCACGGCACTTTGTAGTTTAGCTAAGGGGCGCCTAATTTGCAGCCCTCTGGCCCACCCAGCCCGGCAAGGACAGCTCTTGGCTCGTCCCCTGCTCCCACTGCCCTTTCTTTCCCAGGCATCTC
>NW_009258549.1:1634751-1636253 GCF_000687185.1 Egretta garzetta
TTCTTCCTTACAAAAGGAGCATGGCCAATTTGGGGAGTAATAAAGCATGACATTTTCTACATCTAAAAAAAAATAATAATAAAAGTTTCTATAGCCATTGTTTCTGTGTGAAGATTTGCACAGAGAGAGAAATTAATTGCCCATAAATGGGAAAGCAGCTATGCTTCTAGATCACTGGGGAAAAAGGATGAGGCTCCCACAGTGAGCTTCCATCTCGTTCTGCCCCTGACCAGTTTATTTTGCCCCAGACCAGCTTTCTGAAGCTCACATCATGCCTCCTCCTCCTCCCCGTCAGAGGGCTGTTCGGCCGCCTCTCAGCACTCCCCCCGCAAGCCCCGCTTTGGGGCAGAGATTGTATCTGGTTTCCTCTGAACGGCCAATACTTTTCCCCCCCCCCCTTCTCCTTTTCGTAACTACACATTCAGTAGGTGCCTGCCCTTCATTCTTTCGCATAGCTCGTTACTATGCACTCAGGCAATTTAGTATCTCCAATAACATCTTTTTATGAAAAGGCATTAATTTAGAAAAACCTGAAGTCTTTTCCACAGCCTGTTTTTGCTACTCCATATTACTGCCCCAGGTTTTAAAACCAAATCCCTAACTAAGTTAAAAACCTTACATTTATTTCACAATTCAATTCTTGTCATTTCCAGCCAGGCCTCAGGGGAATAAAACGTTTCCAAATCCTAGTGCAGATATCTTACTATCTATAAATAACCATCAAATGGGCAAAACAAAACAAGGAGGGGGAGCAGGGAGCACCACCTAGCTCTGTTGTTTTGACTACAGATCCAGATAGAACTGCCGTGCTTTAAAGTTTCCGATGCAGATTTAAGTACTCTGCCTTAACCAGCATTAAGACACTCGGGTGACACTTTGGTAACAAAGCATCGCACCTCCTGTGTCCCACCGAAAACTAAATCACAAAAAAAACAGTTTTAAACTTGTGTGTGCCAAGGTGGATGAAGCAGGACTTTACTGACCGTTAATAAACTACTGAATTTTCTGCAAGGCTGGCCATAATGGCTGGCTTACTACTGCACATTAACTTGCAACAAATATTAGTCAAATATAAGATGGCGCTGCACTCCATAATTTTATTTTACGATAAACGGCATTACCATATAACCTGCATTACCATATAACCTGCTACGCACATGCATTTCCAGTAACACAAGTTAGGTAACTGCTACAAAAAATCATAGCCTTGTTTTTGCAAATGCTCATACATAGGAATAATTTTTAAATTACATAAATATTAATACTGGAAAAGACCTCCTGACACACAGAATTATATCAATTGCTGTCATGCAACGTCATCTATCTTTTCATAAAATTTACCAAACTACCATAGAACTGGGTTTTGCAGCTACGCTACCCTGGCCAAAAGGCTGCTCTAGAACATCACTCCCCAGCAGTTGGGGTCTGTGTTTGTCTCCAGCTTAACGTTATTCCTGAGCAATTTCTGTTTGGTCATGTGCCAGTACTGTCCTCTGGTTTAA
>NW_009258549.1:1636265-1642827 GCF_000687185.1 Egretta garzetta
CTTACAATTAACCTCCCTGATGCACCCCCTCTCTCACCATCTAAACCAGCAGCTGTTCCAGTCTTTTCTCACATGACAGGCTTGCTATTCCCCAATCTCTAGAAGCCCTTTCTTGCACCTGATCTAGCCTGTGCTCATCTTTTTTTTTTTTTTTTTTTTTTTTAAAAAGACATTACCCAGAGCAACATGGTTAACTCCTAATCCGTTTCACAATTCCAGCACTAAGCTGCATCTTCACTAGCCTCATTAGCACTTTCCTCTGTAGCACCACATCGGGTGCTGTAGGACCCATCTACAGTAAGACATGTCATCCTGTTAGGAAAAATCAGCTTAAGAAAATTGGCTATCTTAAAAACAGATAGGCTGATATGGCACAATCCTATTCTGGTGGATTTGTGTTGCCTTTTATCTCATTCTTCATTTGTGTCCAAGCCTTTAATTACTGGTTTTGTCTCAGATTTTGCATACATGTAGCTGAGGTTGGACCAACAGGTCTTGTATTTACTCAGATCATCCCCCACCATCAATAGGGCTATTACACTTGCTGTTCTCCAAATATCTGATAGGACTCCTGATTTGATAGCCTAAAACTTGTATCAGATCTGCAGCTTCATGAACCGGTTCTTTCATTTTCAGGAACAGGTATTGCTGTTCTGGAGACAACCCCGCTCCCCAGCCCAGCCCGCACGCACTAGGGTCTTTGAAATGTCCAACGTGGTGGCTTCTACAGCAGGTTCATGCCCATTACCCATCCTGCCTTTGCTCCCACAATCAACTCTACCTCTGGCAACACCACCACCACCACCACCACATTTGTTCAATTCTGTGATCACAACAAGAGTATCCTCATTAACTATGCTATCCTCAGCGCTAAGTGGCCCCACATCTTCCCTTCTTCTCTCTAACCGTATTTTGAGAAATTGTCACCCATTTTCTGAGAACATTTGCAAGGTTGGCAGTTCTCACTTTATCCATACAGTTCCTGACTTTAAAGGCACAGCAGTCTCTGCTGAGAAGTCCTTTTTCCATCCCTTCTAAATTCTCTTCTTGCACCTAATAGCCTTTATAAGGTGATTATGCCTCCAGTTACGCTGAAGTTTCTTCTTACAAGCTTTTCCCCCATTATTTGTATCATCAAGAATTTGTATCCAAAGTACCTCTAACAAAAAAAAAAAAAAAAAAAAAAAAAAAACACCAACCCCAGCCCCCACACATTCAAGTCTGAGTTTTCAGTCCAGTTCACTGACTTCACTAAATATTTTACTTCATATATCAAAGCTTGTATCATGATCACCCCAATCAAAGGTGGGGACATGCAAGCTTTCGAACAGCTTGTTTTTCTGTAATAGTCATAGCACCGATAATTCACTCAAGTGTCTCAACAACAGGTGATGATGCTACAGTGACGAAATCTTTTGACCCTATTATTGTTAGCAGCATTTGTTCTCCAAGCTATATCTGAGAAATGAAAGTTTCTCATACTAATATTTATCTCTGTAACAGTACTGGGAATAATATCATTTCAGAGCCTCAAGTTTCTATCCGAATCCAATCCTATGAGGGATTACAGCAGACTCACAGCACTCCCTCTGGGACCTCTTTTACCATTCTTCCCCACAGCAATTTTGACCAGAAACAGATCCTGCGTTATCAGTATTACTCTTCTTTCTTCTTTACAGTCTACTGCATACAATACAGCCTATCACCTTTTACATCTACCCTATCTGAACCACACATAATCTTGAATGCATGTTAAAGCCATGATTACTATTCTTGCAGATTGATATTATCCCTATAATATCCAGTTTCATGTTCTGCACCAGTAGCTCTGGTTCCTCTACTTGTTATTTCTAATGCCAGGAGCTTGAAAAACCCCCCGATATGTATGTGCATTTACTGATCACACAGCTCCCAGCTCCCTCAACTAAGAGTATCACCCATCTAGTTACTGCTGAATTTTATTATTCTTTTTATAACATTGAATTTTATTGTTTTCCATCTCCTACACCTACCCATCACTTTGCCTAGAGATACTGTTTTACATGCGACTGTAGCTGCATTTACCTAATTTTCCTCTTTCTGTGTACTAAGCAAGGCATGGCGATTACACAAGTTTTTCCCAACGTTCTCAAAACCTGGTATTTTGCTTCACATGCACTGCTCTCTTTGATGTCTGCAAAACGAGAAGCATTTTTGGAAAATGCAAGACCACAGCCCTGGGCTTTGCTTTGCCTGCTTTCTTCAGGCTGCTTATAGCAAGCACGCTAAGTCACCATTACAAGTACAGCTATAAGAACATAAGCTAGCCACAGACTCCCTACGCTTTAAGTGCATGCATAGTAGCTGCAGACATTTTCCATGTATATTTTTTAAAAAAAACAAAAAAAAGCTAAAAGCTGTGGTACTGTGGGGACACAACAACACAGCATGGAGTCCGAGACATTTCCATGCTGCACAGTCATTACACCACATTGATCTTTACTAAGGAAATTACACCAACAGTTTCATTCTATAAACTGAATTTATAAAATCTTTAGTATAATTCTCTGTTCTCCAGACAAATTAATCCAAGCCTTATCTAGTTACTCCCACTAAAGAGCTCTTACCTCTGCTGATTCTAACTCTTCATCGCTAGAAGCCTGGCTGATGCTCTTCCTCTCACCCACCAAAAATGGCATCTTTAACAATTAGCCAATCACTACATCTGCTAAACTGGGTCATCAGGGATCTGATGAGCAGCTTACAATATGTCTCTGCTTTTTAAAGACTGATGTAAATGTAGGAAACATGCCAGCAAGCAAGGATGCATTTTCTGGCTGGGTATGTACTGATTTCCATAGCAGCTAAATAGATCAAGCGGCTCAGCCAGCTCGTACCGGTGTGCGACAAACAGCACACGGTACCAAGATTACATCTTTAGAGCACCAAGAGATTCTCATTTTGCACCAAAGCAAGTCCCACGTCCTGAGCACGAAGGTGACTTTCACTTGCTCCAGGGTGAGAATTTCTACTGGCAAGTCATCATTCCTCTGTAGGGCTACTTCCCGGGCTGTATTGCTTGGTTGGTTTGAATAGGTATAACATTTTTCAAAAAGCTGCATGAGTTTTTTTTCTTCCCAGTTTCAACATAACCAATGACTAGAAAAATTACATATGGTCTAGTTGTTATTTTGACCCTGAAATCATTAGAGATTCAAGTGGGGAGGACATAATGTAGTCAGAGCATGCACAGGAAAGCTCAATATTCCGAAACAGCAAGCAGAAGCAAAGATGATGACAAATAGGTGAAATAGGTGACTGCATAAATTGTTTTTCCTCACATTTCAGAAACCTGGCAGCTTTACATAGGTGTCCTGATCTTAAGAGCAAGAAGATCTGGTGGTGGATCAGCTATGCAGGAGTGCGAATAACTCAGTACCAAGCCAGCACGTTCTTTGCGAGTGAAACATGTTAAGCATGCAAATGCTGAAAGATCAGGAACGAGCTGCATTAAGCAGAAATGGAACCAGCAGTTCTGGGGGATGTGGAGCAGCAGCAGAAACAAACGAGAGCGTGTTGGATTAGTGTAATAAGGACATCACAGAAAAGAATCTGAATGCATGGGTAAAGCCATAGGAACCACTCCTTGCCTGAACCCGGTCCGATTGGCTAGTGCTACTGATTCCTCGTGTTCGTTAGGATTAATGTTCCTAAAACACATTAGCAGAAGTGAAATTACCAAAAATATACTCTGAATCCAAGGAAACTAAAATCCCTCTGGCAAAAGGCCTTTCTTAGCCCAAAGCTAGAGAAAGCAGCAAATTCCAGGTTACACGTAGCAAGATGACAGCCCCACCACACTCTGCTTCTGCCAAGGAAGTACCCTCAGGTAGACAATGGAACCTCAGGCATTACACATTCCAGTTTTCATGGATAAAATTCACTATTCCAAGAAAATTTGAGAGAGCAAAATACCAAAGACAATATTTAATAAAGCTCTGGAAGCTCTGAAATAGCTCCTGGTCATGTCCTTTCCTCTCAAAGCGCTGGAGATCTCCCTTTTCAATCTTCTTCTGCAACACATTCTCCACTCACATACTTAGGAGTAATGGAGTTTGCTTCTGAGTTTGCTTCTGCCTCTGCTGCTCTAAACACTCCCCAGCCAAGCTCTGTAGTCCTGAAACTGATCTAAAGCAGCTTTACAGCTAGGCACCGTGCACGCTCTACCCTATGGACATAAGATACCTGCATCCTGTTACCACCCTCAGCTCTTCACTGCATCATCTATGCAAAGCTATTAAATATTAATGGTTTGTCTAGACTGGAAAACTAACACAGTTTTAAAACAGAGTTACAAATACACAGCATACGAGGACAGGTCAGAATTAAAAGTAATTATTTCTGAAGACCCGCTTACTTTCAAAGCCTCAACAAACTCTGCTTTAGGGAAGGACATGGACAACAGAGGCAGAGGAAGGATACCATGTTGGTGTGCTAAAGCAGCATACTGCAAGACCTTCGTTTGCTGGACAACTGGCTTGTTTTGTTGAGCTTTCTTACAGCCATCCGGTAGATTGGTAGTATTAGCAAAACCCCAGAAACCTACAGACCAAAACAGGACTGGCAAAATCACAAGCCTAGATCTTCCTAAACTAGAAACCAAGCTCTCTGAGTATCCGACTGACACAGTCACGGCTGTCAAAAGAGACAAAGACTCCTGGTGAAACTGCAGGAGAATAAAGACTCTTGATCCTGAAGTTCGAGCTGTGTAGGCAGAGTCTTCCTGAAGTTGGAAGTACAGGTCCTGCCCACACAACTTCAGCTGCTGGGCAAGGACCCGGAGTCAATTCAGGCAAAACTCAGATTGCCCAAAGTCTGTGTCTGAAATTATTACAAAGGAAAAATGTAAGGCAGCGATGAACATTCATCTGAAGTTTGAAAAATCATCTGTCAAAAGACTGCTACCAGAACCGAGGTTTTACGCACGACACTAGCTAACGAGCTGGTTGACAGGAAGGCAGCTTTAACAGAACAGTAACTCACAAAAATATATCAGTGATTAAGTTGCAAAATAAAGCTGGCAGCAGCCTGGATATACCAGCAGTATATAGAAGACACAACTTCAACTTTCATTTCTACCCCAACTCATTGTTTTACAGGCGTTACAAAACAGGTTTTAATTATACTATCTTGAGGAAACTCCAGCACACCTGAGCATGACATGCAACAAGTCCAAAAGGAGCTTCTAAAACCAGACAGGCTCCATCACCTAGTTATTACCAAAGGTACAGTATAAAGGGAGAAAAAGAAGTATACGCAGATTTTCCAGAAAAAAAAAAAAAAAAATATCCATGTGTTGGGCCTGGGCCTCCTTTCAAGGAGAACTCTAAGTGCTTGGCACCGCTTCAGGAAGAAAAGAAGTGTACTTTTGGGCTAAGCCATTTGGCAAAGGTGATTGTAGCACAGCTTTCTTTTGGGACCACTTGTATATGCACTGATCTTGGTAATGCTACATGTCCATCAAAATGCTTTTTGCCTGTTACATGAAAAACAAAAAGGTGACCAGATGCAGAATTTCAACATCAAAGAAAAGAAGGAGTTTTCTCTTGGTCGTTTAGATACTACATGACAGCCATGCTGCCTTTCTATATTCCTTTGAGGGCAGTGGAGAGAGGGGAAACAAAAAGAACAGAGTGGAGGCAGTTTTCCTTCGCTACAGAGGCCGCTAGATCTATCGGCTAGCTCCAGAACCTCAGCTGGGAAAAAGCTTTGCCCGTTTTGTCTCTCATACTCCCACTTGGTTTTTCACTTAACAAGCAGCAGCAGTTCAATTAGCTGATCCTTAAGGGGACAACGGGGAGATCCAAAAGACTTGACACTTCCACAAAATACCGCAGCTTAAGCCTGAGCATTTCTCCAGATCTATGCTAAGCCTACAAAAATTAAGGTTAATTCCTTAATTAAAGAACTATCTTCCTAAGAATAAATATTATTAAAAGTCACCAGATGGTAGTATCAGAGATACTCTCACCAAGTGTTTTTAATTGAATGAATCACAAACTCGGGCTGGGCCGTGCAGGCGATTTCCCCCCGTAGCGTAAGTACGGCTACGCCGTTACCTCAGCCCCACCAGCGAGTGGCCGCGTGGTGGCCATGGGGCCAGCGGTGACGCCATGCGCGTTCCCCATCCCTTGCAAACACTCGTGGGATAAACTGCTTTCGCCGAGGGTTTGAGCTAACACGTTTTACCCCGCCTTTGCCCGGGGTGAAGGGAGCACGTGATCAACTACCGCGCAGCATTTCAGGACGTGGCTGTCTTACTCATCTAGCTGGGCGCTCGCTCCCTAACGGAGACGGTTTTGGTATGGATTTTCCTCCCCACCTCGCCTCCCGGCTTATCAAATTGCTTCCACGTGACAAACTAAAATAGAAAAAGGTACTTGTTCCAAGTTAAAGAGTGTCCACACAATAAATTACCCTAGTATCGACTTAAATTTATCCCTACCTTAGGGCGGTATGGCTTCCCAGCTAGGCAAACAAAAGCAGAATTTGGGGGAAAGGTTTTTCGGGCAGCATTTTGTTC
>NW_009258549.1:1642846-1648410 GCF_000687185.1 Egretta garzetta
TGCAAAGGCATTCCCTGCCCAACTTGGTTCAACCAGAACAGCAGAGCAGCTGCATGCACACTGTAACTGTGCAAGCAAGAGACAAAACATGCCAAAAATATTAAACTAAACTCTTAATTGAATGGAAGTAAAAGAGAAATAAACAGGCAGCAGTGAGATAGCTGGGTCTGAGACCGCGTTACTGGCAGGAACCGAGGAACTGGAGAACATGCAGGCAGGACCTTTAGCTGCCAGAACAGCAGGTCACAGAATAAATCTCAGGAAATCATTTGGAAACGGTTCCAGCGTGGCAGTATACAGAATATGACACCTTCAGCATAAATCTGTGAAGACCATTTCATGATAGAAGAATTACAGTTGTCCATTAATTTCTGTAGGCCTCAGTTCAAAATCTTGCTCGACTGCTAAGCTTCAGATGATGAATCCTGCTTTTTTACCCATTCCCATTTAAAAAAAAAAAATAAAAATCCCAAACTCAGGCAGCTCAAAAGAGATTCAAGAGCAAAATACCAGAAGTGCTGTAGTTAAGAGTTCGGTGCATTTGCTGAGTGCACAGAAAGGATACAGAAATAGCACGCAAAGCTGAGGTTTGGCAAGAACGATGCAGTTTACCCTGAAAAAGGAAAGTCAGACACGCTAAATGAATGGTGACAGCAGCAAGTCATGCTTTAATGTAGGGAGTGACCCCAGGGACTCCTCTTGTTGGGGCAGAGGTGCTAGTTATTGCTGTGTCCCTCCTCCGGTGGTTTTAGCGGAGAAGTAGAAGGCTGTGGTGGAGAACAGAAGAGGTATGTTGAGGCTACGCCAGCTCTTAGGCAAGAAGTTGTCTTCACATTGCTTTCTGCCTCAGACTAGGACAAAAATAGTAAGAGGCAGCAAACACCTAGATTCTGGTAGTTTGGTTGGTTGGTTTCAAACCTATCTATTTCTGAGAAAGCAGGAGTGCTCAGAATTCTGGAAGTCTTTTGCTTCTCACTAAGTCCCAAGATGTGGGCCCAGAGGTCTGCTATGGGCACATAAGCTAACTGTTCCCCACACTTCTCCCCAAGAGCCAAGAGGACAGAATAAAACCTGACATGGCTCAGTCCAAAAGCCTTTCCTGCAGGCTACTCCCAGCAAGCTCTAAAACAAGCCACAGCAGCTGAAATCCCTGGACAACAACCACCAAAGGCTTTCTGCAGTTGCACCATCTGCACAATCAAGATGCCTGCTCTTTTCAACAGCTTTCTGTGACTTCTACAAAAAAAATTCACATATGTTCATTCACCCCAAATTGCCACTATCTGCATCCTCTGTCCCAAAGCCAGGAAGCCATAAATATGGTTTCCTGGCTCCCATGAAAACCCTTATCTCTGTTTTCTGTCACTATCAAGAAATCTCCACCAAAGACTCGGCTCATGTTCTCTGCACACCTCTCCAGTTACTCTGCAGTGGGGCTACTCTCACCTCATGGTAACAGGACTACCAACGCAAAAATTAACTGCAACCCCTCTGCATTGTCGGCTTGGGTATCAGCAGCACTCGAACTTCAACCTCTACGGCTTTACGGGTCTCTTAGCATGACTTTAAAAGAATCACTTATTTCAGGCTAGAGATTCATGAATAGGCCAGCGTTAAAGTAGGGCTATACTTAAGCTGCACCTCAAGCTCACGCTGTAATGAAGCAAAAGCTGCAACTTCAAGCTCCTAAGGGGCAGAGCAGGCACACCTCCTGCAACTGCTCTGAATTAGACAGCTTCTGAGAAACTTGTACAAATCTTGAAAATCTAATACGGCGTGACGGCCTGCGACTGAACGGCTTTAGCAGGCAGGTCACAGAATCACAGAATCGTTTAGGTTAGAAAAGACCTTTAAGATCATCAAGTCCGACTATTAACCTGGCACTGCCATCCCACCACTAAACCATTTCCCTAAGCACCTCACCTACCCATCTTTTAAATACCTCCACGGATGGGGACTTGACCACTTCCCTGGGCAGCCCGTTCCAGTGCTTAACAACCCTTTCATTGAAAAAATTTTTTCTAATGAGCGGCAGCATCCTCTTTCATCTACATTACCAGGTCCTCAGTACAGTGCTGGGAATGAGACCCTTTTCTGCAGCAGGGGAACATGGTAGATGCTCAAACCCTGCAGGAAGCAAACTTCAGAATGGCAAATTGCCAAAGGCGTCTCTGGGCAAAATGAAGAAAAACTGCCACTGCCACCCAACTGCCCCAGATTGTCTGCAATAGAACAGGAAAATACGTAACCACCATCAGGATGAAAACAATGAAAATGACAGCCACATAAAAAAAACCAACCCTCACGCTTTCTGCACATTCTGTTCCTGACTTACCTTCTTTACAATTATGGGACAGATCTAATAACAGCCCCTAGAAATCCAGCTGTCACATTTTGATAGTTCACTGATTGCCCACAGAGATCTAATTACCTCTGCCGGTCCACATGCCTAAAACCTCACGTGGGCATGGCCATTCCTCAGCCTCGCCCCGCCAGAGGTCTGGAGAGTGGAAGAAAGAGCGATGCTAGGATGATCAGATGGTTATTGGAGCCACCAAGGTCAAAGTATAGGGACAACAAGAAGGGAAACAGCTGCTCTAGAGTTATAGACCACAGAATGCTTAAAAACCTAGAAAAATAATTAAACGAACTAATGAGCCATGGTTGGCAAAGGAACCACAGGTCAAGGAAGATACAATTCCTCTGTGGGGGGAGAGGTGAAGAAGGGGAGAAGCTCTCCCGTGTCGGGGCAGAGAAAGACCAAGTCCTCTCCGCTCCCCAGAAGAGCTGTGACAAGGAGGGTAGAGAGAAAGGGACGTATCAAGAAAAGAGGTGATTTACTCTGGAGTTTCAGGGCTGGAATAAGCAGCAGAAGATGAACAAAGGGGAATGTCTGCGGTGGATCCAAACAGGAGACAGGAGTGGGATGGCAATGCCACAGGGTTTGTTTCATTATTGGTTTGGTTTGTTTTAAAAGGAAATTAATAGAAAAACACTAGCAGCTTAAAATGCTCCAAGCATACAGCCTGCCACGCCTCCTAGGTTATGACAAAAATTCCCGCCCCGTAATGTGAAGGGCTTCTTGGGATCCAGCAGCCCTCCGACTCTTCACCCCCAGTTGGGGGGCGGAGGGGGTTCCCATATCAGCGGCTCGGCAGCACGGAGCTCCCCGCGCTGGCACCGGCCGCCTGCCCAATTCAGACCTGTAATCTCCCTCGACTTTGATTTAATGCAGCAATTACTGGTAATGTGGTTTGAAGGAGATAAATGCCCAGTACAGGGCTGGCTGGCACTGACGCTCATTCCGCTCATGATGCGAGAACAGTTTTAATTAAAATCCCCTTTATGATAAAGGAGCTGCTTGACTGGATGTTTCTGTGCAGCCCTGATACGGAGCCTCCTCCAAAGCGGATTAGAAATCAAAGTTTCCCCCTTCTCGCTACTGGCAACACACAAAAATAGGGAACACAGTCACCATGTCACCTCTCTGCGATTTCCTTAACCCTAGAACTGCTGGAAAAATGCCCACATTTGCTTAAAGGCAACCGCCACCTCTTGTCACGGCTCTGAGTGTTTTCCAAAAACTAAGCACCAGGGCTGCTTTAATTAGAATAAACACATTGAGAGAGCTCACCCTCCATGATCCAAAACCAGTCCCCCCTCTACCTGGTTTAAAAGGGAATCAGCTTGGCTACTACTATGGCAGACCCATCCCTGCAGCCTGCATTCTGGTGAGGAGGGAAAGCAGATCCCAGGTGCCCTGGGAGGATGGCAGGAAGTCGGGATCTGGCTGAAAGGCTGGAAAAGCAGGAGCCTCTGCTGGGTGAGGCAGAGCAGCATGGACAGGGAAGAGGGAAGGAGCAGCACTGCAAGATAAAGTCATAAAATTTGGCAGAGCGGCCAGGATCCCAGCACAGACATGTTCCAGAAATGATCTGTCAGCTCTTGATCGAGTTACAGCAAATGTAGGTGCAATTTTGGGTTCGTTTTCTTCTTTACAGTATAGGAAATACCAGAGATGAATACATTAAGCACAGCTAGTTACCATTATTGCAAGTGCCAGGAGCAGATTGTCACAGTGAGAAATTGCCCTTGTGCATTACACAGAAAAGGCAGCACTGGGTTTGGAGGCCTGCAGACAGTGCAATGGGAAGATAAAGAGCCTCAAGTCTGAATGCGCATTATTCCTCTCTTTAAGCCACCGAGCACACGTAAACATAAAAAGGCTGATTTAAGCAGCTGAATTTCTCCGTGACCTTCAGAATATATCTGTGGACCATGGGACTGTCCAAGCCTTCTCCTGGGATGCCCCCCTCCTTTTCAGAGTCTTTGCCTCATCACCCTAGGAGTCCTCCATATTCCCTGAAATTGTCTTCCTCCCCAAAGCCCTCAATGCCAGTCAATGGGATTCTGCCCTGAAAAACCTTTTTCTTTCAAATTTCTTTCTTATTTTAAAGCGGCTTTCATGTACCGCGATCCCCCGCCCCCTTCAGACAGCACAATATCAAACAACAGATGGAAAAAAAAAAAAAAAAAAATAGTCCTGTGCAGAACCAGGAGGGATTCGGCACAACAGCGTGACCGACTGACTCCACAGGAGTCTGAAGCAGCAGACACCAGACCACCAAAGGCTGATGTGGCACCGCTGTAATGGTAAAACCAGCTTTCAGGAGCACCTTGCTCCTCAACAGGATGAACAAAGGGTAAAAACACCAGGTCAGAGATGGCAACGTGAAGGTTTAATGCGGTTTTGCCGGTCCACAAGGGAAAAAAACGAAACCAAAAAAGGCCTGGTATAATTAACAAGATTAAAGGGGGATTTAGGATCAGGACAGAAAAGCAACGGGCCAGATTGATCCTTACAGGATTAAAGCTGGAATCCTACTAAGAGTCCAGTGGTTGGAAGATCAACGCAATGTAATGGGATTAAATCAACATCAGCTTTTGTTTTTACACAACTGAACCCTCAGCGCCCGTGCTTTTACTGCTTTGGGTAAGCGGTGGAAAAGTTGACTGGTACCTACAGACAACGGGTGTGCAGGTCGGGCAGGCGCTTCCCCCTTCAGCCCTCTCACAGCACACGAGCAACAGGTACTGCTGCTTTCAGAAACAAAGGACAAAAAGAAAAAAATGTGTTTTGTAACAAATTGTCTGAACAGCCAAGAAAGTTGAGGATTTCCCGAAGTCCACATTCCGGCCAGCTCTAAATTAACTGGTTTCAAGTGTGATGGGATCACCTCAGGACTGATGGATGGGAAAGCCAGGAGGACAGTCCCAGCTGCATTCAGACAAGCTGCCGACAGGCAATTGGATTTTGATACTGTCTCTTGCCGGTGAGGAACAAAGGACGCAGTATACTCTGCAGAATGTATCAGCAAACACATTTAAGACAAATTGTCACACGTCCCCGTTACACAACAATATCCAAGAATTAAAAAAGTGAGAAAAGGCTCTTTCAGCGTGTATCATTTGCATTACAGCTGGTGCAGCACATGCAGGCCAGCTGCACCTCTATTCCCCTGCCCAAGTTTCCAAAGCTTGCTGGTAATTTGAGTTGGTAGCAG
>NW_009258549.1:1648421-1654527 GCF_000687185.1 Egretta garzetta
GGGAAACAGGGCAAGGCACTCGATTCTTTCTAGATACGTATACTATTTTTATTCCTGTAGGAGAGAACAGCGTGCACGTTTGAACGAGAGGGTATCCATCACCGCCCTGCTCAGCTGAAGAGGGAAGGGGTGTTTATCGCACACCTGTTTGCAACAGCCAAACAGCTGCATTGGAGAGCCATGCTCCCCGTGCAAGGAAAAAGCATTAAAGCATCTCTTATTTCTATAGCACTTCCAAGTCCTAAAGGTGTTTAAAACCAGCAGTTACACATACACTATATACACTCCAGCAAAGTTTTTGCTGCAGAAGAAAAATTTCCCCAACACTAAAATTCTAAAATGCAGATACCGCCCATTTCTTAAAAGATGCCACAGTCAATGGCCTCACCTAGCCTGAACGTGCTCCTCCTTGTCAGCTGGTGGGACCAAAAAAAAGTAAATCGGTATTCACTGCTCCTCCTCACTCAAGCAGCAGCCAAAATCTCAGTGTAATAAACTGGGGGGGGAGGGGGGGAACAGCTGAAACTACTGCTGGATCCAAACAGGCCTGTGAGCAAAGCTGCTCTGCAGCGCTACTGAGACGGTCCTGATGGAGCTACGTGCCCCACTCGTGCTGCCAAATAGGCTTTGCCACCTTCCCGAGAGATGCTTCGTCTTTACTCAGAAGGGTTCTCCATCCAAAAGCTACGCCACGGACACAAGCAGACATCACCGTAGTGATTGAGGGTGGGATGAAAAAGGAGACCAAAATTAGAAGTTAAAAAATAGCAACAGGCAGATCACACTGCACATTTTCTATTTTCTAGCCACGTATACATATTTGAATTTCAGCACTTTTCTGCATTTAAACTTTGTTTCAACACTGGATGATTTATAAATTATAAAAAAAAGTACAGAGGAGTGTTCCAGTATCATCCTATGCCAGCTCCTTAAAGCACAATGAATAATAATCCCTAAGAATATCTAAAAAAATTGTCATCTGGTCAAAATATTTTCACTTCATCACTGTCTTAATGTCCAAGATTCAATTAGAGCATTGTGTGGCGGACAGCATGTTTCATTTGAGGCACGAGAAAAACTAACTGCCTTTGCCCTGGATTCGGCTACAGACCCAAGAACCATCTGGTAAAAAATCAGCCAGAGTATTGTGCAGGCAGTATATTAGTCATGAGACGTAGGACTCTGAGAACAATGAAACCTAAATTTAAGGGACAGACGAGGGAAACTTAATTACTTGTTTAAGCTTCTTCACAGCTTTGAGGGATCTTTAACACTTTCAGCAAAAGAATTTAGCACCCAAGGGCACAAAGCAAATCCTCGATTGATTTCTTAATTTTCTGCAAGCCCGTTTTCACTTCCAGCATGGAACTATCTGCGCTGGTCCATCAGCACAGCCAGCCTCTCCAATGCACAGCCACGGGATGCATCGTGTATCACCCTTAGTACAGCGTATCATCTACCATCCAGAGCCACAGTACTGCAGGTACAGATCGCAGATCCTCCTCCAAACTGATGACTCCCTAAACTTTGTTTGACCCCACAACCTGACTCAAACTCCCACTGTACCCAGTAGCCCCCTCTGAAGGATGAAGGGATCTCTTCCAGCTAATCGCACAAGCCATCCCATCATACTTTTGGTCAAGCACACACACATGCGCAGCTGATAACCCTAGTGACCACTTAGAGCTGAGGCAAAAAAGCCATCCAAATTCAGATCCACTCAAAGACCTTTCCTATACCATCGCCATACCCTTGGTGGTTAGGACAAGGGTAAAGTTCTGGCACTGCTGGAATTAAGATTTGCAAATAAGCACCATGGGAAGTGCAGGAAACACAGATGTTCAGTCTCAAATCGCTATTATCTGAGCTCTTCCTCAAGCTTTCAGCTGGAAACCAGGAAGGATGACATTTATTCTCTTCTTACTCTCTGACGGTTTATTCTCTTTCTTCCAAGATAAACAGGCTGTTCGGTGAAAAACTAACTTAAACAGGACCCGGTCCCTGTCAGTCTCCCAAGACTTGGACAGGCTTACAGCAAACAGAGTCCCCTGTGCTCATCGCTGTTTGGACAGGTGGGAATAGAGCAGACAGGCAGAAGAGCTGCTGGAGAAATTCACACTGACTCAGCCAGCCTACATCCCTCCAATTCTTTTGTTTAGACTCATCAGGGAAGGAAATTCCTGAACGTGATGACAATGCGCTGGGCACGGACTTTACCTGGTTTTTATGTTAATCAAATAGAGCCTACAGAATCGTGATGCCGAATATCCCTTCTCTGAAGCCAGTACCTTAATTTGAAAGGACTTCTCTTTTTGAACTGCACTGGGCTTTCTTGTCTCAGTAGTGACCTTGGCATCTCCCAGGATTACAGGCTTGCAGGAACACAGAACTGGAAAAGATCACCTGGATTATCAACTCTAGTCCTCTAATAACACAGGCAGTCACGTTATATAATCTCTTTCATAAACTCTTCTTTCTCTGTTCCCCAAATCTCCAAAGCCTGTATAAAACCCTAGATGCAAATAGATGCAAGTTGCTATCTCACACTAACCCCCCAGGGGAACGCAATGCAGACATCCCCAAACCAGCTGTGCACGGAGCAGCTCGGGTGTGGAAGCAGTAGAACCATGTTCAGGAGGTGCTGCACCAAAGTTAATAAACCTTATCGAGCAGCAGAACTCATTATCTCAGTTGCAGTGCTGGACAAACATAACTATATTACTTGTGGATTCAAGCTGCTACATATGCATGCCACAGTATGGCACCGTGGGGACTTGCAGGCTGGGGAATCTGCTTATAGGCTACTAGCTCGGGGATTCTTTGCACGAACTCCATTTCAAGATTTTCCAGGGCTTTCCTGCTCTGGAGCAAGAATCCAAAATCGGTGTTTATATTGACACAAAATGCCTTTTACCATATTCCCAGGGATTCACCCAGACCTGACCTCTAACGTGCATTCAGGAAAAACTTCCTGTGCTCTCCCAAGCCACAGTCTCCCAGAGGCTACCACATCTTAACCTCTCCTAGCGTCGACCACACCATGCCTGCACCTTCCGCACACAGCAGCTGCGCGCTCTCCATCCTGTCAGAGCTTCAGTTGATGGCTGACGTGTTTATTTGCCATTCCTACCAAACAGGTTCCGGCTAAAGACCTAGAGGCGCAGCCAGACTTCCCCAGCAAGAGCTGCCCCAGGCTTGGCACCAGAACAGAGCAGGGAGGCCGTCTTCCTTGGATAGCCACTTGCTTTGCTGCTATCAAATGCATGCTTTGAAAACTATACCATAATGACCAAACTTTTCACTGGCGGTAGCTACCTCTCATGAAAAAAAAAAACCAAACAAAAAACAAAAAACAAACAAACAAACAAAAAAAAAAACCCCAAACCAAACAAATAATAAAAAGACATGGCATGAGGAAGAGCACGTTGCTAAGACCCGAGTTGGGCAGCAGAGTTGGGTTTCCAATCCCTTGGTGGTAAAGCTGATGAGCTCAGAGCCTAGAGGGAAAAATTATTCCAGTGAATGCAAAGAGAGGCTTTTAAGTGACAAAAAGGCACGTAAAAGACAGGTCAGGAAGAAAACCAACAAAAAAATATTTCAAAATGAGCTTGGCAAGCTTACTAGCGCTATTCTTGCTTGTATGGTAGATAATTAGTAGGTCTAGGTAAGATGTTCACTTTCACAGGGCTCTAGAGAAAGAAACCACTTCTCATTGCAATAGGCAGCCAGCCCTCTCACGAACACTCAGCATGTACTCAGTACATGGCTGCGAGAAATGAGGAAATTATCTATACCCACTATAATCTGAGATCAGAGCAATGAATCCAGTGCTTTCCTACCAGAAGCCTAGCAACAGCATGGACCTCCCCTACCTTGGTCCCTCCTGCCTTTGATAGTTTCAGCTGTCTTTGAGCACAGGAGAAGGATGGTTGATAAATTGCTTGCTAGGGCTGCTGCCCCTTCCTTTCAACCTTTCTTGTAACAACAGACCTCCAACAAGGCAACATTCATACATGCAACTCTCAGAACACATCACGCTCTTTAGAAAATACTTGGAATGAAATGACTCTAGATTATATCTTATGACTCACAGTACACAAAGATTCATCTGCTCATAAATGAAAAAAAAAATAAAAAATAGGGCTTTCTTATCCAGAAAAGGGTTGAACACTTTTCGCACAGTTAAACCACTCCCCTCCAGCAGAACACCTGCCCCCATGTTGTCAGTACACACCTCCCTCCGAACAAAAACCCTCTTGCCTTCATAGCCCAAATCACCCCATGTCATATCCAGAGATCTGATGACTAGGAGCCCTCTTCAGCAATTCAGGAGCCAATACAGCTGCAGGCAAATGGGGACAAGTGAGAGAAGAGACAAAAGTAGATTTAAATGGTGGTCCCCTGTGAACAAAATACTTGCCTGCAAACCAGAACTCCTATATGCACCTCCCATCCATAAGGCAAAGTACCCACCTTGAGTTTCAACACTGACGATCAAACGTATGCACTTGAATGGTTTGCAACATCAGAAAGACTATCAAACCATCTCTGCTTCAGAAAGACTTTATACAACTGCATCCTACACAACAAAAGTGTTAAGATAAACAGTCTCTCTTGATATTTAATGGCACAGCTAGTCTGCCGCCTTCATTTTCCTCACAATGCCAAGCATGAGGTCACCACGACAGATATTTTAAGTTTCCCACTCTCCAGCTCTACACAGCCCACAATCCCCTGCAGTCTACAAGGCCCTCATTTAAGAGTATCCTACAACAAGTTTCACCCGAGGGAATACAGCTCAGCATCAGTCAGAACCAAGGCTACACCACCACTTCATTTCCAAGACAGCCATTTATAACCAGGGACTGTGATGTTGCAGGTAGCCTGCACTTCTGGGTTCAGTATCCACACCATACTACAGCTGCAGAGGAAGGCACGTTCTCCTTTTTATTTTATTATTTGTCAAACGTGACAGCATTCAATATTGCACAGCCTCTTCAAGGAAGATAATTCTGTAACATGCACCCCGGGCGGGGGGGGGGAAGAAACATTATGGTTGCTGTGGGAACCTTAATTCTGGATTTCAGGACTTGCATATTTAAAACCTCAAATTTAACATTGCATTAATGTAGCTTCATGCATTGAATTAAGGAATGACTCAGTACAAATCTCCATGCATCTACTGAAGTCCTGACATTCCAAGGACAAGAGGCATAGAACAGAAAAAACACAGCATGGGGAACCAGGAGGGAATGGGGTGTGGGGAGACACCTGCAAGCAGGGAAGCAAGAAACCGGCACAGCCGAGGCACAGCAAACCCCACACCAAACCAGATCTGTCACTCGGGGCTCCTTGTTCTCACCGCTAAAGGTTATGTAGCCCGTCAGGATAAAAAGAGCTTAAAGCAGAAACACAAATGGGCACGGAAGAAAACGTTCCTGAAAGGACCAAGGAGGGGTAGATTCCCCGAAAGTAATAGGGTAACCTGTACTGAGAAGGGAAAGATCATATCCAGATAGCACAAATTCACTAATTTTTTTTAATTATCATGGCACGATGCCCGGATGATGCCCTCAAAACCCCTTCAGCTATTCAAGCATTTAACACTTATTTTCCCCACTCCTCTGAAGTTTAACTGCAACACAAGCACAGCAACAGTGCTGCCCAAAGTTTAGGGTGCAGGCAGAAGCAGCAGCCCACGGAGGGGTACTCGGTCTTCATCCATGGGCAAGCATCCCAAAACTCAACCCTCTCAAGAATCCAGCGCAACTCTTCACTTTTTGGGCCGAAGCCAGTCTTTATGCCGGCCAACACCTCTGCTTTATACTGCAGTGCAGGCGCACCCCTGGCCAGCGAGGGGAGGCGAGACAGCAGGGCAACTCTCCTCGGCACCCTCCATGTTCCAGCCGGGTAAGGAACATCTCCACTGTTTACCGCTTATCTAAAATCAGCAGCAGCATGGTTGAATTACTTCTCCTCTAACCCCACCCACCAAACGAAGCGCAGATTTTAGCTGAGCCATGGGGCCTGCCCAGCTTTTCTCGTTAAAAAACTGGCACCCCAATTCGGGGTCCCACATGCCAGGCTGGGGGGGGGGGGGGGAGAG
>NW_009258549.1:1654620-1667894 GCF_000687185.1 Egretta garzetta
GGGGGGGGGAAGTCAAATCCTTCTGCCCAGCTTCCAAGGCTCGCTTTGTTGCTAAAATAAACCAGTGTTTGTTCCTGGGAGTGATGGGGAGCCGGACTCTAAAAGCAGTGGCAGTGAGAGCCCCCACCTTCAGAGTTACAAGCAGATTTAAACAAAAAAAATAAAAATAAAAATAAAGGCAACCAAACCAAAACAAACAAAAACTTGGGAACTGATTATTCTTCACCTCACGTATCTAGGTACGGAACCCAAGGGCAAACTGCTGATCTCAAGGGTGCCCAGGAGCAGACAAAACTACACGCAGATGACTAACTGAGCAGCCTAACAGCTGACTGCTCCAGAGGAAATTCCAGTCCTTGCTCAGAGGCTGAAAATATATATGCTTTTATATATGCTTTTACTTCGCTTGCTGGATCTATATAACACTCTACACGTTTTTCCTGACGTTATTTTCCATACTCCACCAGAAACTCAAGTAACCATGCCACTTCTCGAAAAACAACCTTGCATCCAACTTTTTTTGAAACAGCTTCTCCCCCTACCCCCAAAGCCCAAATTCCAAAACTATCTATTCGTTCCCTGCTCTTCTCTTAACCTTCAGTGACTGCAGATCCCTTTCAGCAGCACTCCTGCGCTATCTGGGGTGTCTCTCAGTAACACCAAAACCCCATAAAGCAGAGGGCACATGGGAACAGTCTTATGCATGAAAAAAAAGTGTGTATATATATACAGACAGACATACACACAGGTCTCACAGATGGCAGACAGTGAGCAGCATTATACCCCAAATTTTCTCTCCAAGGCACCTGCCCAAAACTGTTCTCTCCAGAGGAACTTGTAACTGCAGGAAAAGCCTGCTCGATACCTAGCTAACAGCACTCGCTCTAAGTATTTTTTACAAGGGAAAACTACAGCCCACTGTGTGTAGAGGCTGCAGAGAGCTAAGCCCAGTGGCGAAGGCCGCTCACGTTAGTGCAGAGTCCTTCAGCTTTCCATTCCTTATATGTGCAAAGTGTGCAAGCCCTCACACACGCTTCTCTACTCACCCAGAGGTACATCATGTTAGCCTGGGTCCTTCAAACCCAGCAGTGAGATGATCCAGCAACGCAAGAGCCACTTCAGTAAGATTGTCGAGACCGAGGTTGGTGGAGGGTTTGGTTTTTGCTTTTTTGTTTGGTTTTGTTTTTGTTTTTGTTTTTTTTTTAAAAGAAAAAAAAAAAATCCGCACAGCTCAGTTTGAGGCTTAGAAAGCGTCTCGCCTCCTCCACCCCCCTCCTCCAGCTCTGGCTGCTCTGCGCTCTTCTCTCGCACTTAATCTCTCCCTGGGAGTTCCCAGCCCCGTGTGTCTGTACTGGCGTGCACAGCACACACTCTGCATTCGCCTCCAGGGAATTTCTCTCTGTCATTCTGCTTCTAAAAACACAATCTCGGCCTCACAAGATTCTTGCAAGAGGCAGGGATGGGTGGGGTTAGTCATAAATGCAGCCCGGCTCCCAGCGCCGGAGCGTGCTCGCTTTGGAAGAGGGATCTTCAGACATGAATGAGGCAGCGTATTGTCCTCAAAGGTCACTGGGCGTGAGGACCCGTCCCCCCCCACCCCGCTAATTGCCTCTCCAGGAATCATCTGCAGACACAGCAGCCATGCACGGTGCCACAGGCAGGTTCCGCACGTTTTCGCCTACCCCATTAGTCAACACCCAAAATTCGGTCACAATTCAGTAGCTGTATTTAATCATTAACCACTGACGGGCACTGAAGAGCACAACTATGGGGATCCTGAAGCTACGAAGGAGAAAATCTGTGGTGTGCCGGCCACCCTGGAGCTCCTGCAGGAGACACAACCACCGTCGGCACAAGCTGGGGAAGAGAAACAACGGCTGGCAGATAAAGGGGTTAATCTGCTTTCGCAGGTGGCTCTGCATGAGTGTTTTACAGACTTGCACATTGCTGAAGGGAAAGCAGCAGCTGGCTCTGGTTCCTCCGAGTGTATCGGGTTCCCACTTGCCCGGAGGCAGCTTCCCCCCAAGTTTGACTGGGACAAGCACCCTCCCGCAGCCTTGCGCTCCCAGCCTGCTCTCCAATTTCAGGCTCCCAAAGCTCTGCCGGTGGGGCGGCAGCCCCAGCGAAGGCGCGCTGAGCAAAAGGCACGCTCACCCCAGCTACCTCAACAAGCTCCAGCAAGCCCTTCCCTGCACCAGCAAATCCTCGTCCCATCCCCCACGCCCGATGCCACAGGACAAGTGTCACCTCTCATCTCATTAATCAGTTAAACTGCTCTTCCAAACTAGGAAAACGGGTTTCTCGCCCCCTTCCCTTCCCACCTCAAAATGAAGAATCGACTTCCCTCGCTGAGCTCCAAACGCAAAGTTAAAATTGGCCTCTTCTCAAACAGAGGAGGGGGGGGAAATATAATGTTTTCATTGAGGCACTGGTCTCCTTGGAAATGTGTTTTGAAGAAATATTTTTATCTCAGCTAAAGATATAGAAATGGTGCTCTTCCACGTATCACCTCTACTCCCTTTTATTTAGAGACTACTTGAACGCAACCCAGCGGGCTCGGAGCAAAGCAAGCAGCCATGGGGCCAGCCACGCTCCACCCACAAGTCAAGCCCTATCTACGTGGGGCACCAAACCGATGTGCCTCCCCTCGCAGCGCGCGCAGGCATCCCAGGCGTCCTCCGTGCTCCCCAGGCTCCCCTCGCCTTCAGCAAACTGCAAACACACCCCGGGCCAAGCTTGTCCCAGGTACAGGCACAAACACATTGGGATGCCAACGGGCTCTAAGGAAATGCACGGCTGTCGCTGCAGTCCTGCATAAAAAAAAAAAAAAAAAAAAAAAAAAAGGGACACGCTCGCTAAAGACAGGCAGGAAGCCACATGGCTTTCTAGCCAGGAAAAACCGAGCCCTGCTGCCCAGGGGAAGGAGCAGGAGCCCCAGTTCAGGAAGCTCAGATGTTACCGTGTTGTTCAACTGCAGCACCTCTCAGGACTCCCATCTGCTCTCACCTTTTGGCAGGATAGGTCAGGTCGAGAGGGTAAAAAGCAACGTTCCTAAAAAAATCAGACTGCACCAAAGCCTATGCACCACAGTCTCCAAAAAGCGAAGCGTGTGATCCATAAACCTCTTTTCAAATGCTCCAAGAGGAGCGAAACAGCGGCAATGCCAACATTTGCATCACGGTTAGACACTTCAGTTAACATTTCAGTAGCAGCGTCACACCAGTGGTAGCTGCTGGTTCAGCCAGCCTGCAGATTCAGGCAGACACTTCTGCACCAAATAACCTTGATGGCATTTTTAAGGTTTTCTTCTGATCCAGAATCCTGATCCAAAAATGATCTACCATTTTCATGAAAGCTGAGATTCCTTGTATGCAGAGAAGTGAGAAGACATGTAGACTAGGCGAGCAAAACCAAATAAATCCTACTTTGTGTGTATTTCCATAAAAGACTTGAAAAAGATGGGTGCTTAAAACTAAGCTGAAGGATGACCAACAAGCTCCAAATAAAATAAATAATAATAAAAAATTTCTTCCCCAGGCTCTCTCATCCTTTAGACTACTCTTCTACGGGAGAGAAAAGAAAAACTTTCAGAGTAAGACTGTTCTTTAATTTCAACAACTGGGACTTGTTACAAATCATTCCAGCAACTCCACAGCTGGACAGGTCACATTCAACCTCCAAAGCAAACCAAGACCTATGAACCCTCCTCGAATCATCCAAATACTGGCTTGAAATTCATCTGCCACTGGTGCTACTAAGCCACCACCTCTCCATGGAAGGTATATGGGAAGATTACGGTGAGCAGACGACTTCTGGTGACGAAATACCCTTGCCCTGGAGCACTTCTGGATGAACTACAAGAGCATGTTTCTCAACACTCAATATTCTCAGGCTGCGAGAGGAGGACCCAACGGGTCCTGAGCTGCTGCTGCCCAGAGGTTCAAACCAACACTGAGAACATGAAGTGTACGCCCAAGACTACCCACAGTTGCACAGTACTGGTGGCAGCGCGGTAAACATGTTAGCCTGAGATTACAAGCAAGAGAAAGATTTACTTGGTTGATATAATTATGTGGGAGAAAAAGAACCAGATGAGCTATTAAACCTTCTTTAAGCTTTTATTCAGATTATATAGAGTTTCAGCTACATTAGCTGGTATGTAAAAGATATCAATAGAAGACATTATTTTTTCTGGAAAATTCATCCTAAGAAAACACAAAATATTCTGTAAGTAGCAAGAGGACAACAGTACGTTCAAGAGTCTAATTCCAGAAAAACAAAGACAGACATGACTGAGACGGGCTCCTGAAAGAGGTAGCTAGGCTCCCCTGCAAATGCTTTGTCTTAATCCCAACAACAGTGCTTTACAGGATGTATGTCGGGGAACTTGGAAGGCTGCTGTGTGTGGAAATACACATGATCTCTTAGGGATCTTTCCTGTCTCAAAAAGGATTAAAAGCAGAAGGAAAAGAATTTTAAAATTAATATATACCAGGCTAAAAGAAAAATGTTCAGACAGCTGTAGCCCTCTTCTCTGATGGGAGGCTGTTGTGTAAATCAAAGTGAAAGGGGAAGAAAGCAGTCTGCAAAGATATTAATGCTTGTTAGAGAGGTAAGGAAGGTGTTAGCAAGTAACAAAAGGGAGAAAAGAAAAAAGGGAGCAAGTAAGCACCTATTAAATATTATATCAAGGTATTTGGCAAAATAAGAGGCACTGGTAAAACAGGAAAAGAAAATATCTACCTGCTTCTGTACCAGTATCAAAAGCCTTAATTACATACAACAACTGTGGCTTCTCAGTTATGTGCCCAAATTCAACCCAAAAATACTGCAGGTATGTAAGTTTCAAATAAACCAAATGCTTAGAAAATAATTTACAAGAAGTTCTAACCTATTTAGGAAAGATCTGAGTGGGCAAAGGGGGAGTGGGTATGGCACAGTTTCAAGCTGACGTTATGCCTTTCTAGCTGATTGTGTCTCAGAGGCATATGATTTCAAATGCTCGTGGATTAACATTCTAGCAGATACAGCTCAAGCCAGGGTACGAGCTGGTGCGTCTGCTACACACTACTGAAATCACATTAGATAGCACACAGGATGAGTGGCTAGCTAAGCACCTCTTCGTAACGGAGGAAAAAACCCATCTGATCACCAGGAATTTCAAACACAGCGACACTTGCAGGAGGCGTCGGGGGGCGAATGCCAAAGAACACCCTCGAAATTTCTAAATTACAGAAAACAATTTCTTAGTTCAAGAAGTGTTACATTGAAAACGAGCAGTTCAATATTCGATTCCATCTTGACAGAAAAGAGCAATCAATCATAAAAATAGAAATTAGCAGTAGCTTAGGTAAAAATGATTGTGACAATCACATTTGGATATATGGAAGGAGAATAGAGACCAAACCAGTGTATCTGCGTACATACTCAGCACTTGAGTGGGACCAGAGGTATACTGGCGTATTTTTCCTGGACAGACAGATTGCTTATTTGGCTTCCCTGTCACATCCCCACACTTGAACACTTGCATATATTCTAGCAAGTGAAAAAAATAAAAGCTGAGAGAAGGAAATAGAAAGGAAATTAGGAAGGGGCAGGGGGGGAGGATTACAACAGAGTCCTAACAATAGGACAACAGGAGGCGAAATCCACAGCCAGAGCTGGAATACGATGCAGTTTGATTTCAAAGTTCATAGAATCATAGAATGTTTTGGGTTGGAAGGGACCCCTAGAGGTCATCTAGTCCAACCCCCCTGCAGTGAGCAGAGACACCGTTTGCTAGATCAGGTTGCTCAGAGCCCCATCCAACCTCGTCTTGTTTCTCAAGAATAGCAACCCCAGCAACCACACTGACCTGCTACTATGGGGAAAAGGTAGAAGCATCTCCAATACTGAATAAAGAGCTAAAGCATTCAACACATTATTTCTGTTCTATATTTGGAGAAAAGTCAGCTGTTGCAGTCTGTGATAACGAAATGCTTTCCATTCCAGCAGTAACTAAGGAAGATGTTCCAACAGCTACCCAACAAACAGCACTGTCGTCCTCTTATCTAGCTCAAGCTTACAAACAGAAGGGACGTAACCAGATAACAAGTGGGTTTTAACCAAACTAAAGCTCCGAACACACTCAGGTATGGACACTGGGAAAGGCCTGCAGTCTGCATTGGCACTGCATGACCTGCATTTGCAGCTCTAATAAGCCCTAACTACAATACTAACATTAAACCTGCTGTAAGGCCAAAAGAATGACTGTGATGCAATGACATCCCCAAATGCAGGTTTGCTGGAGCCCATATTATTAAAGCCCTGCTGCTGTTAGTTAAGCTCAGCCAAAAGATTATACCTCTGTCAACACCAGAAGACTGCATCAGGAAAGCAGCACTACTGGTGAGGCCACCAATACTGATTTTTGCAGCAACTGAATTTTCCTAGAAGCATCCAGGTTGGAACTCTTCCACTAATGAGAGCTAAAATAACATCCCAAT
This sequence comes from Egretta garzetta, assembly GCF_000687185.1. Classification (NCBI taxonomy): domain Eukaryota; kingdom Metazoa; phylum Chordata; class Aves; order Pelecaniformes; family Ardeidae; genus Egretta; species Egretta garzetta. Next base: position 1,661,106 of record NW_009258549.1, read on the forward strand.
GCTGAGCAAAGCAAAAAATGAAGTGGGGTCTGATAACGGGAGGTTTGCAGAACAAAGATGCAGGTGGAAGGCCTCAAGCAGGGAAGCGCAAATTAAATTGTGCACCTGAACGCATCTGGGAGATGGTTTGGATACATGAATGAAAAATACCGATCATAAAAATACCTACTCCTGATGTTTAATAAGGCTTCCTGGCAACCTCTCCTGTAAAACAAAACCATAAAATAGTTTTTAAAAACAGCCTGAGCTCTAAAATAAGATGACATTCTTTTACGGTTTGTAAGTGCTATTGATTCTACGTGCTCCTCTTCACTGTGCAAGTTTTCCTTGGCTGAAAAGTGGGAGGGGGGGTACTCTGAGGTTGGGGCAGGTTGAAGAGGGAAATTTAATTTCAAACCAAAGGAAAACATTTGCTCTTGCAGCCAAGAGCCAGACTGAGCTTTCACATTTTATGCAGAAGCTGGATTCTGACTGAAGATGAAGGCTCGTTCATTGTCCCACCACGATAAATACGTCAAGGACCATCTACAAAAGGTCTGACTGGAGATGGGAAGGGAGATGTGCTCTGCAGCGCTCAGAGGGAAACTTCTCTGATTCTATGGCTGCTTTCCATGCCTTATCTGACTCTGGCAGAATGTCCCAGCAAGAGAACAGGGGAATCAGACTCCCGCTGGTTGTGGGGTTTGGGTATGCCTTGTGTCTTGGGTTTTTTATTTGGTTTGGTTGGGTTTTGGTTTGTTTGTTGCTTTGGGTTTTTTAAAGATTAGAGATGGCAGCTATCTGGGGAGAGGCACAGAAGGCAGCCCTGGGCACACATACAGTTCCTATGGAGATAAGAGGATCTTCTTTCAGTTTGGTTTACTCCTTTGGGTGCCGCTGGAGACTACCCTGGTGGCAGAGTACTGCTCGTTTGCTAAGACTGCCTCCACTCAGGATCCTGGCATTATCTCTCATGATCAGAATTTCTGAACCACAAGGTAAATTTCCTCTCAAGAACCAGAAGGACTCCAGGAAGCCTCTTTCTGCATTATCCTGTTTGTGGAAGGAAGCAGGAAGAATACAAAGTACGTACAATAAATCCCCCACAAAACCACCACAATCCATTTTAGATCTTTTGCCAAGCAAATAAGCCAAACATTGGCATATTACAAGCAAAAAAGCCATTTTGTTATAGAACAACCCATTTCATTACTGGAAAACTGGATTCCCTATTCTCTCACCTGCAGGTATGGTTCAGCTATGCAGCAAGAGGCTTCTGAAAAGAGATTACTTATTTAAAAGCAAACTATCAAGCGCCAGTTTATCTTCCACAAAAAGCAGAAAGCCTGAAACAATAAAACACCTTGACATGCAAACAAAACCAACAATTTTCAGAGACTGTCCTGCTACTGACTTCACATAGTAATTAAGTCTTTAAATAAAGGTCTCAATTCACAGGCTTATTGTTCAAGTACATAGCAAAAAAAAAAAGGGGGGGGGACGGGACGGGTACCAAGAAAAGCTTTTTAGACTTTGTTTGGGATTTTCCTCGACTCACAAGTATGCTCAAGAGCACTGTTCTGGAAGGCACTGTCAATCCTTCGAGAGAACTGCAATAAACTCAGCAGCTAGAAAAGGTGCATTGCTGAAAATGTGTTCCCAGGCAAAAATACACTTTTAAATTAAAACCAAGAACACCCACATCAACAAAACTAAGTTGTGAAGCCAGAGAACTTAAACATTCAAGCGCATGCAAATGTTTAGATGTAAGGAATTCTTACAGCTGCAGTATACTGGTTTGGGCATTCATCTGCAGAAACAAAATGGTGATGCAACTGCTCCCAGGATACAGCAAACATGAGTTTGGGCAGCCAAGTGGGAATTTCCATGGATTACAGCTGTCAGCCTTACTATGGTGGAACAGAAGTGAAGTTTGCAATCCTCCAACACCTTCTGAGGAGATGCTAGCAAGTGTAAGGTCTGCAGAAGAAAAAGCCTCCATTCTGTCACACCTGGATCTAGTCTGAAGTCCATACTGAGTTGGCATATAGGAAATATATTTAGATACTTTAGGGATCAGAATAGGCTCTAACACTGGTATTTAAATCTTTGGGTTTTTAAAGTTTAGTTAACGAACAGCTGCCTTAATATCTTGACTAATAATGTCCAGAGAGTTTGATCTCCCTTCAGTTTTTCCAAGTAGCAGCAGAAAGTATTAGACAGCAACTCCAGCAAAGTCTATTCTTAGTGTCAAATTGGGAGTGCAATATCCAATTGAACAGATAAAGGGCAGAAAGATTCTCTATGCCCTAGACTTATTTGTCAGTGCTAAAGAAGATATCTATTTGGTTGTGGATTTTGAAAAGGAAGCCATAAATAAAAAAATGCAACTCAGCTCCTACCTCAACAACTCACCTCTTTGTAGTCACAAAGGAAGCTATACCAAAAGATGAATTGATGGCATCCAAGTGTTATCCTACTCAAGGTGTAAGACTTCAGGTAGCAAGAGAGAAACTGCTTCAAATACCTCATCAATGGAGCTACAGCATCATTACACCATTTTTTGTCTCCATGCTCACCATGTCTAGTGGCTGTACCGCATCAGCCATTCATCAGCACGGCCAACAACCCAGCAAATTAAGAAAGGATATGAAGATGAGAGTATTGCAACAGTGGGAAAAGGAGAAGACAGGGCATAGCTCTCTTCCCTGGGCCACACAGGGGTTTATTAATATGCTGAAACTCTGGCTTAGAAGCTGCTGCTGATAAAGGGGAATACAGACGGAGAACAATACTATCCTGCAGAAAGGGACTCCTCCTGGCTTGTTTGTGCAAAGGAAGGTTAACAATGTTAGCGAGTTATTCAGGAAGTAATGGATACCCTCTTGCCCTGAGCAAATTCCTTTTCAATAACAGTAGTAATTTCCTAGGCAATACAACTATATCAAGGCATAATGGCTACTATATTTATCTACATAGGCCCTGTACTGCTGGGATCTAATTTACTACGGCATAGAAAGCAGTTCACAAATCCTGGGATAGTAAAGTTGCTCGAGACAGGAATAAAATTCTATCCTGTATTACTTGGTTTGAAGACCAGGTTTTAACATCCCTTTTTGAGAGTATAAAATGCATTCTCTCCCACTTAGAAAGACTCAAAGACTAATAAAGCCCAGAAGTAGACTGCAAATACACCTATGAGGGGGAAGAAATCAGCTTAAGAAATACTACGATGTGCACATTTTTTTAGCCTTATTGTCACAGCTGCTTTATTTCTTCTTTTATTCAAATAACATTCTTTCATTTGACCCTCTGAGAAGAAAAATAATCCATGACATTACCTAGAAGCTTTATGTACCTAATGAAGACAAAATATCTTAAATCTGTGATGTTTTTGTTAGCTGAATGCCTGACATACAGCTTCAGTATGAGAAATGGCACAAATACATGGTCAGCAAAGAAGAAAGGAATGACTCCAGCTAAGGAAGAGGTAACACTGATAAACACTGCATGACATCTCCCGAGAAACAACAAAACTAAATTGCTAAAAGACTTTGGTGGAATACAGCATCAACCTGTGATAAGTGAGGGTGGGTGGAAAGAGACCAAACACACGTGTCAGGGGACTGCAGATACTTGCATTACGTAATGGTAGTAAGAAAATCCAGGCAAAATCGCCATTAACAGAACTAAAAGCAAAATATTTCAACAGGGGTATTGGCAGTTGTCAAACCACATAAAGGAACAGCAGACTGTTCAAATGTGAAAGGCATTAATAAAGCATAAGACAAGAGGCATAAATAGATATAAAATACAGAGGAAGATTTCTAGAGGACAGAAATGCTACTGGAAAAATTTAGTTATGAAATACAATATCTCCAACTTCAATTCACACTGATCAGCAAAGGTCAGTTGTCAGAAAAGCAATTCTGCTTCTGATCTCATTCTGAGCAAAGCGGTCCTTAACCATACCTGCACCACCATCACCTCGCTGGTTTATTCTCATGGCTGCAGCAAACAGCTCCCTCCATCCGACTGGTTCCTCAGGGAATTATGAGCATAAGACAATTTAGAAAAGTGCATGTATGTAAAGACGAACCGCACTACTCAATTCCCGCTTTTTAAGCAAAAGGTTTTCCATTCTTCAAAGTCTTTTTAGCGTGCATATTTAACATGGGGCTTCCAAGAAGGCACGCGAATACCTACCTATCTCTTTTAATAGGGCATTTTGCCATTCTGCAGATCTCACATGCAGTGAGTACTGGCAACACCCAGAGTTTGTAACATGGGATGTTCCAACAAATCCAGATTTATTTCTTGGCACTTGTGTCAACTGACCTACTTGAATCAGGAGGATTTTGGCTCTCATAGGAGCAGACCAGCTATAGATCTGGTCTTCAGCATCACTGCAGTCTGTGGGATACAAGCATACTGTGACCCTCGAACACCTTCAGCTGAGCTTGCATTAAGGCTGTTCCACCTTCCCTTCTTGCCCCCCCCCCCTGCCATGACCAAAAAAAAAAAATTTCAGTACTGTAAATTCCATTGTGATGCCTTTTCTGATCAAATCCTGGCAAAATCAGACTCTTCCATTAGAGATTGATTGCAACTTCCTTACTCTTACGACCCCTTTCTAAGATAGACAAATTGAGTGAGTAGAGGCTCCCTCACATTCGGTTTAGATGAGATAAATGGTTATGAAGTAACTACGGCCAGTCAACACATGCAGTTATTGTGCCCTAGATCCTATGCCGTACATTCTCATCTTATCTTAATCCGAATTTAAGCTCTGAAGTGTAGCCTTACTGTCTGATAACTACTATACTATTAGAGGAGCTACTCACTTTGATAACAAAGCAACCAGCAACAACAATATTCCTCCCCATTCCCAAATTCCCAGAAAGCAACAGTGACCAGAACAATCTTTTTTCATTCTTGTGTGACCTGGAGAATCCATGTTTCCTTTCAGATAAAGGCCTCGCTATGGTTATCTAATGTTCATGTCACTACAAACTGGATTAGAGATGCCCAGAAAACTCGAAATATGTACATGAATAGTCAGCTGTATCCTAATTCTAAGTCTGAAGGAAATCAAATGCTCCAAATTGTGTCTAATGTAGTTAAGTTTGCCCTTTAGGTAGGCTAGACCAGTAAGAACATATTACACAGTGATTAGATTAATTCTTGAGTGAAATTCAGAGGGCTGGCTCTATCTGTCTATTGCACCAGTATATTTCAAATTATTTCAGAGACTAGCACTCTTCCCGTCCTCTGCTCCACAGCAGCAGCTGCTCAAGCAATACAGCAGTTCTCTGTCTGGGGTGAAGTTGGCAGCAACTGGGGACAACGCTGCTGTCAGAGTTCAGCTCCCAGTTCTGAAATGCCATTCTACTGGAAATACCAAAGAGACTAAATCCAGCTACATATACCGCGGGATGTAAAATATCTCTCTCAGCTTTCAACACAAAGCTCCAGAGTCTCATGACATTTACTCCTTTGGCCCCTGTCAGTCTTCCTCCAGACCCTGCAAAGGATTGGAGCTGGCTGCCCTAAATGGTTGGAAAACAAGATGTTCTCCAAGCACTTGGAATTGAGGAGCACTGTTTTAGCTTAGGGAGACCATGGCGAGAAGCCAGGGTGACAGGTGCCCCAGAAATAGAGATGATGATCAAACTGTTGCCAATGTTAGCCACTGCTGTCCTCTTGACCTGTAAGAAAGAGAAGCACATGGTCTCCAGGTGTATTAGGGGATTGATGGACCAGAAAGGCAGGGAGGATGTGTTTGCTGGCAATACCTGAAGTCTCTCCTCATTAAAATCCAACTGTGAAGGAATTTCAGCACGTCTCATCAGATACAATCCTACCAGTAAACCTTTATTAGGCCTGGCGGCAAGCACAGCTCAGCATTGCCATGACATCAGAGCGCAGCTCATCGCAATCCACAGGCACCAAAAGAGTTAAAAACACAGATTCCTGCTAAAACTGCCAAGAGCTACAAACCTTCTCCAGCAACTAAATCCACTCCCCAACAATTGGCTGGCCCTTTGAAAGAAGCAGGGAAAAGACAGGTCATGGGGGACAGCCCCCCCAAGTAAATAGCAGCACAACATCTGCTCAGGTTTCCAGCTAAAATCAGCGAGACAGTTCTCTTCATTTTATCGCCAGCCTCTTGAGACAGCAGCCTCCGACCTTTATCAGGAAGAGCACCCTCGTCCTCTAATCACAGACTTCCTGGAAAACACAATCTAGCCAGCAATTAATACAGAACGGGGGAAAAAGAAAAAAAAAAGCTCCATAACAACAAATTACCACTGCAAGACTTTTAATACATCCCCCACCAAAATGGTAGAAGAACTCAAACATGTTCTCATACCCACTAGCATTATTTAACTGTACTCAGCCAAAACGACACAGGTGTGCGGAGCGTGACCTGGGCAGAATTACATGTGCCATTTCCACTGGGAAATCTAAGAGACTTATTAAGCCAGGACAGTGCCAATTAATCTACTAATGGAATGAATCAAAAGTGTGTTCCTGGCCCTTTCCCTTTCACATCCCAAAGCCTCGGGGGAGCCGAAACCATCTGGCAAATGCCTGCTCCGAGCAACATTATGCTACTGCTGGAAATACCTCTCCCTTAATACTGAGAAGAATGAAACCATCTTCTATCCACCAGCTATTCTCAGGAGCATCTGCGTAGCTTGCTGAGGTAGTCTGCTCGCACATAGCATCCTTCCCCAGCCAATGCAGAGCATCTTACTCACCATGCAGGAGAAGTCAGCAGAACAGAAAGCGGTCCCATTCATTTAC
>NW_009258549.1:1668043-1670146 GCF_000687185.1 Egretta garzetta
TCTCTCAGATCCTTTCTTCATGCAAGGGGAGTTGCAGGTAGGTAGCAAGGAGATGTTTATATTAATTTTAAAAAAAGAAACAAACAAACAAGAAAACCTCTCCTCTAAGCATGCCTGAAATGGAGATCTGGCCAGAGAGCTTAAAGGGAAATCAAGACATCAAACACTCCAAGGTTCATACATGATACATGTTATTACTGTGAGATGAACGGAAGGACTGACTCAGAGATGCTGAACACCCTGCACCGTCTGAGTAATAAGCAAGCTCAGGAAGAAACAGAGCTATGAGGCAGCTGCCACAAAGAAAGGATTGCTGGCACTTTTAAGATCATACGGGAGCAGAGGAGCTGCCTATTTTACAGTTTAGACACACACCAAAAAAAAAAAAAAAAAGAAAGGCCCGAGACAACAGCAGTCATACGGCTGTGGAATTATGTAGATGGTAACAACTGGCTTTTGACTGTCACAGAATAACACAGGCACAGGGCAGAGAAGACAAGAGGTCCTCCGTGCTCAGAGGCAGCACAGAGCATGTTTAGACAAACATCCATCAGGAATTGCCTAACTTGTTATTACAGACTCCCAGAAACAGGAACTCTGGTCCCCTAAATTACCGTTCCAGTGCTTCACTACATTAAATCAGAAATGTTGTTTTACCCCGTAATATTCCTTGACGCAAATTAAGCTGCCTTCAATGGACATAGTAAATAATCGATCCCCATCCTCCATACTTCTCTTTTTTTTAAAGAAGGAACAAGCTCAATATTTTCCTCCTGCGTCAGGCTCTCTGAGCCTCCTTTTCTTCTTCCCTAGCCTTTTTCAGATTCTGTGCCTATAGGTACACTGCTCCGCTCAGCGTGGTGAGCTCTAGAGAATAACTACCTTCTGCAATTACTTGACACGTTTGGAAATACATTCCACGTTTTCAAGATCACAAAAACCAGCACCACATACTCAGTTTGTTATCTCCCATTATCCTAGATTTTTCCTTCGATATTACTGCTCAGCCAGCTACTCTCCATTTTATATTGCATATACAGTTCCTTTTGTTAATACAGCTTGGTTTTGTTTGATTTCACATTGTTGGATTTCAGGCCATTTCTCTTATTTACTGTGATCCTTCTGACACCTAATCCTACCTTCCAATGGCTGCCAGCCCCTTCACATACATATATTCAGTCACTCTCTCATTACCCTGATGTTTGATGAAGAGAAGAACAGAGCAGCCAGGGCAGACCACGTTAAGTCTTCAGATCACACACACAGAGAAAAGCATGACGTAATTACTCCAAATACAGTTTTCCAATGAGGTGCTCAGACCCTTCTTAATTTCACCTTTCATTTGCCTAGTTTATGTAAAGGTCATGCAGGACTAGGTCCAAAGCCGGTAGCTTTCTCCATCTGCCAGGCCTGCTGCCATGTCAGAGAAGAAAATCAAATCACTCTGACATGACTGGTCCTTAAAATTTAGCAATGTATGTCTGTTGTTGCCATAATTTCCTTTAGTAAAAGGATCTGACCATGAGCATCTGATCTTTTTCAGCATCTTTCCAGGTTCTGTAAATACACTGACCAGCTGTATTTCTTGGGATCTCTGGCCTCCTTTGAAAAAAAAGAAAAATTAGGATGGAAGAATAACATTTATTCACACACACACTCCCTTCATTCACTTGAAAGGTGTGAGCTTTCATGATACGCAGAATATATGCTGGAGACAACTGCTGGCTCAAGCACAGCCTCTCCGGGCCTGGAAGAGGACATCCCCAGACCCTGGCCGTCAGCCTGCGTCCATCTTGCTCTGCCCCGGGAGCAGCCCCAGTGCCGCGCAGCACACCTGCCCTTTGGGAAGATGAACTTGGGCCGGGAGCCTGCTCAAGCCGGGCAAGCACCAGGAGCTGCCTGCTCAGGGTCCCCTCTAAAAGCAGCTCGCCATTACCAGCACTCTCCCGTCAGGCATCCCGTACCTCCCCTCCGCGCACCCCCGGGACATCCTGGAAGAGAGCAGAGGCCCGCATTACAAAAACCTCTCCCTCCCTGCCCCTTCGAAGAACCAAGCCCCTCAGCAGGCCCCGGGGAGGGGCGGCGGGGCCTGTCCCGGCCCTC
>NW_009258549.1:1670392-1673712 GCF_000687185.1 Egretta garzetta
CAGGCAGCCACGTTTGCCCCCTGCACCCTGCTTATCCTCCCCGGGCGCTCCCGGGCAGGGCACCACAGGCAAAAGCGAGGAGCTGAGCCCCCCGCCACGCTGCTGCTGCAAAAGGCCGGCGTGCCCCTCAGCAAGGCACCCGAACATCTGTGGGTACCTAGAAATAACTTTTGCAAAGGTATTATGATCCTTTGGGGGGGGGGACGGGACGGACGGGGGACGGACGGGATACTAAATGCACACAAACTACTTAAATTTTCTTCTCTCTGTTTGTTTTGGGTTTTTTTCTTCCAGTGAAGAAGCAAATCCTCACCCACGCAATGAGAGTCCGGCTGCACAAGCTGAGGACCCCAAGCCCCCTCTCACCTCAGAGCTTCAAAACCACTTCAGTTTCAAGTTAGCTGTGAACAGAAGGATTATTTTCCCATAAAACATACCTAAAGCAGGAGACTTGTTGCCACAGGATGTTGCAGATGCCAAAGGTTTAGACAGGCTCAGAAACCATTTGGACAAAATCAACAAAGAAAAACCCATCACAGGTGACTTCAAAAAAAAAAAAAAAAAAAAAAATCCATGGCCAAGGAAATCCCAAAGCCACGGGATTGCTTCAAGAGCACGGAGGAGGGGAAGTATCACCAAATCCTGGCGCTGCTCCCTCTGCTTTAAGTACTTGCTATTAGACACTGTCAGAGCCAGAACACTGGAAGGCAGAGACCTTCTGTCTGACCCAGAATAGCCGCTTTCATGTCCTCAATAGGATATAATATCCACCAACAGGCTGTTTTCACAACACTGTTTGGTTTTGGTTCTCCAACCGATCAGTTTACTTCTAACACACATGCCGTACTCTCTAGCACTCCTGTAATTTCAGAAGGGGAAATCTAAACAAGATGCTGGCCCTCTTGCCAAAATAACTGAGGGGCTTGGGAGTCTCCATGCCTCTTGCAGACGTCAGGCGACACCTCAACAGTCAAAAAGCACATGGCAGGAGAAAAAGTGGTCTCCTGGTCCTCTCCCAAGAAGGATGACTCATATCTCCTCTATTTAACCCCAAGCAGAGATGAGAAATTGCTCTAATCGGGGGACTCAAACATGAAAGGAATTTGTATTACATCATCCAGCCCATTTCCTGCCAACGCCTTACAACCCCAGAGCTTTGGCTGGACTATTAATCAGCAAGGTAATCATTACTTCCCTTGAGCAGCTCTTTATAGGACCGAAGGAGCTTATCGTCAGGATGTCTTCCCATGTATCTGCATTAGATGCACTCCTCCTTAACAACTTCTTCCCATACAACTTTTCTCCATGTGGTTATTTTTTCTCTCTTGTTACAGAGTAAGAACGAGGCACACATTGGTATGGAGATTGCCAGAGGTGTTTATGAAAGGTATTTGAGGTTCTGTAAGGAAAGGATTCCCTGCCTTCTATTCAGAGAGGCTAGAAAGGCAGCAGACATAAGGAAAAAGGGAAATAAATATATGGCCAGAGTGAGCTGTTTGCAGGACTTGTGACAACTGCAAGACACCGTGCTTCCTATAGTATTTAAGGGGTTTGACGGTAGGAAATCAGCTAAACAGAAAGGAAAGGGGAGATTTGGGGCAACGTGGCCAAAATAAGCCCAGCAACTTGGTTCAGAGTGAAGTTTCAGCAAGCGCGTTTATAACAAGCTCAGTTATTTAGTGGTGCCTGTGTTACAGTTTTTTCTAGTCCCAATTCCTGAATCTTTCCTGTAGTTTCTTAGGGATGTAGTGGGGCTTAAGAAAATAAGGAACCACTTCTCAGCGCTTCAAGTGATCAATCAACTGTCTTACCAGGCCAGTTCTGGATTTGGGGGAGAACTATTACTGTAGGTTAGTCTCAGTGGATCTCATCTTTCCACTTCCAACTCATCCATGATTGTGGATGTGCTTGAACTTCAGTCTGTAACCAACTCCTCCTTCAATTTTTAGCTAAATACTCTGCTCTCTCTTTCCTTCCGGGGTATCATGATTTACATTGCTTTTACCCTAACTCTCTCCACTCTATCAACACCATTTTACTTTCTGAATGTGCTGAGAGTTATAAAGAGCTGGATACACTCCAGTCAAGGCTGTCTCAGGAATTCCTTCCCTCCTGCAGTGTTAAATGCCTTTCCATAGCACACCTTAACTGCCCCACATCCTTTACAGCTTAGGTGTTAAGTGTTAACCCTCCAGCAGTTACCCTGCTACACACCCTTGGACCCCTCTGTGTGCAACTGCTTCACAGATGCTTGCCATCTCCTGATTATGTTGGACATTTTTGGCCAGACCGTATTCTCTAAAGTGAAGCTCGTTACTTTTGATAGGATGTTACAGTTAGGTCACTAACAGAACATCCCTTTGGTCCTGTCTAGTACAGAGCGGAAATATTTCACCACTTGCCTGAAGAAAGGCTGTGGAAGCCAGGAGGCAGTATATTTGGCAGTCTTAACCCTAATTCACCTCATTTTAAATATAAGGAAGATGTTTAGAACAGTTTCCCCTCATTAGCTTGGTCCTGTCCCAAATTTTGGGTTGTTTGCTTTCAAGTGAAGAGGCGCTCCTCAGAAGCACTATGAACACCAAGCCTGTTCCTCTCCATTTTATACAGAGGACCTCAGGTGCTTCCCGATTTTTGTCCTGGCTATTCACTCACAGAGTGAGGTGTTAAAACTTTATTTAAGGCCTTTCTAGAACCTCCCTCTGTCCCTGAGGTTAAGCATTTGTGTTAAATACACTCTACTCAAATCAAAAGTATAAGCAAACAAACAAACCAAAACCCCACAAACAACTCTCCTTTCTAGCTCCTGAATAACTTAACACTTCTACTGCCGCACTCTCACTGCTTACCGAGCCAGTTAGCATACACACTAGAGGGTGTATTTTCACGGTCAGTCACAAACAGGAAAACAAGTTAAAAACCAAAATGCTTTTCAGGAACACTACTTACAGATTTAAACTCTTGAAACGGGAAGTCTTTGTGCCGAGACCAACAAAGTAGGGCACTGGAAGGGAGACTGTGGCTGGTGTTATCATGGCTCAAATAAAAACAAACAAGTGGCCAAACCATTTTTCCTCCAGAATGTCACTTTTTGGGTTTTTTTATGACAAGAACATCTCAGTCTGTTAATACTAAATCAAGATAATTTTGTGGATATTCTAATCCATACTGAACCACTCCGCTGCTAATCGAGTTGTGGCAATTTCCCCAAATTCACACTTCATCCACATGACGGAGAAGAAGAAGGTAGGTGAAGGAGCTTCACACCATGCAGACGAGAGGACAGAGGTTTCCCTCTCTGAAATCTGTGTCAAGATTCC
>NW_009258549.1:1673856-1682232 GCF_000687185.1 Egretta garzetta
TGGGAGCAGCAGTGCCTCTGTGCAGCCAGCTCCAAGAGGAAGCCCAGAGACCTGCTGTCCTGCCTCCCCATGGGAACTGACGCCCACCCTTCACATCTCAGGATGAAGGGCTTCCTTGCCAAACCCCCTGCATCAGGAAGGGCTGGGCAAAGAAAACAAACGGGCAAAAAAAGCAACAGGGGAGGCTTCCTGTTCTCACAGACTGCCACCGTCATCATTCACCCAGACCCGCTTACAGCCCTGGGGAGGGCAGTGCACACAGCCGCCTGCTGCTGCCTTCGATGCCCCAACAGATACTCCAGAGCAGCAAGTGAGTAAAGACCCAGGGGAACAGGCTGGCAATTGGAAAGGATTTAACAGCATTTCACCTTAAGCTTGAACTCAAACTGAGGGGATAGTGATAAAGCTGTTCCTAGCAGTTGCCATGGGCACCCACGCTACTTTGGGCTGCAGTCTCATCTACCTACAGCAGAACAACAGGTCAGGCTTGGCGAGCGCTCAGATGGAAAACCAGCCACCCAAATTAAGCTGTTGAAGGAAGTGTCATTTGTGATCGGTAACAATGTTTCCACCACATTAGTACCCAGCCAATGGCCCAGTTTGATTTAAGAGTTGTACTCGCGGAAGTACAAGCTTTTGAAAGAGGCTTCAAACCAATATCCTCACCCGTTGTGATAGCCGAGGATCACTTTCCATAACAGAAGAGGTGTAATAGCTCTAACATCCTGACCCAGTTCTGGCGTGTGCAATTACCTCCCCCTTCCACGAACTCTCTTCCTCTCTTCCCTTCAGTGGCAGCTAAACAAGGTGTTCTTGCTCATTTTGCTTCCTTTTGGGGAACAAAATTATTCTGTGCACCTGCCAAATTCTGCCACAGAAGTGCCAGTATTCAGCACTCAAACAAATTTCAGATTATCACGTCTAATACATTTTGACATGAAAAGCACTACAGCAGTATGACATAGGCCTTGGCTACATATAAAACAAGCTGGCACAGTCAGCATGGAACACCTTCCTGGAAGCAGAGGATTTATTCCTGATGAGGTTGTCTGTATGTAAAAGTTATATCGGTAGAGCTGTACCAGTCATTTTCCATGTTGAGACCAACTCATAGTACCTCAGAGCTGTTTGTCACAGCTTGGGAAATGAAGCAAGGAAGTCTTGGTTCACTGCATTTTAGGCAGGCACTCATGTTACAAAAAAAGAAACACCATTTTGTTGGCAGGCCCAACAGAGGGATAAAGAACTGAACAGTCCCCAGAGAATACGCTCTCCTCACCAAAAGACTTGGTTCTCATCTCGGTTAACAATGTTATACTAACGCTTCCCAGATTTTCCCTTTACTGAGGGCTTCATTCCTGTCCTCAGCATAGCTCTGGGGAAAAGGAGGGGCATCCTGCCATTCCTGTATGGGCATTAGACATCCACAGACCAAATCTTGAATATTTGAGGACAGTCCCAAAGAGCTCTCCAGCTCCTCACACAGCTGTAACATCGTGTCAGCGGTGCAACACTTCAGCAACATAAAGCCCTTTCTTTTCAGGCAAACTTACACTGCAGTGATTCAGTGCACATGCTCCCCTAGCCCCATCACCACAAAAAGTCCAGTAAGCCAACACTCTGGCAAGTCAGGTGAGGAAGAGGGGGGCTGCGCAATAACCCAAAGCTCTGGGTTATCATAAAGCAATCACACAACACCAGAATTAAGAGGAACACAGCCTCGATGTGAACCCATCTCATTTGCCTCAGTGCTGCTGCCTATGCGTGACGATGACTGAATGCTTAAATATTTGGGAAAGGATACAAAATAAATTTCATACTGTAGACCTAAGCATTCCCAAATGGCCAAAGTGAGGACTCAAACCAATCACATATTTCAACTGGCAGGAAGAAAAACTACAATAATCTGGAACATCTGGGTATGATTTAACCACTAGAGGGTGTAAAAACAGCATAGTGAAAGGTTTGCAGCCAGCAATTAATGACATTTGGAGCCTGAAGGAGTGAAAAGGACATACAAACAAGTGAAGGAGTAGGATGCTACATAAGGTGAAAAGAAAGGACAAGTTATATCCACAGAATTTCTAGCAGGACTACTGCGGTCACACGACGACGTGACCTGAAAATAAAGCTCTGCTTTGCTACTTCTGCTAAGGAAAACACTGTGGTAAAAAAACCAATACAAGTATTTACAGTAAAGAACTGCAATGGGAAAGAGCAAGATACAGAGACTCACCACAGCTCAAATCCAGCTCCTGATCTGAGGAAATCTGACATGATTGCTCCTGAATCGCATAATTACTTTGTTACAGGGTCAGGATTGCTACACATATTCCCACACCACTTCCTTCCTCCTTCCCCAGTGCAGAAAGGCAGGTGATGGATCAGCCACTGCAGTCTCTCCCACACCAGCCTCAGTCTGTGGCAACAGAGGACTTCTTTCTCCGCTGCTATCATGTTAGAAGCTCACAATCAGATTAGCTAAAAGCCTTGAAACCTCATTAGCAAAAACCAGACCTGAATTTAAGCTGCTTCATGGCCAAAAGCAAGACAGAAGGACAAACACTTACCACAGACCAAGACATTACCGAGAGCAGAAAAAACAACACAGCCAAAACCAGATTTTTACAAGTATTTGCTAAAATTAAAACACCCGAGTTGAACAGAAGCTGTTTGTCCACTAAGAAATTTCCACAAATCTATTTGCCATCTGAAATACGTACGCAGACTGGCTACTATACATTACTTCCTGCGCTCACCCATAGAGAGCCCTCCAGGGATGCCCAGGCTGTAATTCTCATTTCACGCCCTGGCTGCGCCCGTCTCTGCTGATCTGGTGACCTGCCAGCAACAGCAATTCTGGACTTTCAAATCAGAGGAGTTACTAAGGGATGAGAAAGAGGAAACCTGTGAAGCAGGACATACTGGTAGTCACCAAAGTGAAACACCAAGAAGACCCGAAAACACTCCTGAATGGGTACAGTGAACTGCAAAATAGGGTGAAGAGGGTGCCACCGGAATGGAAAAGGTCAACGCAGGTATGAACAGCTTTAAGGATCCGGGACTGGCTCTGTCTCTCAACCTAGCATACAGTACTTAGCCTGGATAGAGTAGGAATGCAACTCCCACAGCATCCCAGCGCGTAATATTTATTTGTGCTGGTTAACAGTTTAATATATCCCAGTAGACATCCTGAATAATTTCCTCCTATATGGAAATTCATACACGC
This sequence comes from Egretta garzetta, assembly GCF_000687185.1. Taxonomy (NCBI): domain Eukaryota; kingdom Metazoa; phylum Chordata; class Aves; order Pelecaniformes; family Ardeidae; genus Egretta; species Egretta garzetta. The sequence goes on from NW_009258549.1 coordinate 1,677,086, forward strand.
ATTATAAGCGCCAAAGAATTGAGCTCTTCGATTGCTGAGGCTGCACAATGCTACACTTCCTTCATAAAAACACCTCCCGTTTAAGCTGTTGCTGCATATACCCAGGCCTCATCAAGATATGATGAAAATTACTTTCTTTATATAGCAGTACCTGAGAGTATTAAAGAGTTAGATTTTGGTTTTGTTATTTGCTTATTACTGAGATGTGATGCATTATTGATTTTCTGTGCATATTAATTTCCTGTTACATTGGTTCATACTCTGCTTTGCAGTACCACTGCACAACACCAAAAAAACCCTTCATTCTAAGAAGGGAGATCTAATGTGTGACGGTTGTATCTTACAACCCATTAAATTTCATTTGTTCCAAAGCATCTCCTCCTTTCCTCGCACAAATTCATCAACTGGGATTTCTCTGTCTTCTGCTAGGAGGCAAGAGAATGCTTACAGATGCAATGCACTGAACAGTGTAATTTTTACTGCTGCAGAAGAGCATCCTGAATAAGAGCAAGAGGCAGGGGCCCTGCAGGACTTGAAAAGAAGGTAAGACAAGTTCACAGATACTAGAAACAACCCAATGGGACACATCATTCCCCACTCTACCAGCAAAGCAGACTCTCACAAAAACTCAAGTGTTGTTTTGCTCCCCAGATGCTAGAATTACAGCAATAAGTATAAAGCAGGGCCAAGCATGCACTGGCACTGCACATCTACATTCATTAGCGCTGAGGAGATATAGTGGGAGCTTAGGACAGAGATTTTAAGTTACAATGTTTTTAAGAATAAAGAATTTCCTGAGCTGTTGGTAATGTGGATCATGTTTAACCCCTTGCCAGGCACGTTGCCACATACCGCTGGAGGCCATAAAAAACATTCAATTTACCACATATATCTCCACAAGCATTCCACAATAGAACAAAACCATTTCCACTCCGTAACAAGACAGCCAGGAAGCTGTCGGACAAAACATCCATAAGTGTAGAGGGACGTGCGCACACACATTTACTGCAATCAGACTCTTACTTGATTGTCTCTTGCTGGGTATCCATGATAACCTGAAGTCAGTGGCTCGTTCTGCAAGACAAGAAAACAAAGAGTGAATGCAGTGGTTACAAGGAATAGAAACCAAAGAATTACACGTCTGTCTTAACTCAGCCAAAACCAAGAACCTGCATGAAATGGGGGAAGAATGAGCTAAGATTAAAGTATTCTGCTAACCACTTATTTTCCATGCAAGCCAATACACCTAAAATTCATTTTCAAGTGCATATGCCAAATTGTGCAGCAGGAAAAGAAGAAAAAAAGAAATCAAAGCCATAAAATAAGCATATACTAATCCTACCATACCCTCTAATTTCAGTTGTGTATAATTTTTGTAATTTTCCAAAGGATTTTTATATGCAAACTTCATTTACCATCATGAAAACTGAACAAAACAGAACATAAAATTACAGAAGCTTCTGCCCACCTTGCCCAGTCTTGAAGAAATGTTTCCCTAAACATTAGCCATAAAAGTGCCAATTTTCTCCTTTTCAAAACTATACTAATAGTTTAACATGAACTTAAAAAGCAGTCAGCGTAACTTCAAAAACCCCAGTAAGCCTGAGCCATACCTCACACACTCCCCATGGGAAATCAATCCTCCAGACTTTCTTCCTTCACCCCAGAATGGACTCCGAGCCTACACATTTTGTTTTATTGGCAGCCCCACCACCCTGCTCTGCAGGAACATATGAACCTCCAACACTTCTGGAATTTCTCCATTAAATTCCCAGACTTGTCTCTATTTTAGCAGTGCAGTGGGGATTAAGATAACATACTTCACAATACTTCCTAAATGTTTATTTCTCTTTCTTAATTTACTTTCTGTGACTCTCCCTCCAACACCTCCTATTTGAAATGGGAGAGGGCACTCACACTCACCCCATGCATGCATCCTTCTCTCTCGGTGGAGAATAAACTAAACCAGGCAAAGCCTGAATCAGTTCCACCCTGGTATCCCTGAGCATTCATGAGCAACTCCCAGCAGAATGCTGGGAGGAGAAAAGGAGGCAGCCGCCCTCCACAATCAGTTTTTAAGTCTGTTCCTATCTCTTATTATGACTTCTGAGGAGGAACTCGATATTCTGGGCATGAAGTTGACCAAGATCTACAATCACTGTCAGGAAGAGTTTTTGTTGAGATGTTTTGGGTTTTGTGCTGGGATATTTGGGTTAAACAGGCCAGCTCCTACCAAGAGTGAGGTCTTCTGCCCTGCACAGGGCGTGTGGCCGCTGGCACAATTTCACAGTTTACACAGGAACACTTTAACACAACTTCTGCTAAAAAGCAAGGTGCTAATAACTCAATACAGGGACTAGCAATGCTATTTTAAGTTCGTATTTGTCCTCCCTCTCTTCCTCTTTACCTCAAACCTGCCCAGGGGATTCTCCATGGAAACTTGCCAGGAAACATCCAGCCTCTCCTCGGGCTCTCATGCTAAAGCTACAGAAACGCGCACAGTATGAGAGCTTCAAGGACAACAAAACTTCTGGCAGCCAGTTTTGGGGATTAACAGTAATTAATTAAGTTGACCACCCTGCGAGTACATTCTTCTCAAATACTAATAGCCAGCAAGCTGGTAAAGCACAAAACTCCACAAATAATACAGAAACAGAAGGGAAGACACAGAAGTTGGAAGAAGCAAGTGGAGACTTGACAGCTACAGTACCACAGTCTCACCAAGCTTTTGGGTTTTAACTGCGAAGTTAATCAGAACCCAAGCAACATCACAACGAAAAGGCGCAGCTGGTACGTGTCCCCCCCACCCCCCCAAGTATGTATTATAAGAAAGCACTTTGATTTCTGTTTCTCCCACACACTACAATTTTCCGACTTAGATAAGCGCAATAAATGTCCACCTTGCATCAGGAGATACAGTCTTCTCCTCAAAGACCATTCCAGGTACACTTTTAACAGCACTTGTACACACACCTGCGAGGTCAGTGCCTCAAACATGTTTGTGTGCCAGTTTCTCTCAGCACCTTGGAAACCGGGAAGATTTCCACGCAGAGAATAAGGAATGAACGGAAAAGTTGCCACTGCAGATACTAAAGATATGGGCAGTGAACACAACCAGAAACTTATAATGAAGAAAGGAAAAAGAAACTGTTACCCTGAGGATGATGTTCTTCACATCAGGGACTAACAAAAGGGACTGTCACCATGAGGCTGTGGCAGAAGAGAGACAAAAATGAACTTTCTGGGATTTCCCGAAGTCAAAGGACCTGGATGCTCAGAAACCACCTCTAGAAACAGGATGGTTTCATAAGTAGAAACAAGTCATGAGAGTGTGAAAAGGAAGAGAAAGATGATTACAGAGATCTGAAGGCAGCGAGCAATCTCCACTTTGTTTTTTGGAAGACAAACCCCACAAATCACAGACTAAAAATGTTTGAGGGATATGGTTGCATCAGAAGGTAAAAGAAGAGGTGAGAGAAGGTTACATTAAGAAAGCGAGAGTTTGGAGAAAGCAGAGGTTATAAAGAGGGTAGCAGCTGGAGCATTAAGGTCACAAAAAGGCCAAAGATATCTCTGCCTTTCATACAGCAATGCTGCCACCAAGTACTGAACTCTTTGCAAAATCCCCGCTGTGCGTATCATTGCTCTAATTGAACTTAACTCTCCAAGAGAAGGCAGGAAACGCCTAGGGAAACCGTCTCCCGCCAATAATCTCCAGCGCTGCCAATTTTACAGGTCACTAATGGTGAATCCGGGGCCTGCTGCATGATCATTCCATACGGCGTTTGCTTTTGTTGAAAACTAAACAGAGCAAGAAGTGAAAGCGTTAAACTCCTGCAACTGGAACAGGACAGTCCAGCACCGTCCAGACAGAAAACCCCTGTTAGTTAGCAGGCGATCTAAGGCAGCGGAGGCCAGGGATACAGCTCAATCTCCTCCTCTGCCTGCACACGCACAAAACTAATCTCACAAGATGGAAGTGAAAAAGAGAGAGGGGGGGGAAGATTTAACAGGGATAAATACCCCGCCCACAAATGCGGAGGGACCCTGCCTTCTGGCAGCAGCTGGTGGGAGAAGGGAAACCCCAGATAACTCCATCTCCCTCGCAGCTCCCTCCTGCCAATTACATTTCTCTTTCGATGCCAACATGCAACCAGACATTCGTAAAGAAATTGAGTTAGGCAGTGCTAGCCTGCAAAATCAAATCAAACTGCCACTGGGATGTTTCATTACTTTGTTTACCACTGAAAGGCATTTCTCAGGTACTTGCAATTTGCTTTAGAATGGGAAGAAAAAAACCTAGAAACTAATACATCAGCTTTCTGCAAGATGTATTGCGATTGTATTCAAACCATATCAACTACCTTGCGCAGGGGCTTCCAAAGACTTCTGTAGGGTGTGTGAGCACCGTGGTTGTATCCCGGTAACAGTCTCTGTGCCAGCCAACTGGATTCAACAGGCTGAAAGTCACAACTCAGCCAAATCCACTAAGCCTTTAACCCCACCCCTTTCCCTCAAGTTTCCCCCTTCTTTAATTTCCCAGCCTTGCTAATGCAAGTTCTTTTCCACTAATCTTTACAATAGTAGGGTCTGCCACAAACTGCAAGCCACGGGGACTATCTCGGGTCACAAGGTAAACGCGGTACAGCCATTTGACAATGACTCAAGAGCAAAGGAGATGCTCCTGCACTAGCAGAACAGCCAGGCTTTGGGGTCATTGGGTTTTTCACATCTCTCAACTTGATAAATTTTAACATGAGGAGTTGTCCATAAACCAGACACCAGTAAGAAGTGATCAGCTCTGCAGCTGCTATTAACTTATGAAAGGCTACAGTGGACTGGACTAGAGTTTTTCTGGAGAAAATCTCACAGCTGTAACACATAATGGAAGGTTTGGAAGTCCTCTCACCCTTTTCTTAAAAATAAAACCAAATTTCAGCTTAAAGAGGCAATAATTCTCTTTTAACCTAACTTGACCCTAGAACAAATTAATTTTACATCACAGACTCGCCATTTTGCCAGATACACCCATCAGTGAGGCCCGATTAGCAATTGTTTCTTGACAGCCGATCTAAACCTAAAGCCTGCAGATTAAAACTCCACTGGTAGGAACTGTTAGCTTAGCGAGTCCATCCATATTTCCCCAG
>NW_009258549.1:1682262-1683729 GCF_000687185.1 Egretta garzetta
TAAGTTCAAAAACATGCCCAAGCAAACTCTCTTCCCTGGGTCTGTGGCATGCCTGTTTTCTTAACAAAGCTGGGAAAAGAGGAGTGAAGTTCATGCAGTTCTTTCGAGTTTCACAACCGCTGCCCGGCTTCTGAGCAACAGCAGCGAAGCCAACACGAGAACAGCTCATCTGCCTCTGCTGCTGCTGCCCCTGAGAGTTACCAGCAGCACAGCAGTCTGGTGGCTTGGACAGAAGCAGCGAGGGACAGCCCCAGCTCCAGAAAGCCAGAAACTCCTGAACTATACAGAGCAATGAAATAAAGGCAACAAGAAATTACTTGTTCCTCCTGAAAAGCAAAATGGGATTTCGAAGCGGTGAGATAGCACAAGTTACACATTTATCAGAGGCTTGTGCTAGACAAACAGAAGCCATTTTTCTAGAACAAAGAGAATAAGAAGTTTACCAAAAGAAAGGCTGAAAATACTAGCAACCAAGCGATTAATGTGAAAGTGATGGTTGCAAAAAAGTAAAGCTCACAGGCCAGAGAGAAATCCCAGCACTGTTTGCCGCAGCCCAGTAGTTTCACCATTTTTTTGCTTTACTTCTTGCATAGCAGAAAAGGCAGCTGTTATCCTATGCTTGGAGGAGGGGGGCTGGGGTCTTGAAAAGGGCGTTTTAGTACTGTGGCAGAGCACTAGTAAAATTATAAATGCCTTGACCTTATTATCAGCTACGCAGAAAACAAGTAATTCTTCATTAGACCTTACTTGTACAAATTACTGCACATCAACAAAAAGGAAGTCTCTGTTTCTTTGTCCAAGTGTATCTGATGCGTTCAATCTGCCTTCTCAAGTGTGTGCGCCCATCTCCCTACCCCAAATTGTCTGCAGATAAAATTAACGGGAGAAGCATCATCTAAGGCTGAACTACTGATTATTAATGAAAAACTGAACCAAAGTAGTTTTTAAATGGATCTTAATGTCACCCTTCTCCCTCGATACTTACCCTAATTTGATATATAGCTCTCTCTAATCACTCTGCAGTTCCAATAACTGAATCTATAGTGTGGGGCGCTTCCCTTCAGCTGTCTTCACTTTCAATTAAACTTGCTTCTCGGCTTTGGCCAGTTTCCAGACACGCAGACGTCATCTAGCACAGGACTTCCATTTATTTGCTTCCTTGTTAAGCATCCTGACATCAACAACCTGTGCTCACAGGGACGCAAGTAACAGGACTTACATTTTACTCCTTACCCACCCACCCCTCTTTTTAAGTGTACTTGGGGACTGAAAGCCCAAGATTTTGCAAAAAGGCACCACACCAAGTACTCTGTGCAATGTTGTCCTTGATGGCAGGGAAGACGTAGGCCAGCTGGTAGGGCCCCAGCTTCCCACGCCCACCCGAATGACCGAGGCCACTTCTCGAGGGGCAGAGAACCGGAGGTCCTGTCACCAGCACCATGCCCTGGCTGCGAGGCGCCCGATGCC
>NW_009258549.1:1683798-1694249 GCF_000687185.1 Egretta garzetta
CAGCAGGAGTCACATGTGGGGTTCTCCACCTCCAGCCTCCCACCCACCCTAGCTCCCCAGCACATGGGGGGTTCCCTGTCCCCAGCGCCCATACTGGCCCAAGGCTTTGCCAGCCGGACGCCTGCCTTTGTAGTGGGGACACGGGACCCCGCAGCCCCAGGCTCCCTGGGCGGGAAGCCCAGTGACACAGTGAAGACAAGAAAGGAAGGTGATGTCAGATTAATAAAAATAGCCTTCTGTCCCGAACAGAGTTTGAATAGTTTGGAGCAATTAGCTAGGCAAGCCCATGAGGTGGCCAGCAAGACAGAACAGGGAGACTTTGAGGGAGGCTGCATCCCTGTCAAACAGAGCCTTGGTGAAGCCACCCAAACGTGTCGGTCGGCGCAATTTTCTGTATTTGAAGCACATACTTTCCTAACTCCAACCTCCTGGCACTTCTGTTCTGAGAAACTCTATATATACACCACCAGAACAATAAATAACTGGTTGGTATAGCAGAAGCTGCAGAACAGAATACACACAAATATATGTCTGACCAAACCACATAAAAAGATGGTATTTAAACTGTCAGGTCTGTTAAAAAACTCAGTATGCAACAAGTTTACAAATGCACACTAAGGTTTTAAGCTGACAGCGTCCGTATGAAGTTACAATACAGATGTCTAATTTTGCAGAGAGGAGGAGGACTTTCATACACAGAAAGCACTTCCACAGCTAAAATGGAAGGGCTAAAATTAAAGTCTTCTACAGAGATTCTTTACAACAAGACAGATTCTTCTTTTCTTCCCTGACTTTTTTTTTTTTTATTTTTTTTTAAATAATGGAAGTACCTTTCTGGAGGTCAGAAGCAACTGAGCTGAAAAACCAATGAGGTTTTTCATTTTCCAGATCAGCCAAAAAGGGGTATTTTCAGTTTCTCGGAGAGGTAAGATTTCATTAATTTAGTGCAATTTAAATGTGCGAAACATACACTTTTTTTGGACTACATATGGCAGCATCCTCAGATTGCTCCAGGCACAAAGGAAATACAGCCTGCCTCTGCTGGTCCACGACCTACGTTGGCAACAATAGATCCAGTGCAAGTTAAAGCCCCTGGGAATACTGTGCGCAGCGTGACGTCTGTGATCCAGCAAATACAAGGACACCCTGCATGCACAGAAGTCAATAGCATAGGATATTGATTTCCCTCCTCTTTTAGTAGGCAGAAGCATTTTAAAATGGCAGCTCATCTTCACGTCCAACAGGAACAGGACAGGGCTCATAACAAGGCTTTAAATCCAGCACTGGGGGCACCTTTGGATGCCGTAATTATTACATGGGGCTGAGGAAGCATTTCACACATAATTCATGCTAAGCCACTCGTTACAGGGCAACAAGCTCATGGCATAAAAATCCAACTTGCTCCAACACAATGGCTGCAAGCTTTTGCAAGGTGAAGAGGACAGCTTCATTGCTTCTGCTCTCTCAAAAAACAGGACGGAGAATATGGGAGAGAACAGGACAAGGGAAATGATAGACCGCAGATCCAGAGGGGAATTCAGTTGATCACAAGCTTCTTGGCTGATTTTGCAAATATTCAGAGGTTGTTGCTCAAAGGCTAAAAGGAAAGAAGAGTACTCCTACTTTCCAGAACAAAATTATAGTTGTTATATTACCTGCAGAAGAGAAGGCTAAAACTAATTTGTTGGCTGGGTGTGAAGAGGCTGTGATATAAATTTAAACCTGCCTTGCTTTTAGGGAAATTGGCACAAAAAGATAGAGGCACAACAGCACATGACTCAGATGAAATCATGCTGTATACCAAGTGCTGCAGGCAAATAGGTGCAAGAGAAATTTTCTGTGCCCTGGACATGCTGGCCTGATTGCATAAGCTGCCCTAGATCGTTACAAAATTATTTTCTCCCAGGTTCGCCTTACAAACCAGCTTCCCTTTCCCCAAAGACCTAACTCCTTCGAGCAGCCTAGCCAAATGTAGTTTCATCTCAGGGGCACTGCAAGTACCCGCAGCCAGCCTGCGGGCCCCGGGGAAAGGAGAGGAGCGAGGCGGGCAGGCTGAAGTACTGGAGACAGGGGTTAAAAAGGCTGGAGGAGGGAGGAAGCACAGGGCTTGGGGCTCAGGGTGAAGCAAAGGCAGGCTTCAGGAGCGCCTCGGTGGCCAAGGCTGGTTCTGATTAAGCCCGCAGGATTGTGGAGCTGCACAGGAAGCGCCGGGGGGGCTGGGGGTCTCGGCCGCCGCCATCCCAAACACACTAGAAATCTTTGTGTTCCAGCAGCACCATCTGGAAGTGGTTAGAGAGAAACAACTCCCAGGCCTTCCCTCCCAAAATAAAAAAAATAAAAAAAAAAAAATCCACTTTTAAGACCATTAAGCCTGGCCGCTTCGTCCCCCTTCTGGAAAGCTCCTCTCCCTGCAACCACGGGGAACAAAAGGGCGTCTATACAAGGGAACGAAACCCCTCGAGCTCTGCTTGCACAGCAGAGCAGCAGTGTCCCGAAGTGGCATCACAAGGGGCAAAGAAAGACCGAACCCTCCGCCTCCTGGGCGGCGGGCTGCTTCAGAAGCGGTGAAAGAGCACCCAGGGCACTCATTCGCACCTAGTAAGGCCAACATGGTGAAAACACGGACAGCGAGTCCAACTACAGCTAGTATATTCCCCAATGGGAGATGCGCACATTGAGGGCTCGCCCTGAATTTTGGCCCCTTGGAAGCTCTCGTTTCTGTGCCAAAAATCAGCACACAGATGCGAGAGAATCCACTCCGGCAGAGACGAATATTCCAGACGCACACCAGAGGTTTAACTGTTCTTAAAGAGGATGGAAAGACCACGATGCAAAGCGTGTCATCGTGGTGACGCTACCTCACAGGGACCAAGAATCAGAAGGGTGACAGAGACTGATCCAGCCATTTCCGACTCCTGAAGGGCTCCTTCCAACAGGGACTGGGACAGCCCGGTAGCGCCTCAGCACATGTTCTGGAGACAAAGAGCATGCCTGTCTCCAAAATGCCATTTGCTTGTATTTTAAAAGGGAACAGGAGAGGTCGTGACTGTTGAATTTTACCAGAATAAATCACCATGTAACAGTTTATCAGAGAGGTACTCCCCTTGCAAGGGTTGCTGTCTCCACAAGGAAGAGAAGCCTACGGGGTTTTTACCTTTCCCTCCTTGCCTTTACCTTTATTCCTCTCTCCCCCACACATCAGTATTTTTCAGGGGTTTTCTTCTAATTAGACACCCGAAGTGTTACACACTTGCCTACAAAAATGTAGAAACATATCAAAACAAAATCAAAGCTAACCTTTCAACATCCCAATTAAGCAATTACACATGAAAAGTAACATGACTGATTCCTGCTATAACACAATGCCATTCCGCTACAGAAAATACACCTTTGCTTTTCTTTCTACATCCACCCCATAACTGAGTGCCATCTCTTTGTGGGCCACAGACAGTCTGGATGGGCTGTGGCCACGTGCCAAGGCCCTCTATAACCGGAGTGCAATTCATAAAAATTCTTAAAATAACAGTTTTCTCAACCATTAACCAAGGACTCCTTGGAATCCACTTCTGTTATACAAACCTCCTCGCTGCTCCTGCGAAGCTAGCTATTACTAAACATGATTGCCCAGAGATGCCGGCATGGTAGCTGTGGACACACCTCTCTACCGAGTATATGAAAAAGAGAGAAATCCTGCCTAAGCTATCAGAAAAACCCACCCGAGACAAACTGTCCGATATGGCAGGCTATAGCTGATGCCCCAACCTAGCCAAATAAGTTATGCTAGAGGAATGAAGCATCCCCATGCAGGCAATGGCCACAGCTAGAAACGGGTTAAAACAGGGAGGAAGGGAGCACTAATCAAAGAATCTCCTTCCCTCCCAAAGGAGGAACACCTCCTCTCTGGAACAGTTTTGAGAGGAGTTTCAGTACGTGCTTTGTTTCAAAATTTTAAGAGAAAAGAAGAAAGACCTGCCCTTCATTTGGAAGGCTGCATCCAAAAAAGTCGGGAGAGCACTCTGCAAAGAGAGGAAGATTCAAAACAAAACACCACCCAACCCAGCTATGGGGACAAAATGAGGCATTTACAGTAAGTTACTGTCTCCATTTCGTTGCACACAGAAGCGAGGCAAGCCGCTCTCAAGGCGTTTCTAAGAAATATCGTGTTACTGTGGAGAGCAGAATTAACTGGAGAGGTATCTCTAAGTGGTCTGAATTCTTCGCTTTGGCCCAGATGGGAGTGCTAGCCCTGCTTATAAGGGAAAAAGCTGGTGCTGCTGCTGCCTGTATTCCACCCACAAGGGCCAAGAACTTTATGTATTAATGGAAAAATGAAGCGAGAGACTGCCAGAAGTCTCAGGCATTGGATATTCTTATACTGTTGTACATCCCGTGTTTAAATATGGCTGTCAACCACAAAAATCAGATTGCAATTAAACAGCAAGAGGTCACAGGAACAAATCGGGCCTGTGAAAAGTCAGAAGGCAGGTGCCAGGGGTCTTTGCTGTGCCTGCAGCATTAAAACACCAGGCTGCTGCACCCCAGGCAGCTAGGTGGCTGCAAGACCTGGGTCTGCAAAAGAGGCACGAGGTAGACACAGTTCTTGCCTGCAGCATGCCACAAGCCTTCAATACGTTTCTCTCATTTTACCAGCTTTAGGTTTAGTTAAAGCCCAGGAAGCCCTCAGAAACAGCAGACACCTCCTTACAGAGCCTCTAGTTCCACCCTATTGTCTTTCCGGATAGTCTGAATCCGCTGGAAAAAGACCCACACACCTCCCCAGGAGGTCTCAAACCTTGCAAGACAATGTAATAAACAAGCCGCTCTACCAGCAGTGGAACTAACCGAAACTAGTTCCTCGCAGATTTGTAACCCCTGCCCCCTGGCCACTTCCCATCCCAGCCTCCCACAGCTATAACCACAGCCCCCCTTGCCATGTCCCCCACCACGGTCCCACCGGGCAGAAGGGAGCACACCCCATGGCCAGACCAATCCATCCGCTGGCTCCCTATGGAGTGTGCAATCCATGAGTCCTGACCGCCTTGCCCTCCGTGGGGCACTCATCTGCATCTCTGTCCCCATCCCGTGTCCTCTCCCTGCAACCCATCACCATTTTTCCTGAAGTTTTTAGGAAGGCAATAGCATTGCAACTTTACCAACTTTTAAACGTGATCAAAATTACTGCTTGGCTTGTAAGTGTGCACGCGTGGGAAGCGATTGTCACAGCACATTCACATAAAACTTGTTTCCTTCACAATTTAGTCTAAAAACCTCTTCTGTGTGCAGTCCCTGGAGACTTCTTTGCATTAAGAAGTTCCATTTCCTTCCCTGAGCCTACAGATGAAATGCAGAACAGAAGAGATCTAAAAACACTCGGCTCCTGAAATTACAGCATCGTGTATCTTCTGATGCAGCACATTCAGATGAAGGAAACAAAAAAAAAAAAAAAAAAAAAAAAAAAGGGAGCCACCCTCCCACTGAACACACAAACAGCTTAAATTAGGTACAGAGAAACTGGCAGGACAGCAAACTCCTGAACTGGAGCAGACCGAAGGCACCGTGGCAAACAGCAGACGAGAGGGCCAGTCAAAGCTTCAAACCATGCCAAAGCACCACTGCCTTTTCTGGTTTATTTTCTCAAGGTTTCTTTGTAAATATAGCCAACATTTTTATTCAAAGCTCTCGACAGTTGCAGCCCTATAAATTCACTTCCACTTGCTCCTTCCTTCTGCATGCTTGGTAACAACTGCTCGGCCCAAGTATAGAGATTAAAAGTCAACTCCCTTGAGCTACACGGTGATACGAAACACCTTCCAAGAGCATGGGGTTTACAGTCAGATTAAGATAACCTCAAAAATCACACTACCAACAAAGGGAATCGCCCTGTTTTTTCCCCTCCTGCTCCCAAGCGTGCATCCCTATCTCATCTCTTGCACGCGCAGTAGGGATCACAGAAGAACACAGCAAGTCAGATCAGCTTGCTGATCCTCCTGGAAACTAAACCCTCAAAAAGGAGAAGGATTAGTTTTGTGAACAAAGGTGCTCACTACAGGCCATGTAATCCCTAACACCTGTACAAGGGAGGATGTAGGACCATGTGGTTGGAGTCGAGGAGAAGGCAGGGCACCTCTCACAATGAAAGCATAGCCTTAGATCAGCTTAAACCGATGATGAAACCGCAACAACGTGAGCTTTGCTGACAAGCCTCCTTCTTAGAAACTACCAATCCTTGACCTCCACGCATTTCAGAGCCTTTAATAGTGCTTTAAGATTCAGAGTTTTTAATCCCTTGAAGAATCAATCACATGAAATGTCAAGCAGTCATCTGAGGCAGCAGCAGGAAGTCTTATTTCCAATCACATTTCATGGCTTCCCTTCCTCATGCCAAAGCATCTCCAATACTCTATGGCCTAATCACATACAGGTGATGTTTGCTCATACTTTTCTCCTTTCTTCATCCGTCAGAAGCAGGGAGCAGTTCAAGTCTGCTGCTGCTCTGCCAAAGAGTTAAGGTGCTTAAATGAGTTTTCATGAGCAAAGGGATGCTCTATAGATAGTAGCCATGGGTATCCAAAACCAATCCGTCATGCTTGTTCTGTTAATTATTTACAGAGTTGTGAGAATCCAGGAGGAAAAAGGCATTTGTATCAATTAAATCTATCCACACTTGGTAGTTACAGAACAGTAATTGGGGAGGAACCATAAAAACAGATGCTAATGGTTTTTTCCCCACTGGATTTGCAAAAACACACATAGACCCCTTCTGTTTCCAATGCTTTGCCTTTGTGATCTCCATGACTTGCAGACAAAAAGCACCATGCTTTGCTACAGACCCATATACCACTGTCACAACGAGATGCCAAGGATCTGACGAGACCAACTGCAGAAGTATTGGCTGACACCGATTGTAGGGACAATGTTGACAGTAGGATGAAGCACACAGAAGACTTCACTGTTAAGCATCCTGAGAGTACGCATCCTCAGTCATCAGAGCTATCCATATTTTAGAAACGTTCCTGCTTGATGCTACAGCCTCCAATAACAAGATCTGCACGTGTCCAAGAGCCGCACGCATCCAAGAGCTGAGAGACTCTACCTCAGCTTGGAATATGACCTGGCTTCAGTGATTAACACTTTCATTACCTCTCAGTTGGACTACAGCGTGGTGGCACAGTGACAGCAGAAGACTTCAGCTTTTAGAAAACTCCAAATCACACAGAAACCGAAGCTGACAATTTCATGCCTTGGAACATACAAATGGCTAAGCAGATCTCAGGGTGAACATTTACACAGGTCATACTGCAAAACACTCTCCTCTTGAAGCCAAGGAGCATCGCAAACTTTCTAACTTTCTAGGAGCAGTAGCCACATGCTCACTTCAAATGCTCTAACAAAAACATGTAGCAAAACCTTTCATTTCAAGCAAGCAGAAATCTTCAGAAAACAATCTTGAAGGAGATTTCCTACCCTAAAGAGGATAGGAAAGCACAAACATCTTATCATGATATTAGTCACATTTCTTAAAGCATTACAAGAAAGCACCTAAACTATGACTGCAGAAGATAACATGTCTATAAAATATACACTTGTGCCCATAACACACTTCTATATATAAGCCTGACCAAAACTGAAATGTAATGAATCCCTAGACTTGTAAGCAACGACCAACACCGGTGGGGGGATTTTGCAGCACTAACCGGTCACAGAAAGAAAGAAAGGCCTAGAAAAGTTGCTAGATTTACAGTGCATCTTCCCAGTGCCAAAAATCAAGTATTAAGGCACCAACACTTCCACCTGCAGCGTAGAAATGTTTGTGTCAAAACAAAGCTTGTAATCTTCCCAAGTGAAACACTGAACCTCCCAAATCCCACCCCATGTGAAGACAGCACTGCATCAGTCAGAGTCTGTTGAAAGATAGCACTGGTGCCTGGAGGATTACTTGCAGCTTTAAAGCTGCAGCAGAAAGAGAAGAGAAAAAAAAAAAAAAAAAAAAAAAAAAAAAAAAATGATGCTGGAACTTCACACAGATGCTGCCGCTGCATGGCAAAGCTGTTATCAGCCGCACAGAAAGGCACTGTACAGATTCAGGACAGAAGGGTTGAATGCATGCAAATCACAGATTGAACGAGATTGCTTCTCTCCCCCACTGCTCTTCAATCAGATCAGGAGTATGAGGGAAGGAGCCGGAAATCTGTTCCCTTCTGGAAACAGTCAAAAATCTCCCGGGGGAAGCAAAAAAGGAGGGAAGGAAGAAGAACAAGTTTTCCCTTTCTCCTGCTGCCATTACTAAAGCCAAAATGGGTATAAATGAGAAGCTCCAAAACTTAAAATCTCTACTACACAAAGATAATGCAAAAGTGTATGGCCCCAAACCCTGTGACGGCAATTCTAGCTCTCTCCTGCATGGTAGAAGCCACGGATTACAGCAAGGCTTAGCTTCTCAACTGACTACATGTAGGCCTCGCCATTCATGAGTCCCAGTCTACCAGCTTTTGTATTTACTTCTGGAGGGGACGAATGCTTTTGCCCACAGCAAAAACACCTTTGCAAGCCCTGTGTGCTAATGGGGAAGTGCAGCCCCAGACCTTCTCCCGGTTGCTGCATGAACACCACTGCAGGCTTCACACCTTTGCAACTTGTTGTCTTCCTTCCACTCATCCAGCTTTAAAAGCAAGAGGAGGAAGCTTGTTTCAGACATTTCCCCCTCCTCTGTTGACATGGAACGCTACACCTCTCTCCATTCCTGCCGGTATGAAGGACAAAACAGGTGACTTCACCCCCTGTTCCCTTCATCTACCCTTTTTGATTCAGTAACCGGTCAATGCCCATGGACACACGCAATGATCTAGGCTTTCCTGGGGTTTGTTTTGCTTCTTTCTCCATTGAATCCCTGCAAGCCCCCTCTGCTGCTTGCTGCAGAGAGGCCACAGCCACTGATATTGCAGCCATCGCTTCAGAGGTAATGGCATACTCCATGGCTCCAGGCATAAAAGGGGGAAAAGAAGGACAGCACATCCTTGCCCCTGGGTTGCCCATCACAGCTACACACTGCAAACTGAGGCCAGGAAGTCGAGCAGTGACTCTGAAAGACTTTGCCTTTGGCTGAGGGGCCAATGTTCGTCAGGAAAAGCTTCCCACCGGCCACCAGAAAGGTGCACCCCTCCAGTATCCAGAATTTGCTCTGGTGGGAAAGGACTAGGTTTCTCTCTGGAAGGGAGCTCCTTTTTTTCCAGCATCTGTCAGACCCTAGGGACCCCAAAGCACTTTATCAAACAGTAAAATCCCAGAGGGTTTCAACAGCACAGGATTTTAAAAAAAAAAAAAAACAAAAAAAAAAAAACACACCACAAAACTACAGCAAGCCCCTGCCACTTTGTACTCAATCATTTACATATAACCTCTACTAGATAAATCAGTTTTTGAGGGGAATTATTGGTGACAATTCTGATTATTACCCGTTTTGCTCATCAGATACACTGGGTTTTAGATATCAACATAACTACTAAACAAAAATTCCATCCAATGTCAAGGCTGATCTATTCATCAAAATCACCAGAAGGAGATTCTGGACAAAGAGGACTAGACAAAGAAAGGGCTGATTTACATGATCCAATTAGAGGTGAAAAAACACTCCTCGGTGCAGCCAAGAGGAGGACCTGAAACTCCATCCGACCCCATCAACTGGGACCAAAGAGCACTCTGGTCAAAAGAAGCTTCCCCAGGGACCAGCCACCTGCTGTAATTGCTTAAAAAAGAAAATACAGAGGAACAAAGCAGAGCTGGGATCAACACAGCAAAGATGGTACCAAACACAAATCCAGAAGTTCTTGCAAAGAGAAGTGATAATCTCCTCCAAAAGCATAAAAGGTGCCTTTGGTAGCTTTTATGAGTTGCGATAATGTGAACAGTAGAGATCTTTTAAGCATTTAACAACAAAATTATTCAGATTAGTAAGACTAACATCATAGGCAAATGGGAAACTGTTTCCATTAGGACAATAAAGGAAACACTTCCTCTCAGAAAACGTGAAATGTGATTGCTTTTTAGCACAAGCACCCCTGAAAATTGTGTGTAAAAAAAATAAGGACGTGGTTTGCAGAGAAATGCACGCCACAAAGATGAAATACAGATAGGATACCAGATACCGCGTATGGAGAGATGGTAGAAAAAGATTAGGACCTGGGAGCCAGGCAGACTTCAGCACTCTGCAAGGCAGAGACAGACACGAACATGCGCAGACCTGCCAACAACCCTTCGAGTAGTGGAAGGGCCGGTGCCCACCTACGCTGCGGACGGAAAGACCGCGTGGCAACCCCGTCTCACCGACTTGGGGCTACAAAACCCCAGGGCCAGCCCGGCGCGCGTGGCTGCACCCCCGGCCCCACTCCCCCAAACGCACACGGCACGGGGTGCCCCTGGGGCAGGGGCAGCAATGAATTCATCAGCGGGTGCTG
>NW_009258549.1:1694500-1707714 GCF_000687185.1 Egretta garzetta
CCGACCGGGGGCTACAAAACCCCAGGGCCAGCCCGGCGCGCGTGGCTGCACCCCCGGCCCCACTCCCCCAAACGCACACGGCACAGGGTGCCCCTGGGGCAGGCGCAGCAATGAATTCATCAGCGGGTGCTGGCAGGGTGCCCCAGCACAGGGGAATTCAATAGGAAGAGCAGGCCGAGGAGGAGTGAATAATTCAGGCACCCCGCTCGCTTACACCGCATTGAGGAAAGACGAAGCCAGCTTGCATCGCCATCAGCCACCCCACGCGCTTGCATTTGGGGTCAAAATGGGAAGCCGGGGCACGATCACCCGCAAGCCCAGCGCTGCCTGGGAAAGCCACCAGCTCGCCAAACCGTGTCACCCTGGCAGGAGCCAGCGAGCCCTGCCTGCCCTTGCCACCAGCGGGAGCGGAGCACCGACAGGCTACACAGCACCACTTGTTCCCCTTGCACACAGCTCCCTGTGTCCCGCCGGGAAGGAAAAGCCACCGGGAGGAGGGTCATGTGCTCTCCATCAGCCCAGCTTCCCAAAGCTTAAAGCAGAAGAGGATGGAGGCTAATCGCCCCTTGCAGCCACTGCTCTGCCCTAGGAAAGGCTAGCATCAGGTTAGTCTATCAAAAATAGGAAAAGCTGAGGGGAAAAAAGAGGGATAAGGGAAGACAATAAAGAAGTGTTGGGGATATGACAAATATTCACCAACCTTCAAAGCGACAGGGTTAGTGACTCGACATTGCATCATGCAGCAGAGGAAACAGCTTTTGGAAAAAATCCCCTGTGCTGGTCAGCAACATCTACAGATGAATAGGAGCACGCAGAAACCCACGGGAGTCTCTGTCTCCTCCACCCAGACACCGATTACAACTCAACACACTCCAGAAACACAATTTCTTCTTGCCACCACTAGAAAGGGGAAAACCTCAAGAAGGGCATAAAGTATCTCTGGATTTCTTTTCCCCTCCTTTTCCACAAAAACACATCTAATGCCAAAACTGTTCTGCCAGACCTCGAGTCTCGAGGCCAGAAGAGACCTGGCAGACCAACCCAATGTTCTGGGTGCTCCAGTTTTTAAGGCATGCCTTTCCCAGCACATGCTGCAACACAGCAAAAATGCCTCCAGCGCGTAATGAAAGCGCTCCCTCCTCCCCCAGCCGGGCAGCCAGCTTTGCCCCGAGACCAGGTACCCCCACGTTCTCCCACCAGCCAGAACAGAAGCACCCCAAATCGGCCAGGGCATGAACAAACAGCAGTTACAGCAGCCGACGGCAAGACGCAGAGCCTCACCGCATACCGGGCGGCTGATAACAGCACTGAGTCAATCTTCACCGCAAGGAGCTCTCCCCATCGTTTCTGCTCTCAATGACTTTCCAACCGACTGATTCGGGGCCGAGCACCTCACACCGCGGCAGTGCCAGCACTGTCCCAGCGAGCTGTGCTTCCCGGGCACCGCGCTCCCGGGCTCACGGACAGGCTCAAGCAAACAGCGTGCGTCGTGGCACTGTACGAGGCTACGCAGATGGAGGCAGATCGGGTCCACTGTGCTCAACAGAAGCCCCAAGGGTTGGGGGGCGGGGGGGAGAAAAAAAGAAAAATCTCATTTGCTACCTACTCCTTTTCCTGCACAGGCAGATGGACAGGGCAAGGCATCTTAAGCACAGATGTCTGTGCCATTACAGATCTCCCTGGGGCCTGCAAGGACTTAGACTGTAGTTCAGCAGACAAAGAACCCCAAACTGAACAGGAAGCCCCAAGTAAATCCTCGCAAGCCCGGGCTCCAACAGCAGCTTCTTTATCTTCACTGCATTTTTTATATTTTTAAATTTTTTTTGGCACTCTGCTGACTGTCACAAAGGTAATGTTTGGAATGTACAAATCTGCACCAAAAACCTCGCAGAAAGAAAACACTAACAACTATATTTTAACTGAATACAAACTTGGTACACGGCAACATTGAGATCAAGCCTTTTGACACTTCAGATCAGACTGTATGAACCCCTGCAAGCCAGTAGCTCTTCCTTTGTAAACAAAGGTGGGACGAGAGAGAGGGGGAGAAGAGTGTGAAGTCCCTCTCAGTCTAGAGCTCTCATTCCTTTTAACAAACAGGAATTACCACATCATTAGATTTAGTGGCAGTACTTAAAAACAAATCAGATTTGGTGAGAGGAAAATAAAGCTCTTGACTCCTGACATTTGCAACTTCGAGTATATTAGACCAGCTCCTCCATTTATATTTAGTACCCCCGTAAAGAAAGCAGCAGTCTCTAATTAAACAGACTCAGCATAATCTTTACCAAGGGATCAAACGCACCAGAAACCTTCCCCTTCCTGGTGCCACGGCTCCCTGGGAAGCCGGGCTCTTCCACGTTGCGGAAACCATCCCAGCTGAGTGAGTCACCGCCGCGATCCCAACGGGGCATGATCTGGAGGGCAGCTGGAAACAGCCGCAGGGAGATCAACCAAAACAGGGAGAGACATTCAGACAAGGTCCCGATTTTGCCTGCTCCAAGAGCATTGTTTTATTCTTCTCACTTTGTCTGCATCACAAGCCTCCCCCACACCCCCTGAGACTGTCTCCCCATCAAAATGGACCACAACCATCATTTTAGCTTCGCTGACACCATGATGGACTCCAGAAGCCAGAAAAAACTTCTGTGACATGCCTCTTGCTGGCCAGGGAGGGCCTCCTGGAAGACCTCCTTGTGCAGCGAGGTCTCGGGCCATTTCCTAGCACAAGAGAAAAAGGAGAGCAGCACAAACTGGAGGGGACAGAGAGTTGCACTTTGGGGGTGCAGGGTTCCGTCAAACACTGCCAAAGCACCTTTTGCTATCCCTGAGTTTTTACAGAAGCTGCAGACTTACAGCTCTCACCTAATTCCCCATCTCAAAGCTTTCAAGGAATTTATTGATTTCCTCACTTATAGTGAAGACACAAGCGTTCCCTGTTTTTCTCATGTTTGCATTGGGCACAAACATCGCTGGCACTGCTTGGGCACACACTGCCCAAATTCAGTGAAAAAAGATGAAGGACGCAATCTCCTTTTAATTTAGCTTTAAATTCACAGTGAAAAGCATGAAAACCCAGCATCTGCCACATGACCACATGGCACCTGCAGATACACAGCGGTCCACATACAGGTCCATAATCAAAACATTTTGGCATTCTACTGGCACAGCAGCACACAAGAACCATCCTGAAACATAACTGACCTCAGTTTTCATAACCGATCCCCCTCACTCCAAGAAAATTAGAGTTATTTTATATCATGACCTTCAACCCACAGGAAACAGCAAAGTAAGAGCAGAGGAGGAATATTTACAGAGAGGAAACTGCTGGAACGGGGCCAGATGAGTTTCTTCAACGTGTATCAAGTTTTCCAGCTCCCCGTTTCAGTTTCTGGGCCAGCTGAGAGTCACTGAGCAGCACTGCGCTGCGCCCAGCTGCAAACATGAATCCCAACCCTGAGACTCCCCTTGACAATCAAAGGAAGGGTGGGAATCTCTCAATGAGCCTGGCCAGGAGGTGGAAATACGGCATATTTGGCCAAACCTCATTACAGGGCATCTCCAGCCTTTCTCTCCGCTGCTGCTTGCTCGCTGTGACAGCCAATCTATCAGTCACACAGCTCATCAGCACGCAGTCGCCTGTCCCCCCCTGCCCACACCCTCCCCGTACGCTCCCCAGCATGCAGCAGTAATTGCCTTTCCTATTAGCCCACAGCGACAACAGCTGCCATGGCAACTAGCAATGATTTTAATAAGTTTGGTCTGTTTTCAAGGGCAAGCACACGCGTGCCGGCACATCAGCGCGTTGCGGACGCGCGCTGCGGGGAAGGAGGGCCTGCCGTCAGCCGCAAAGGCAGAGTTGAAAACGCAGCTAATCGGAGAGAAGGCAGACGAACAAACATTTATCCCCCTCCTCTGCGGGAGGAGAGGACAACCGCTCACTCCCAAGCGGTGTGGGTGTGAGAGAGGTCGACAGCGGCGCGGCGGTACCAAAGGGCTCTCCTTGCAAGAGCTACAGATGCTGCCCAGGTGACAGAAGTGACGTGCAGCTGCACCGTGGGTACAACGTGCCGTGTCCACGTACGCGCTGCGCCCCTCAGCACCAGAGAGATGGGCACAGCAAGCACCCGACACCACCTTCCCCTGTTGAAGGGACAGCAGAGGCAACCCAGCTTCTTCAACAGCTTTTCTTTCTACCACACTACCAGAGTCTCCTCTCAGGTCATTCCCTGAGTCTCCCGGGCTCCAGGAAGACAACATGCAGTTACTGGTTTAAAAAAAAAAAATTATCAGTATTAAGGAGAAAAGTTTTGACATTGTTGCTGCATGCACACACTGAAAAATCCTGCTGACTTAACCACTTTACTTTATCCCCTCAGCATCTGGGGTTACCTGGCACGGTCTCAGCTACAAGCATCTCCCCTCCTCCCAACTGCACCCACACCCTTCCAGCATGCCACAGCCCCCCAGGACGCCCCGACTCCCCAGTCCCTCGCTCCCAGCACCACGGCACAGAGGTCAGGCCTGCAGTACCTCGGGCTCATCTGCGGATCAGTTTAAACTACCGTGGAAGACGCAGTTGCTACGCACCAAGAGCAAAGTTGTGTGTTACAGATAGACTACTCCAACACCTGGTGGGATCCGAAAGGCAAGGTCCCACACCCTTCTCCAAAGAGTGGGTTCACAAGCGATCCCCTCTCTTCAAACATGACCTAGCAGGCAGACAGCCACAACATCCACCACAGTGGAGTCAGCTGGATTTAGTGATAAACTCCTTCTCATTACTCATTTTCTGTGAGACCATGAAAAAGAAACTGGGATCCAAACAGAGAGCAGAGGGAAAGGATCACTTCTTTCAGCAGCTGTTTACCATCAGATCAGCTTAGCCTCGGGGTAAGGTCTCACACCGGGCACCCCAACACAGGGAGTCACTACACAGGGGCCGTGCCTACCTGTGGATACCCCGTGGACACCAGCCCTTGGTGGGTCAGAGCCAAGGGGTATTAGCAGCCAGCCCAGCCTGCACCGGGTGGCCTAACAGTGCTCAACCCAGTCATACTGATGCAACATTTGCAAAGCATAAATTCAATACTTTTTTTTTTTTAAAGCCTTTTGAAGGTTTGGCTTAATCAGCTGTTTGTCATCCACTCATCAGCTGCTACCAAGGGACACTTTCAGCTATGCAAACCACACCAATATCTGTAAACTCCACGTACAAAACTTGAAGCAAACAGACAAGAAATGCAAGCATGGCATGGTGAGGCCCCGATTTCCAAATGGGCTGCAAGGCTAAGCACACAGTTATCATCCCAGTCTCACGAGCTACGCAGACTCATGGAAGAGAGCAATTAAAAAAAAAAAAAAAACCCAAAGAGAAATCCATACAACCTTTCCTCTGTCCCAGGTATTTTGCACAAGCCTAAAGGAAATACGAAACATCTCTAACACCAGGATACAGGTCCATGTAGGTATCTAATTTTAAGTGGATTTTGGTGCTAGGGGAAGATGCTGTAGTTAAAATGCTGCAGAGCATACTTTCTGTTAACACAGCAAGCCGATGCAGTGCAAGACGGTAGCAGCGTGCAGCTCACCGTGCGTCCCCAACACCCTCCAAGGACCATCCTTAGATGGAGCGGGCAGCAATTAAGCGAGGAGGCTGCCCAGTTCAAACTAGGGGCGGAAGGATGGCCCGCTGAACCCCGTGCTCTGAGATTCCTGCTCTTCCACAGGTGACCCGGTGGAGTTGTTTCATTCCTCTGTGCGTTACCTCGCCCCACACTTTTCTTCCTAACATGAACACTATGCAATTACGCGCATTAGGATTTAAGAAGGGCTCAAATCCATGAATGCGGAGGCTAGGCTAAAGAATACAGGGATATTTAACTGCTAAAAACAAAGGATTAAATTTGTGAACAGGAACTAAGAGATCTGTTTTGATTCCTGTAATGCTATCTGCCTTGAACAAACTTTCCGGATACATTAGTCTCCAGCTAGCCCACACATGACAAAAAACCTCACGCTACCTCACTCACTCGAGCGACTGAACCACACTGGAAGTAGCAGAGGAAAAGGACTTCTGGGAACCTTCTCTCCTCCCTTCGTCTGGCATCTGAGCTGTGACTGTGAACCTCTCCCGCAAGCAGTAACACTACTTCATTTTGCTGTACATCCTCCCTTTCCAAGCAGCACGTGAAAATGATGCACCATCCTTGCCAGATTCATTGCTGCCCAGGGGGTTAAACACAGCAGCAATGAATTGACCAGTCTTGTTAATTTAATTCAGCTACACGGGAAATCTGTAAACAGAAGCAGAAGCCATGACAATATTATCAGAGGGCTCTGCACAGCATTGTATAATTTGCTTTTGGTTATCGCTGCTAACTGTGCAAGGAAGAGGAAATTTTCCTACCAGACGTTTTACATTTTTACTGCTTAAGCTCTTCCAGGTAAGAATAAAGTTTCCTAGAGGTTTTTTCTCCCCTGACAATTAGCTTCACCCGTAACATGCTGAATTAGCTTTTGACAAGATGCACTTCCAGCAACTCCAACCCAGGGCTAATTTAACAGTAGCCAGAGGTAAAAGTCTCCCTGGAGTCACCACGGAAGGCAGCAAGGAGCAGCCTTTGGGAGATGAGTGGCACCATGTCCTACCCTCCCTTCCCACTGCAATCTGAATTCCACAGTGCATTTGTTCAAACACAGCCCGTACAGAATTCACTGTAATTTTTTCTAGCAACTTCATGGAGATAGTTGCCTCCATTTCAAGCACTATGCAGTAACCATCTGTAGATAAGCAGATCATCCGGAGAGTGAAGCCAACCATCCAACAGCCTCCGAACCTCAGGAAAATTCATACAAGTCAGAAAAATACTTACCTAGGAATTAAAGTTGAGAAGTGACCTATTAAGAAGTTCTCCACTACTTAGTGTGACTGTATTCATCATCAAAACCCTGCCCAAGAAGTCAGAGGCAGAGAAAGCCTTACAATGGTAGGAATTCACCCTTGGAAGGGGAACAATGCCACATGTTTACTCCTGCCCAAAGGGCCCAGAGATTTAGGGATTGTCTTTAAAATCCTATTCTGGAAAGGAAAGTAAAAGTTGCTAATCCCAGAACCAACCAGACAGATCTACAAACCTCTGAATCTCAACTGCAAGCTCCCAAGAATTCAGGCATCAAGAGACTGGTGACGTAGAGCAAGAAACTGCTCAGGAGAATGGACATCAGAATTGTATTTCAGACTAACCCTGAGGATCAAGTAAACCCACACAAGCCAAACAAAACAGTTAATACAACTGTGCCATCAAGGCTGGTCAGCTTGTCCACTGTACTACACCTTTTCCAGAGTAGATGCATCATCTCTTTATCAAGCACCAAATCCAAGAGAAGCAACCCCACATAATACCTTACAAAAGATATGGGAGCCCAAGCACTGAGGTTTTATGCTTATTTAGAGACAAAGACAGACTACAGAGTTCACAGAGGAGCTTGCCAACGCCTTGTCAGCAATAGTGACAAAATAGCTGAGACCAGGCATCTTGGAAAATTTCAGTGCACACAGGAGTCAAAGACACCCATCTCCTGCTACACCTCCCAAGGATGGTCAGGGACAGGCACTACTTCAGGCAGACTGCCAAACCATCTTCAAGTCATAGCCAGAGGGTTCCTCATTCTGAGGGGACAGGACCACTCTCCCCAATTTGCCTGCAATCCCCACACCAACAAATACTAAAACCCAACAGAAACATTTTTATCATAGGATGAACCAGACCTCGAGAAACTTTATCCATTCCCCATCTACATGTTAAAATACGCAGACTGGCTAGTCTTTTCCCTATACATAGAGATACCTCAGATTTTCAGATGGAGAACCAGATCACCAAAACTGAAAAATAGCGGCTGGTACAGAAAGGATGGAACAAATACAGAAAGGATGAACAAATGCTATATCAAATGCTGCACTGCAAAGCAAGCCAATCTCCTTATCAAACACCAAGAGAGCTGCCAAACCCTGCCCCATGAAGCTACCAAGACTACAAGCTACTTCTCTGGTAAATGCCTGCAGTAATCCCGAGTTCCAAAAATGACACAAACGCCAAGCTCAAAAAAAAAAAAAAAAAACCCTATCTTCCTGTTTTCACTGGAAAGGTCATGCCTATTTAAGGAAACCTTCCCAAGCAACATGGACATGCTCCATCTACATCCATCAACTAACAGCCCAGAGTTAAGTGTAATCACTCATCAAAAAATTCCTAGTCCTTAAAGGAGTCATGGTCCAAGCTACAAATCCAACCCATGCTCCTCCTGGCATGCAAACCAGTCACAAATACCTGATACCACTCAAGATGAAAACATCAGCTCATAGACCAGCAGAGGAGGAATCCTTACTCACCCTTTTAAGCACTGAATAATAGGAGGAAAACACAAAAAAAGCATCACGGCACCTCCATCTATTCTAGCTAACACCTTCCCCATGGGAAACACCCATCCCCAGGAGAACCTATGTGCGGTTACAGTCTGGCTGAGAGAGATATGCTCAGATATGTTCTCAACCCCATAGCAGAGAGGTTCCAGGACAGAACACGGAGCACCAAGAATTCTTAGTGGCGCTAATTTGTGATTTATCAACAAGAGAAAAGCTATTTTTCCGAATCTGCGGTATTTGGCACTGACCACATGATGCTCCTGTTGAAAGAAGACAGAAGAGATCGGACAACATCATGAAATGCAGTGAGCCTTTTCTGGAAGGATGCAATCAGTGGACAGAGGCACACACAAAAAACCAGACCTAATTACAAGCATTATTTAAATTTCCTGGCATAGCCACACACAGACATATATATAGACACATATATCAGATAACTGGTCAGGCAACATAATACTCAAATGCCAGTGTCATGCTCATTCACCACATCCAAGTCCATCACAACAGTCCAGTTCTTGGACAAGACTAACTCACAGGTTAGATGCAGGCACTGGAAGAAGGGATGGACAGATGGAAACACTACAAAGAGTTAAGTCCCACTGTAACCCTCTTTATTTCAAAATCAAAATCCACAGTCGGTCCACTTCCTTTTTTCTTCCCCTTCTCCTCTTCTCCAAAGCTTTTTCCAGCCCCTGGTTGACGTTTAACCACCACACAGGAGCACACCATGACCTCTCTGCCCGCCTCTCACAACATGAGGCACCTGGCATGCAGAACACCACTGTTAGGGGAATTCGACTAGCCCAGGAAGTCAGAAGTTTCCAAGAAGTGCTTAGGTATAAAGGTCATATAGAGAAAAAGCTGTTAGATCCAGCTGGTGACATTCGCAGATGCCAGGTCCCAACTGGATTCATGTGAGCACCGGAGAGTCCTCCAGCCTCATCTCCTCCCCTCACTTCAAGGCAAAAAGAGTTCCTAGAACACACGCCGAGGCACAAAGAAGGCCCTGCCAGGTTGGTCTTTATCTCCTCTTGGGAAAAAGCAGTGGGATGGAGTGTTTTTTTTCAACCCCTACAGCTTTATACGATCTCCAGTGTCATAGTCTAACAATCCTGGCAACAAGATAGGGCATCCAGTCCAAAATACCATTCTTGTTCTCCAAGGCTCTCTGCAGATGACAGAGCCCCAGCCGTACAGCACGTTTCTGGTCCCCCCTTTTCTCAGCGCTGTACTCGGCTAAGAAGAAAAGAACAGAACCAAACATCCATGCAGAAGCAATAAAAAGCAGTCAGTGATGGGATGCACCAGGGACACGTTATTCAACAAGCAAAAGGAAGGAGACACCAAGTCCATGATCAGCCAAGTACTTTTCACCCAAGACACCTGAATCCCAAGCAGCAGGACCGTTCCGCAGCTCAAATGTGTCACAAAGCCTCCCCAGCAAAACATGCCTTAGCTTGCCTCCCTCTCCTCCCCGCTAACCCCACAAGCACCCACCTGGGTCCCCAGGAAGGGGGAGAGTTGCCGGTCCCCCACGCAGCCAGCGCAGGGAGCGGGTCAGGAGCCGGTTCCTGCCTCTCCTGTCCACACAGCAGCTTTCTGCTTGCTAACAGACCAAAACACGCTTTTAACTCAAAAGGCAAGGTGGCTACCTCCTTTCAGTTGCAAAAGTCAAGGGCTGTGGATTAAAAAACAGCAGCAACAGCTACCCATGCAGCTCCCGCTCCGTTCCCTCACATACAGGGATGTTACAACAAATCAGGCTTATGTGCTACTTTTTCCCGACTCCTGCTTCATTCAAGCCTAGAATGCACTGCATTCCGAGCAGGAAAAAGGCACACAGAAACCAAAAAGTATGTGGTTTAGTAGTTAAAGACAAGCAGTATCCCTTCTACTTAAAAAAGCCAGATTTCAAACCTCATCTTCCAAGTACAAGTTCACTACCATGATGACCAAGTTACTTAATTCAAGCTTTTCTGCTGTGTTTTAAGATGAAGACAGCATCACTACATCTGCCCAACATGACACATTTAAGCATAGATCAAGGATTTAAACACTACCAAAACCCCACCAGCTACAATAAAAAATACAAATAAAAAATAAATTGG
Organism: Egretta garzetta; assembly: GCF_000687185.1. Taxonomy (NCBI): domain Eukaryota; kingdom Metazoa; phylum Chordata; class Aves; order Pelecaniformes; family Ardeidae; genus Egretta; species Egretta garzetta. The sequence continues at coordinate 1,705,034 of NW_009258549.1, forward strand.
GTTGCAAGTGTCAATGGGATTTTTGCAAAACTGGTCTTACTACCAGTACCTCAATTCCTCATTTCTACAATAGGAGATAATATACCTTTTCAACCTCTCAGGAAAACTGCAAAAATAAGATCATTAGTATCTGTGAAGCACCCACACTACAGTGGCGAGTACCGTAGAAGAGACCATCAAAAATTAATAGTTCTTGTATTCAGTGCAAGGTTTAGATTATCTGCAGTAAATTCAGTTTGGGGTCACACATGAGATGAAAAGGAAGAAATGAAATATTGAATAGCTCTCAGTCCAAAGCCTGACCTCACACCCATTTTAACCGATAACAAAACTCCCGCTAGATTTAACAGCGCCTCAGTGAGCGTTATCCATCTGATGCACTTATGGAGATGAAGTCATCTCTAAAAACATAAAATGTACGACCACATAATTAAGACCTCACACAGTGCCTTCTTGTCACATCCTCCTGCTGGGCACGAGCTCTGGCCCCTACCATGCTGGATGTACCATGTATTAAGTCTCCCCTGGTCACAGCCCGCCGCAGCACTGGTTCTCACTCTGGCACGTTCTCTGCCTCCTCACCCCTCTGCAATTGAGGAGACAGCTCCCAGCAGCTTCAGACCACCCAGGACAAACACCAGCTCCCACAGTACCGCCGCAGCATAACATACCCCTTCCTAAAACTGGAGCATTGAGGGCATTCTGCATTTTTACACACTGCAACTTCCCACTCCTGGACAAAACGAGTAACAGGACAGGCAGGAGCTTCAGAAGTCAACTTGATTTATCCTGCAGGCTGCCCAAGAGACACTCAGATCTCTGCAAACCAGCAGAAGTGATGCGTACACTTTACTGCCTCCGTTTCCTCCACGGTCCAGATCATTCCTGAGGCTGACATCACACAAACTCCTGCTTCCTGCTCTTGCACATCCCACCAACCCCAGGACATCTGTCCATACCACGCTGCCAGCTTCCACCGCCTTCAGTATGCCCCACAGTTCAATCTGCTGCAGCAACACCACAGCCTAGGCTTCCCTCCCTGAATGAGCCTTTTGGATCTCCCCAGGTTGGGTGGCTGGTCCCACTTGTGGGAGTAGAAGCAGCATCGCTCAGAGAGAGTGGTCTTTAATCTCAGGAACCACCCCAGGTCACTCCAAAGCTGAGCTTCGAGAACTGGTGCCCATAGGCAAGGAGAAGCACCTACAAAACATTCTCCATCCTGGTCCAGCTTTGCTCCAAGGCTATACAGGGCTTTTAACATGAAACAAGGATAGCAAAGAGGCCTCTGATGGACCTTCTCTCCAAGACAGGAGAGTACAAAGAGTAATGCAGAAGCACTTAAATGCACGCACTTCCCCTCATTTCTTCTGCCCACAAAAAGGAAGCAAAGCCGCAGAACAGAATAAAATCCAAAAAGCTGGGCAGAGATGGCTCGGAAGCATCATCTCACAGCGGCTGCCTACGCTGTCAGCAGAACCGGGGCCCCAGGGAGAAGGTGCCCAGCCCTGCAGCAGGGCAGAGCCCAGCCTTGCCCCCTCCTCGCCCGACACAGGGGGGCGAGCAGGCTGGAGGAAAGGTGACCTTCCCACCCCCCTCCGGGTAAGGGAACGGCAACCGCAAGCAGCAAATTATAGGCCTAGGATCCCAGCTACAGCCTCTCCTCAGCCCACGCAGCACTAAATCAAGGCTTTTAAGTGATGCCTTGGCGGGATTTTCTTCCCGGGCATCGCCCCCAACAGTGACAACCACCCCGAGTGCCTGCAGGGATCTCCTACAGAAATAGCCCATGAAAAGCTGTGCAGAAAGCCTCCGCTGAAAGAGCGCGCCCCAGTCCCTTGAAGAAACCTGAGCTGGATCCAGATCCCGGGGCCTCAAAAGGTCTCTGGAGAGAATATTTTGATATTTGCAACACACAGAAATGCCACATAAGGTTGCTTCTTTAGCCTCTCTATTAAAGGAAATTTAGCTACGTACAGCCAGAGGGTAAAAATGCTTGACATGTTGGGGGGGGGGGGGGGGATATTCCCCTTACATGGTGCAGGTTCTTCACCATCTCTAAGCTAACACTTGCATTATTGCTGAGGCAATTATGAGCAGATAAAACCCAAGAAAGTCACACAGCAAAAGCACCAATTGCTTCCAGCCCACACTCTTCGAAGCAAGCACAATCTTCCCGCACAACCAACTCTCCTTGACAAAGGCAAACAGAAGCGACAGCCCCAGGAACGCACAGCCGCTTCAAAAGCATGCCAGACCGAATCCCACTGTCCCACCCAAGAGATGCAAGTAAATGATCTCATGACTTCTTTTCTAATCGGTATGAATCACAAGTGCACTCTGCCCACACTCCAAAGGTTAGGAGGTGGCAATGGCAGAGCTGATTGAACACCAACGTCGCACCAACTGAGCTGGCCGAAACCGCCCAAGGTTCCTGCTCTGCCCAAACAGATGCTGGATCCAGCTCAAGTTCGGCTGTTGCCCCTCATTAAACAAGGGGGCTTTTGTATACAGCCTTTCCTACTTCGCAGCTACTTAAATACATCATATCATTGCTAAGGAGTTAGCGTCCCATTTCCTTCAGTCCAGCAAGAGAGCCGTCAGGGGTGGTTTCGATAGATGCCATACGTACGCGTGACAAACCAAACGAGAGATGGGGGGAGGGGGGGGGGGGATGGCGCCCA
>NW_009258549.1:1707734-1713673 GCF_000687185.1 Egretta garzetta
ACTGAGAACATAGGTTAGAAACTTCAACCTACGATGGCCCCTCTCAGCGAGGCCTGGCAGACAGCACAGCTTTCCTGCAGGAGAGGTGCCCTGGCACGGCTCAGTGGGGCAGCTGGGCAGAGCCCTGACAAGGAGCGCTGCAGGTCGGGATGGTGGCATGGTCCAAGCCTGGTGAGGACTGCTTCGTACAGCCCCTGCTGTTGTTGGGCCTGGCTCCCACAAACATCTCAAACTCGACCATGAAAAAAAAGGAGGTACACTCAGGAAAGCGAAGCGGAGGGAGGGGGAAGCATGCCGGGGAAAATACAAACACATCTTTCAAAGTAGCATTTTCCTGAATTTAGAAGAGATTGCTGGCAAAATTAAATTTACTGGGGAGCAAAGGGAGTTAAGGTCCAAAATGCAGTCAAGCAGCTCTAATCCCTAAACATCGGGATTATCTCATGACAGCTACACTCCAGCGTCCACTCAATACCACGGTAAAACGTAGATCAACGGAATGCTTCAATGAACTGGAACTCGTTACCTCTAATTGCTTCCCTCACTTCGCTTCTGGATGTTCCTCTGATCCCTCAGCCACCACATTTCAAAAGCACACACACACAGAAGGTCAAGTAATACCCGAGATGGACAAATTAAATAAGAGGTTTCCAGCCAACCAAAACACCTGCCCTCCTCTTCCGCTTCGTATGAAAACTAAGGTTTGCCCCATGCCACGAGACAAGTCAGCAGCATAGAGAGTTTTACAACTGATGGGACCCCTAAGATTTTCCAAAGGGGCAGAGGTTCCTGTGCAGCAAACCAAAGGCTGCCAGCGACAGGCTTTATTTTTCCAAGCTAACAGGCGTACGTCCTTCAACAGCAGTCTCCAAGGCGGGGCACGGACCACACACAGAATCCAGTTCTGGTCTGCCTTGACTTCAGTTTGGCTTCCCTACCACTAGTGCAAATGAAGCAGTTAATTGCTTTTATTTTATTTTACTGCTGCCTCCTTTGCATCTCCTGCATTCTGGTATCCCTGCTGCCACCAGCCTCACCACAGCAGAGCCACTGAAAGCCCTCAGGACAGCCATGGTAAAGCACGAAGCCAGGACAGCGGTGCAGCTGCTAAACCTTCAGTGACCAGCACTTCTTTGAGACAGTCTTGAAAACAGAGGCGTGAACCCCCAATGCAGAAGGGCAAGGTGGGCGCCCTGCTTGCTGGGCCGTTGGGAGGAAAAGCCGACAGAGGGTATTTCACAGGTCGTGCCTGGGAAAGAAGCACGCCACGCCAAACTCAGCTAGGTGGGCAACCTTTTCAAACAAAATGCAAGGGAGATCCCAGGCTTTCTGCAAAACGCCAGCATGCTCGTGTTTCTAAATGGGAATTCTGAAAAGGAAAAATAAAAAGCATATGTCTACAGCTGGTACACATACGCAGAAGGAAACCATCTCCAGTAGAGCCAGACCTCTGTTCAGCTTCCAACCTCACATCACCTTTAAACACAAACCTCTGAAATCCAAAGAGAAATACCGACAGAGCCTGGAGGGGTACTAGAGCATCCGGAATACTTTACTTGGGCTTTCCATTTCCCTGAATAGGGCAAGAAAAGAGCCAACATTGAAGTGCTCTCAACATTTCTAAAATCCCAACTTTCCGTCTGTTTGCCAAACATTTTCTTTGAACTGGAGATTTTTTAAGTCTTCCCAGACTGTATCAGCTCTAACTCATAACACTCAAAAATCCAAAAAAAAAAAACAAAGGACAAAAGCAAACAGAGAAATAACAACAAACTTAAAGGTGATTCATTATGTCTCATCACATCAGCAATAGCCTGTCCCAACAGAATCCCAAGAAACCTCATCCTGGACCCAAGGCAGGGGTCAGCTTCTAAAAACTGGAACTTCACTTCTTTTCTAGAATATCTTGTATCCCCTGTATTGTTCTGCATCTCTTTACAAAGACAGTCATGCCATAAATAATAAGAGGGAGGAAAAAACTAACCCAGCTTTTCCACGATTTACTGGAACTAGATGCTCTCTTCTGTAAGATTTAAAAATACAGATTTCCATAGGATTCCCCACAGCACAAAGGCTGTTATTCACTGGCCCCTTCTCAATTACCGTCCCAGTCAGCCCTCTTACTTGTAAAACCCAAACCTGTCTTCGGAAATTATCAGCAGATTTATTTCTTGCCCTCCTCTGGAGCACCACAAACGGGCCACGGTTTGAATGAGGACGGATGCCGGTCATCAGGAAGCACCAGCAACGTCCCCACTCTCCCCTTTCTGCGGCACGCTGCCATCCAAGGTTTCCAGTCTTGGCGCTGGAAGGAGTCAAGCTGGTAGAGGGAGTTGCAGACCATCTTCTGGCTCACGGTAGGAAGAGAAACTGTGGACTTCCTTGCGGAGCGAAGACTTGTCGTCTGTTACGTCATTAATTTAGTCACAGGGGACTGATCTCAACACTGCTAGTCATCTTTATGAACCCCGTGCAGACATGCCTGAATGACAACACAAAGTCACCGCTCATCGCTGCCACTAAAAGTTACGTGGGCTGGATAAGGCGCGGACCACAGCTGCGTTAGCTGTCTTCCCTGACCCGTCGGCCATGCTCACGGTTGCAGAAGAGCAATCCCCCCCAAACACTTGGGGACACTGAGCACGCAAATGACTCGTGAAAGAGGAACAAGGATCAGCTCTGTTTGCACCCTCCATGTAATTCCAACCACATATTACCCCTAGGTGTAATTTTACTTCACTAACCAGCCTAGACCCCATAAAAAAGTTAAATCAAAATTCAGCTTGGGGACTGAATGAGGAGCTGATTAAGTCATTCAACCCCATGCAAAGCAACCGGAAGATATTTTAATAACTTTCTTCAGCAGCATAAGCTGGCTGGTACACCTCTAGCACCTCGATGGGGAAGACAAACACAGCACCCTGGAATTACACCCTTGCCTGCAGCTCCGAAGAGAAAGAAGGGACACTTCCCAGCTAGCCGCAACATTTCTCATCTTCCATCATGTGAGGAACAGAGGAGGAGAGAGATTATTGCAACGGTACCTTCTCTTCCATCTGTGCAGCAGTCAACCTCTTCTGACAAGCAGCAGATACAGCTGCATCAACAACTGCATTTCAGTGCAGTTTCACAGGTGACTTAAGACAACAGAACTTACTTTTTTCTTTTCTCCCCTCTGTTAGGGACTATTTTTACCCAGATCAGCAACCTGATCCAAGTGATTCAACTCATCCAAGCCAGGAAACAGAGCGCAAGCTAGTTCCTAGCTAGTATTTATACAGTTAAAAAGCAGCAGTACCTTTGGGGCCCTTCGCTTCCAAAGCTTACAAACATATCCAAATACTTCCAGGAGACATTCCTGCCCGGTGGCGTTTGATTTTTGCCACTTATGGACCAGAGGGAGCCAAAAAGCAGCAGTTTGTGCTGGACCTTTTCCTCCCACGCCACGATTAACTGAAATATGTCCCAGAAGCAGATAGCAGCCATGATCCGATTTGTCCCAATCCCAACTCAAGCAGCTTTACACCACCCTCCTAACAAGATCAGTGCTGGCCAAACACCATTTATCCGGCCTGATCAGAGATGGATTAGATAATGAAACCCTAACTGCATAAGCTGTCTGAGCATGCTGGCCTGAGACAGCAGAAAACAAGAAGCCCAGTAAATTTCAGGGCTACTTTAAGCTTTAAGGCACACTGTGCCCCAAGTTCTTAATAACTAGCCACTATCTTACCTTCCTATAGACTAGTTTTTATATTTCATGTTAACAGACCCCCCCCCAAAAGCTATCGGTTTTACAGTTGCTATAGTAATTTTATATAGCTAAATGATTTATTTCAGCATTACAAGATGTGTTCATATCCTGAACCACCCGTAGGTTAGGGGTTAGGCAAAGAAGAAAGCGTGGCAAGCATGGCACCCCAGCTGATTCCTAGCTATCAGCCCAGAGACGCGAGGTCACCAAGTTTACACAGCAACAGCCTGTGGCTCTGGAACAGGAAGTAGAAAATTGACAGGATCTGCAGGAAAAACAAGGTACAACAGTTGCTGGTGTTACTTCCAGCTTCCAGAAAGCCTCTAGCACAATAGGTTCTTTATTCCTCTTGTAAGCATTGCGTACAGTTAAACATAGAGAATTTACTAAAAAGAACCCGTTATTCTGAAATAAGGTACTTCAAAAGAATACACTATCTGAACAGAAATCCTCACGAAAGGCAGTCTTGTGTTTTGACGTTTAGGTGAAAAGGCAGCGATCTTCCCAAACATTAAAGAACACATTTTTCCTAGCTCTGATATTATTTATGTTTGGCTTCAAATATCGTATTTCTTGCTTACAGCCCTGAGAAGATTCTCCAAATAAATAAACCACACTCTTTAACAGTAAAAAAAGTCAAGGGAAACTTCTGGACATAATGGTATGTGTGTGTGTGCATATATAAATATATATATATATATATATCCCTATTTTCATCTTTTAGATTGAAAAGATTGAAAAATCTTTTCCATATATGTACATATGGAAAGATTAAACTTACGCTAAGAATACCAAGTAACCACAATACAGGGGTCACAGCCTGAAGAATAGTTATACCAACTATAAACACATTCAGCTTCAAAATCAGACTCTACTAGTTGCACGTCCCCACCTAATTTCTCCACTGTTTGCCAGCGTTTGATATGGAAACAAAACCCAACTTCCCACTATGATCCACAATTAATCCCTGCTACCATTACCACCAGTATTACACTGGTGCACGCGCACTGCCGTAGCCCCATGGTTGAATGCTGCAATCTTAGTATCTTGTACTATCCACCAAACAGATAACAAAATGCTTTCCTCGATGTCAATATAGAGGGGAGCCTTGTATGTATATAGAAAATGTACTCGCTTGCAATAAAAAAAAATAAATTTTTAAGACTGTGCTGTTAAACTAGTTCAAGTCCCTTCCTGGGCAATTTTTAGTCGATTTATCACTGGTTTACATCAACACCAACCAGTTTAACCACTGCAGGTAAACTGGTGCCTCTCCTGTAGCTACGCAGGACCTGTGCCTCAGTTCGACTAGGAAGAGCTGGAAGACTTTCATGTCACCATGTTCACTCACTCATTCATAATTCCTAGCAAGACACAACGCATAAGCACTCCTTCAACGCTTAGCATCTTTCTCCTTGCAATTATACACGTTGTCTGAGTCATACTTGACACCTACGTGTGGGAGAAGATACTACTTCAAGGAATAAAAGAGCACGGCGCGGTTTTCACCGGCCCTTGTGGGAGCACGAGCAGCAGCACTCGGGTGTGAAGCTCCGGCCTATGTTCAGCCCACACCACCACACCGGGGAAAAAGTGATGTTGTGAGGCGGAGAGACCACCACAAAAGGCTGAACATCAAACAGAACCACAAACACAACCCTCCTGCTGCAAGCTATTTTAAAAAAAAAATAAAAAAAAAATCTTGAGCACGCAAGCTGGGGACACAGCCTGGCAAATAAAAAGGGAAGATCGTTGGCCAGCATTTGGCATCTAGAGGAGGAGGAGCACGTCGGAGAGCACAGGATGCTCCCTTTGGAAACCATCAACAGCGCTTACCAACCCAAACAAAGGTGAGACGAGAAACAAGTTCAGATGAATAAACCACGCTGCTTCCAAAGAGCTCCAATATACTCGTCACAAGGAACGGGAGCAAAAAAGGCCAGTGCCAGTGCCATAATAAAACAGCCCTGTACAACACCCAGACAAAGGAAAGCAGAAATACCTTGGCAGCATCGCCCCCCACACACAAAAGCCAACGCACCTTAGAAAGAGCAACGTTTCGGGGACGATCTGCTGGCAGAGGGCGACAGGAAGGCAGGATCCCGCTGGCAGCCCCTGCGCCAAGCTGGAAGGCGCCCACCCGGCGCCCCGCGACCCCTTCTCCCCCCTTCCCCGGCAGCAGCCT
>NW_009258549.1:1714810-1717867 GCF_000687185.1 Egretta garzetta
CCGTTGTGGTCTGGGCCGGTGCATCTTTTTAATGGCCCCCGGTGGGTGCGGGACCCCCCCCCCCCCCCCGGCAGGGCTGGGGCAGTCACGCAGGGGTGCAGAGCACCCAGCGCTCGCGCAGCGCCGTGTCCCTCCAGCCCCCACCGCAGGCACCGCCATGTTCCTGTCTCCGCTCGTGCGGGGCTGCCTTTCGGGGTGAGGTTCCCGCAGCTCTGCCTGTACTGAGCCGAGGTGAATCTGGGGCGAGGGGTACTGATCTGATCCCCTGCTTCAGGAGCATCCAGCTTCTGGGGACATGCTGCCCAACTCAGTACCTGATGCTCAACTCAACACAACCTCCCATTACTCATGGCACGTGTGTTCCTGTCTCCGCTCGTGCGGGGCTGCCTTTCGGGGTGAGGTTCCCGCAGCTCTGCCTGTACTGAGCCGAGGTGAATCTGGGGCGAGGGGTACTGATCTGATCCCCTGCTTCAGGAGCATCCAGCTTCTGGGGACATGCTGCCCAACTCAGTACCTGATGCTCAACTCAACACAACCTCCCATTACTCATGGCACGTGTCCTTTCTGGGCTTTCCCAGGCTTCCTCCGTGCTGTTCTGTGCAGCTCACCCCAGGGCTCATCGCACGGCCCCAGCCTGCATCTGGTTTCTTGAGAAAGGGGCTGATCCGCTTCCCCGTTCCTAATAGCCTCCATGGGTTTATCCTGCATTTTTGTATACAACTCCTCATTTGTTCTGCTGCAGAGGACTTCCAACCAGATGGAGACGCCAGTCTTCAAAAACCTGAAGCCTGTTCATCAGCCCTTTTGTATGTCTCCACATTTTTGATCTTGAGAAACAAATTTGGGATCCGCAGCAGAAACCATGAAGTTGATTTTATTACACAGCTGCTGTCTGGTAGCACCAAGGACTATGTCTGCTCTAGAATGAGGAGCGCACAGGCAGCCCTGGACTGTCCTGAAAGTAGTCTGGAAGCCATGGCAACTCAATGAAGAACTAATCTGCAGATCAGAATATAAATCTGCAGTTGGCTTTATCATGGGGTGGGAATGGCACTCCTCCCCTGCCGGCCAAAGCCTTGGGGGAAAAGAAGAAATGGAGGTGGTCGTTGTGAGTCAAAGCACATAGGAGGAAGCCCTTCCTGACTTCTCCAATATCATCATGGGTAATGAATCTTCATGGCATGACAAAGCCTTAGGTTTTGAGTGACAGTTCCAATACATTACTCCAGTCTTCCCTTACACCACGTTTTTCCTGATCCAAAAATAGTTTTCAAGACCACGTTAAAAACTATTTTAAGTGGTATATTTTGTGCTGAGGTGCCAGCTTGCCTCCTCCAGTGACGGGGAAAATCTTGGTTTTTTCCAAATGATTACGAATCCCCATAGAGTGGCAGGCACCCAGAGGACAATTACATGCAGCTTTTGTCTGCTCACTTACCAAGGCTAAACACACATCTCATTCATCTTGACTGGGTTTGATAAAATGAGCCAGACTGACAAGCAACATGGAAGGAACATGTTCGGTCCACTCTTGGCTTGATAAGAAGGTGAGATCCTCTTGCCTGGGATGACACTCATTCGGAGAAAAGCAGCATTTCTGCATTTGCCTTCCTCCTAATTTTGATGAGGGGTTCTAGATGAAGGGTGCAGGTTAAGATACTGCCCATGAGGTGCTGCAGAAGGCTTCAACCTGAAGACAAGTTAGGAGTAAAGAGTTTGGAGACGAATCTGTGTGTGCACTTGGGAGCGCTCTTCTCACTGTGGTCTGGGTGTCTGTCCGGTACTCCCCTTGAGGGATATTGAAAGGAGGAGTTGTTCTACAGTGCCCACCCTCCATGTTTCTCTTCATCTTCCCCTAACCCCTTTTCCACCATCTCCTGCATGCGGGTGCCAAAGCTGCTGCCAGTTCTCCCAGGCATCCTGTGTTCACATTGTCTGTGCCACAGAGCGGCAGTCAGGAGTGCCGGCAGTGCCACAGGCAGGGCCCTAGGCGTTTTCGGCTGGCCGTGGCCTGCAGCCTGCCAGCAGAGCAGCCGGGACGACCGCAGAGTGAAAAGTGCTGGGGAAAAGCGCTGAGGCAGGGTACTGCACCCTCCCTGCCAAACTGACCTGCTGCTGCCGCTGCCTTGCTCTACGCTATCGTTTGCTTTCTGTCATTACTGCCATGATATTTCATATTATTATTTCTCTAGCTCTTTCCATTTCCTCTTAAAAAAGATTAATGAATTAATCTTCACAGTATGCTTGTGGGATAGGTATTATCTCCATTAAAAAACATTCCTGAAGTCACAAAAAAGCTTTTGAGCTGGGACTACAATCTTAATCCATTGATTTCCTTTCACACAACCCAGCTGCCTTTTAGGTATTTGTATGTGACATCTGAGACATACTAAACAGACAGCTGACTCCTCTCTTAACCCTTCCACTGCTGCACAGCGCTCTTGCCAAAGGCTCCTACGTGCCATGATTTTATGGACAAGTTTGCAGACCGAGAGGCAACTGTAAGAAGCATTGTCCCTCTAGAGAGCTCTCAGAAGCTGGTATGAAGAATGTATCTTCCTGAACAGATTCATATCATTTTAGTGTGAAGTTGCGGGGGTTCCCCCCCAAGGCAGACACCCTCTGAAGGGATTCCTTGAGGGAACATGTGCTGGTGCTCCCACTGGGCTGGAGATCAAGTGGCATCAGGATGCTGGGTGTGAAACGTCTATGGAGGTACAAAAAGCTGGGTCCCAGGACGTGCTCGGATGGAGCAGAGGCAATGACTCACGCAGGTTCTATGGCACAGGCATGAAGTGAGGCACGAACTCAGCTATTAGTCTTTGACCCAAAGGCATAAAAATCACTAGGAGACAGTTCAAAGCAAATCTCTCCTCTCCACCACCACAACTGAGAACAGTTTCTTGCTGCTTCCATCACCTATGCATGATGTCTCAACCTTCTGACCAGCTCCCTCTTGCCCTCAAAGCCTCCTGCAGCTTTGCCTCTCTCCTTCCCGGTGGATTCCGTCTCTCTACTAAGCAGGTCAGGGGAGGTTTAGTGGCTTGCCCAACCCTG
>NW_009258549.1:1718171-1721406 GCF_000687185.1 Egretta garzetta
AAGGTAAAGTTTCAGCCTGCGCTTTGGTCCTGGCTTTGCAGGAAGCGGTGATGGAGCTTTCCGTAGCAACGAACATGGGTAGATGTCTCTCCTTGATCATCTCAGGCCAGCTCTTTGCTACAGAATTTTATTAACAGAAGCTGCCTTTTCTTGTCACCGATTAGCACACAGCCAAAAATACATAACCTAAGTCAACAAAATCCAAAGACCTCGTCACCTGGCTTAAACCGTCTGCCGGAACCATGCCAGTCCCCAAGCGGTTGCCCGAGGCCAGTATCAATATGTCACTCTGACGCAAGGATGCTGGCAGCTGTCAGTCAGTGGGTCAACACCCACAATGCACCCGATCTTTTCCCGGTGCCACCTCTTGCAGCGAGGACACCTGGCTTCAGCAAACACCACCAAGCACCTCGGCACTCCAGCAAAGCAGCAACGTCAACAGCTGGGAATCGACCAGAGAGCTCAGAGCAAAACTTCCCTGGCTCGTTTTCCTGCGGGCTTCAAACATCGCTGCAGCGCATTTATTGTTGCTAATTGCTGCTTGGTCTGTGGTTCTGTGGGGTATCGTCGTGGACAAAAGTTGTGCCGTTTCAGGTATAGCAATGCTGCTAAAGCAGTACGATACCTGCAGTGCAGATGCAGTTATCTGCATATATGCAGTTAGCATAAAAACGCCGTCTGCCTGCACTGCTCAGGCCTGGAAGGATGGGGAATCAAGTAGGTCCTTCAGCACTTCTACTGTGAAGGGGCCTCCCACCGTATCCCCCAAATGTGTAATAATAGGAAACTGTGTGAAGAGCATGTCTGGGAAATGAAAGGTCGTTTGCTTTCCTGTTGCAACAGTGGGACTGACCGGCTCAGGACAAATAGCGTGAGCCACGGTGGTACCACAGGGGATGTGTGGGGACACAGACCAGAGAAAAAAAAACAACAACAACGGCTCTCCCCCACCCTCTGGGTGCCAGAGATCAAGCAGTGGGGAAATACCTGGCATTTATACCCCTCGGCTGCCTGTCACGGGTGGAGCAGAGGTTGTTGGAGGCTGGAGTCTACGTCAGTGGGCCAGCAGTGACGGCTGTTGATGTAGGCCTCTGGTAGCCTTGCTGAAGCCACAGCCCCTGCATAAACGCATCCCTGGCTGTGTCTCTAAGTACCTCAGGGCTGTGCCAACCTCTCCTCTCTCAGACACGAGTCTGTAGCAGCCGAGTGGCCGTGACATTATTATTCAGCCTACATGGGCACACAGACAAACAGGCGGTACAAATCATTATTTGCAACTGCTTGTTTCCAAATAGGCCGGAGGCTGCGCAGCTCGAGAAGGGCAAATGCCCCGCCGGAGGCAGCGTTCGTTCCCGGTCTAACAGGCGGACGGAGCGAAGGACAAAGCAAAACACCCGCTGAGGTGGCTGGGCACATCACATGAACAGAACGGGTGTTACCACGTAACTCCCGTTCGTTTTCAGTGAAGCACCCTGTTTATTAGGGCCCCTTAGCTGCAACTCGGTTTACGACATGGCTGCTCTCCGGAGTCAAGGCTGATTCTTTCGCCCCAGTCGGTTTATTGAAAAGCATGTGAAAGTGTGGTGTTACACGCCAAATGCCAAACTAAGCTGGTCCTTAACACGACTCAACTAGCAAGAGGGGCCATCTCCCAGCACAGAGAATAGCTGGCGGATATTTTCTACAGCGATCCCTGTTTTACCTTTCACTTCTGTGACTGATGCAGGGATAAAGAAAGGGTGTGTGGCTGAAGCAGACCCACACCCTGATGTTTCCCAGCTGTTCAATCCTTCCCTTGAGACAGCCGCCATCTGTGCGAATTACAACAGCATGAATTACGCCTCGGGATCCAAGCCACAGGAGTGTTTCCAGGATTGCTCCAGCTTTTTGCTATTCCAAACGTTTTGCAGGCCCCTCCTCTTCTGCTGCTAAAGTTTTAGCTCTTTGTGTTCTCCGCACTCGCAGACTTTTCCAGTTCCATTCCTCATATTTTCCTTGGTCTCAACTTTCAACTGAAATTTCCACGTGTCCAGTCGTACTTATTCAACTTTCCAGATCGCAGCACATACATTATAGATGACTCCACCTGCTGGCTATTCCGTAGTCCAGCATTTGTGTCAGAGGGATGATGAGACGCATGCTACTTACTCATACACATACAATCCCAAAATCGTGCCCTCAGGTTGTATGTTTGCTGCAGAAGATTATCCATTTTCCTTTGCAGAGAAAAGTGCTAGGTGAATTCACGATAACATCATACCAATAAGCACTTGCAGTATGATTTTACCCTTTCACTGTGCGATTTGTTGCTGATACAGCACACATTTCAAATAGGATTTGAAAAAAATACTTTTTTTTTTTTTCTATGTGATTTCTCCACTCTAGAAATAGTTACTGCCTCTTTGGCTTCAGATCCAAATTAGAAAGCAGGGATAAAGCATAATAAACGCTTTACATACGAGTCAAGAGGATATTTTCAAAATTAGGCGAACCCCAGTTTGTAAAGAAAATCCCCTGTACGTGCCACATCTGCATAAATACTAAGAGTTCACATAAAAAACCCGATGCGTGCCCGAGCACGGAGCCAGCTGGGCCGAGAGAGCTGACGCTGCGAGAGCGCGAAGAAATCCTTTTCTCGTGATTCAGTGTGACATTTAAGTGCTCGCTTAACTTTAAGCATGAGCCGTGTCATTGCAATCAATGAGGTTATTGACACGCTTCTGGACAAGGCTGAACTCTGGTGCCAGGCTGAAACCAGGGCTGTGCCCCGCCTGCACGGCCAGAGCGGCCGTTGCAAGTTGCAGGCAGGGGGAAGCTGCCTGCATCTGTCTTGGAACACGTCTGTCTGCCCTGCCAATTGCTGGTGCTCTCTTATCTCCAAGAAAATGAAATTATTATTTCAAATGCAATTTGTAGCTCCTTCCCCCTGCCACCAACCCCCCCCCGGAAAAAAAAAAAAAAAAAAAAAAAGGCTAACCCTCTCTCCCAGAATCATCCAAAGTCCAGACAACACATAATCTACTACAGGAAATATAAACGCCTAATGCAATTTTATAGGCGGCTGGAGGGTGCCAAGTTTGCTAGCCCAGACAATAGGTTGCAGATTTCTCTGTGGAAAACAAAAACCAAAAAAATAAATATATAAAAGAGTAAAAAAAAAAAAGGGGGGGGGGGGGGGGGGGGGGGGGGGCAGGACGGAAGCTCTTCCCGGGGCTCCCCAAACCTTCAGCTGTGG
>NW_009258549.1:1721528-1732618 GCF_000687185.1 Egretta garzetta
GTTTTCCAGCCCCCTCTCCTTCCCCTGCCTGCGGAACAGCCATTTGGAAGGCAAGCAGGGCTGCAAATTCAAACCAAAATAAAATGTTAGCGGCCCGTGCAAAACTCAGACGGGGATATCCACAGCCCTGCAAGGCTGAGGATAAAACCGTGGTGGAATCCCTGCCTCAGTGACACTGGAGCTGGCCGGGGACACCAGCCCTGCGCTTGTAGGGTCCGGCTGGCCCAGAAACGGTCTGTGTGAGTCAGGATTACCACTGCCGCGCTGGCCCCGCTCCCTTCTGAGCCTCGCCTCAGGCTTTATTAATACCACTTATCTTCACACAAGTTGCACTCAGATGGAGTTGAGGTGGTTTGGGTAACGTGGGTTAAATATGGAATAGGGAAATTGCCGCAGCCTCCCTCTCTCTCTTTATAGCACATACCCCTGCGCTATAAATTCAGGCAATTTAGGGTGAAGGGGAAAGCTGGAGGCAATCTGAGCGTATTCTTCAGCGGTGGGAATGCACAGGTAGGGCACCTAAATAAATGTAATTGCGGTACCAGGCTATAACCATGTCATTCTGCAGCACTTAGTTTAGTTTTATCTCCCGGACTCGCTTACGCTGACTTTTAAAGACACAGAATCCATTTCTCCCCTTGATTCCCGTTGTCCAGCCATCAGCCTGTTCAGGTGCCTCAGCGGTACACCTCTTACCCTAACACACTTACCAAATACACTTTGCATTCGACCTCAACGCTGAGTTTCCTCAGTTTGCAGTGTGCACGTAGAGGTTAATCACAACATTCATGCAACGGACTTTACCCTGGATAACATCCAATTCTACTTAATGCAGACTTACATACGTGCATCTGTATACACCCATCTATAAGCTTGTATGTGCATGCATGCACGCGCAAACGCCCCCGTGCCACACACAGAGACACAAGGCTTTAAGAAAGCCTCAGCACGGCTCTTCCCGACTCCTTGCGAGGGGCTGCTTCGTGCACGCGAGCTGCTCGCCCCTCACCGGTGCCTCTCCCAGGGCCTCCGTCTCCTCCGGCTGCCCGTCCTGCCTGGAGGGGGAAGCTCCGGCCCCCGCCACCATGCACGGTGCTGGGCGCTGGGTCCCAAGGCAGCCCCTGGGCTCCTGCTCTTAGAAGGTTGCTGGGAATTTGGGGGCACATCCTTGACTTGCACACACACCCCACCCCCACCCCCCCGTGCAGCTCCCTGCTGGCCTGGACTGACGGGAGCCCAAGCCTGGATGCATGGAGGGGTGGGGATGTCTGCCCCCACTGCATCTCCCTCGCCAGCATCCCTGCCTCTGCTCCAGCGGGCTGGCCCCTTGGAGGTTGCTTTCCCCACCACATCCCGCAGCCCTCCGCTTCTGTGGTTTTTCTTTTCCTCCCCTTTTCTGCAGCAGGAACTTTCCCTTGGGAGCCATTGGTAGGGGAAGGGAGACGAGGAGAAACGAGAGCTGGAGGTTCAGATCATGAACAGGCACGAACTCGCCCCTCCGCTGCCAAAACCTCATTGAAGGCTCCAGAGCTACCGGGAACGTGAGCCTACAAGCCGAGGGCTCGCTGCCCTGCCTCACCTCAGCCCTCTTCTCCCCCAGCACCCACCGAGCTCTCTGCAGCGTACCCCAAATCTCTCTGCAGTGTACCCAAAACCCCTGCTCGTGCTGCCCGTGGCCATCCTGTGTCGCTGAGCCCAGCACCCTGCTAGCACACACATCACGCCAGGTAATCCCTTTCGCAAATTGCTCAAGCTCCAACTAAAACCACTCCTGAAGCAGTTTTCAGCTCCTTTACTTCTGCAGGGCGGCTCCTTTAGAATTAGCTTACGGCAAAGCTCTCTGTTTAATACAAAGCTATTACCAAGCCGTTGCTTGGTTTTGAAGAAGATCGCCTCACGCCATCAGCTCTGCGCCGTGACGAAATGCCCGCTTAGGTGTCGCGGCACCAAACCAGTCAGGAACAGGCCAAAAAAAAAAATAAATTACCAGCTGCAATAAACCTCCCCTGCACGCGTTAGCACTCACAGGCTGGCTGAGAGGCGTGGGATCCCCCACCCTCAGAAACGAGCCCCCGCTGCAGCGGGCCGCCGGGAATCACATTTCATCCTGGCGCAGACAAATTCCTTTCGCGCTTCCTCCGTGCCGCCCAGCGCAGCACGCCCGCCCGGGAGAGCGGATTATAATCAAGCTCAGCGGGGCTCATAATCAACACAGGTAAGTACACATCACGTCTCGCTGTGCTTCGGAAATAAATAAGGCAACTCCTTTTCGCCTGCTTGTATCCTTGATAATCCATCCCCTTCCTCCGGTTTTTGTCCCACAAGAAATTTCTTCAGCTGAAACCATTCTTCATTAGTTTTCTGAGATACTTAATTTTTAAAAGCATCCCAGTACATCAGTCACAGCCGGTATTCTCCATCCGCAATTCCGACGTCATCCTCCAAGGCTGTAATTTAGCAGTAGGACCCTACCAGATCCACACATCCCCAAATTTTCCCCAACAGCTTCTGCGTACGGCTATGCCCAGCTGCAGGCACAGGTGTGAGCATTCGCTAAAGGCAGGTTTTATATTTTCACCACTGGTCTTTCTCCCATCAATGTCTGTCTCTTAAAAAAAAAAGAGGGCAGGATTTCAAATCACAAAGCAGGAATTGCCACAAGCTCTTCTGCGAAATGTTGTGCTCTGGCTGGCTTTGGCATCGAAACATTTGCTGGGTAGTTCAAAGAGGAGACGAGAGGAGAGAAAAAAGGAAAGAAAAAAAGAAAAAGAGAAAAGACAGTAAATATTTTATCTATTCATTGCAAGGCAAAACCAGAAAGCAGTAGCATCAAAACCACATGAGAACAGTCTCTGCCCTGGCGCAGTGGCTGCCCAGGTTAGCAAGAAGGGCTGTGCTGGTTGCAACCAGGGAGAAGGAAAAGCAGCACCTGAAAGCTAAGCGACTGAAAGGAACTACGTCTGAGCAAAATTTTCCTGTCCGTGCTACCTGTCACTGCTGCTTGGCTTGCTCTCACCTGGCAACTTAAGCACAAGAGGTTCCCCAGTTTCAGCCATGCAAGGAGCAAGGTGGGGCTGGTGGACCTGGGAAGGGTGCGGCTGTGATCATCCCCCGTGAAGGTGCTCGGGTGGTTGCAATCAAGCCTTTACCCCCAGCCTAAACAAGAGCCTAAGTGCCTCGGTTTTAGTAACGGTAGGGGGGTTACCTGCCCGCATAGAGGCAGGGGCCCCACTGGGCAGGCAGGAGGGTTGCTGGGACCAGCCAGAGGAATGTCAGGGAGTCTCTAACCCCTGCTGGAGGCAATTGCGTGCAGAAGGGAGCCGTAGGCTCTTCTGGTTGGTCCTGGGGTGGGTGAAAGTCCTGCTGGCCCACTACAATTCACAGGGAGTGTGCTCTGCCTTGGCGGGACGGGGCTGTTCGAAGCTCAGCTTGACCCCAGAGAAAGCGCAGGAGCAGGGGGAAAGCAGTGCCCGTGGGGCTGTCGGTGCTGGGAGGGAGCCGGCCAGGCACGGGGCTGTACATCAGACCTCAGCCCCGTGCTTCCCCGGCTGCAGGGAATACCGGGAAGCGTGCCCAAAGTCGTGTCGCACCCTTTGCAGCGTATATGCCCGACCCTGCAAGAGGCGGGCAGGAGGGCTTCTTGCCTCTGAAATACACCTACCCCAGAGCCACCAGCACAGGGCTCAGCTCTGCGCCCCGCAAGCTGGACTGGGGCAGAGAGGTGCCCCGCAGGCTGCTACTCGGGCACCTCTCGCCTCCCGCAGGGCAGCCACCGGCCTTTCCGGCCCCAGCTCTTCCCGCCATCGTGTTTCCTTCCTCTGCCCCATTCCCTGCCCACACGCCACTTGCTGGTGGAGAAGGGGGTTTGGGGAGCCTCCTGCCAGCATCACCTGACCACCTCCTGACTTGGGGGCATCTCCCATGCCTGCAAATGTAGATTAACTTTCCTAGGAAACGAAGGAGTCCAGCTCACGCTTTTTGTTTGGTATGAATGTCCCGTGACAGTTTATTTTAATCGTCTTGCTGCTTTTAATAGTTCATGGCAGTGTCATGAGGCAGCTTCTCCTGCTGGGTGAGCCATAAGTACTGCAGCCCTATGGAGAGCAGGCGTCCTGTAGCACAGCTCACACAGGTGCTGGGAGGATGCTGAGGTGAGATTTTGGGGGACTGCTCTGTCAGAGCCTGGACAGCAGAGCAGGGAACAGCTGCTCTGTCTGCCCAGGGGACCAAGACCTTGAAATCTGGCTTTGGAGAGAGGCTATGTCCAGACAATCCTGGATGCAGCTCCACCTTTGCCGTGCCCCATGTCTGTGCAGTGGGTGCCCATCTCCTCCCTCCATCACACGCGCCTCTGCTCCGGGGTTATGAGAGAGGAGCCACAGAGAAGCTGCAATCCGGTCCCTCTCCGTGATGTTCTCCCTAACCCTCGTTCATGAGCCAGGTCTCTTCACAGGGACGAGATGCCGGGGCCATGCTATACCCTGCGAGGGGAGGACCAGCCCTGCAGGCCACGCTGCACGTGGAACTACATCCTTGGCCACCAGAACGCCTGCGCTGGTCCCATCTGTGTCCTGATGCTTCCGACGGCGGCAGTGGGGACACCTGCCCCGCACCAGTCAGCCCTGCAAACTCAGGCACTTGTCCCCAGCCACTCCACCAGCTTTTCTCTTCAAACAGCTCTTGTTTTCTCACCTTCTGCCCGGGGAAGCAGTGCAGGCAGATGACCTCTGGGGTAGGGTGGGGTTTTACTCTTGGTGTAGATGTCCTCCTAGGCTGTAGAGATGCTGTACGTTACCCTCCGGTGGAACAGGCCATCTCTCCTCCAGCTGCAGCAGAGAGGTGAGCACTTCTCTTAGCAAAGGGGAGAATCATGGTGCAGATGCAAACTCCCTTCAGCTTCACAGCAAGGGCCTGAGTAAACATGGGCAGCACAAACCCAGCACCTTTCCTTGTGTGGGATCCCACCACAGCTTCCTAACTGCAGATCCTCACTGGAGCATAAGCCATGTCCTTGAAGTCACCTCCAAGAAACTTCCCAGGTGAGAGGGAACCAGTGAGCCGGGCCTCAAGCAAGAGCTGATCAAGAGCTTTATCCGTGCCTTACCCACAAGAACATATCAGGGCGAGACAGCTGGGTGCCTCATGCTTCCAAAAATGATGAGCCGGCTTGCTGCGAGCTGCACGGCACGCAATTACATCGACAGCAGAAAGGATCAAAAGCCTGCACAGCAAATTGGGCTGCGTGTTACCTCGTTAAAACCTTTTTTGGCTGTGCCAATACCTCTGCTTCAAAGCCTGCTGCAGTTTCTAGCGACCACATTAGCGCTTCTCATGCAAGCCGAGAGCCTTGCCTGAGACCGGAGCCGGTGTCTCCCCCAGAGGTGAGCTCCTTGCACCCGCACCGGTTGCAGGGGAGGCTCTGTGAGGCAGAAAACAGGGTCTGAAAGAGCCGGCTCCAACCCAGGATGAATTTGGCAGCACAGGCACGGTGCACGCAGCCCCCGTGCCCCTCTTAGTCCCCAGTGGGGAAGTATTGAGAAGGAAATGAAACAACCAGCTTTCGACACACGACTGCTGGCCACAGGGCAGCCTGGGGAGGCCGCATCCATCCAGCAGCCTGCAGGGCTGGGAGGCTTTGCCAGGGTCCTCTCAAGCCCTCTGGGGACAGCCCAGGATTGGGAAAAGGGGTCTGGGAGGGAAGAGCCTGAGCTGCCTCAGCACCCTGGTGGCCAGGCTAGGGGGAAGGATGCTTCCCTTGCTGCTGCGCCAGGAGCGCTCAGCACCAGGAGTTTGGAGGAGGAAAAGTGAAAGGTGGGCTTGGCTCTGGTGCGATGCTGTTTCTTTATAAGGCAACACGGGGAGATGTCTCCCTGGATACAGCGGGAGTGAGGAGCAGGAAGCAAATTTGTTTGATCACAGCTCCAAGGGTTGGAGTTTTTTTGGAGTGGTTGTTTTGGGTTTTTTCCCCCTTTTTTTCGCCATCAATTCATCATTTCACCCACACAGCTGGCGTGGGCTGCCTTATGGGCTGGCTGGTCAGCGCAGCTCTTGGCTATGCAGTTCAGCATCTCGCTGCTTCTAGGTAAGTCTCTCAGCTGACCACCACCAGTACTTTGTCCCCAGTGAGACCTTCTCTGGCCACAGAGCCACACTTCAGCCTGGCCTTACACAAGGCCAGGGACCTGAGTGATGGCTCCTCTCCTACAGAGGAGCCTGAGGAAGCAATCCATTTATCCTGAGTGATCTACCCTACCATAACACCCTCATCCATGAGGTTCCACACAATTTCCAGCGAAAGTCAATTAAGGCTGTAGTGAATGAAGCCATTCACAGAATAATTCCAGATTAATTAGCAGCACACAGCCACATTACAAGTAACACGGTATTGCAAGGCCAGCCACTCCATCATCACCAGTTGTCCATTTCCGTAAGGCTGGGGAGCTGAGCAACAGTGAAACCTCCAGGGCAGACCTCTCGTGTGGGGCACGCATGCACCCAGGCAGCACCGCGCCCCACAGACTTCTGCTGCCTGCACCCAGCCGCCGTCGGCGAGCAGAGAAGGCAGCCTGCCCTAAACGCTCCTTGCGCACAACCGAGCCATCGCCCAGCCCAAAGAGTGACCATGCTTTTACCTAATCGACTCTTCAGTGTCCTTCTCTGCACATTTTACCCAAGCTGAGGCCAGCCCTCCCTGATCTCGGTGCGGGAGGCTGCCCCACCACAGGGAGCTGGCCTGAGAAGGGACTCCAGCGCCTCCCTTCTCACGTGCCAGACCATCACCGCTCGAGACGTTTCACGTTTTTCTTTTCCTCTTGCTGCGCTGCTGCTCAGCGGCTTGTTTTACTCAGCCATGCTGGCTCGAAATGGTAGCAAGGACAGGAGAGTCACAAATTTAGGACTGGAGGGTTGTGGGTTTTGTTTTGTTTTGTTTTTTTCTCCTTTTCCTTCTGCTTTCGCTCCCACTGCTGGCATCAGAGGAAGGAAAGAAATAGGTCCAGACAGACAGCACACAGTTATCTACTGGTATTAGCTATCTGTCTTGGAACTGGGAATATCGTCTCCGGTTGTGCTTGCAGACAAAGTTTAGAAGGACATGCCCCTGGCAAAGTTCGGACCCAGGCTCTTCAGGGAAGGCAACGCAGCTGGGAACTTGCCAGCAGGGTTGGGACAAGGCACCTCCAGAAGAGGCTGAGCAGCAACGAGAGCTGGGCTGGGCACCCAGGACAGGGAGCCCAGCCCCATACCCAGCCGGGATGGGGGACTCCAGAGCTTCCTCCCCCCGCTCCAAGGGCCATGAGCCAGGCTGTGCATCCACACGGATGGATGCTCCTTGACAGCACAGGCCAACAATTAATGCTTTAAATGCCCCTGGGGCCTGTTGCTCACTGCGCTCTAGCTGGGCTGCAGCATTTTAGTTTCAGATCACTCAAACCCCTGCCCCAAGGCCTCCCTCGCCCACCCACATCTCCCTCCTGGCAGGGAAGGCTGCAGTTTTCCAGCACAGCTCCCTCCCTCCCTCCCGTGCCTGTCACTGAGGCATCCCAGCCCCGCAGCCATTTAATCTGCACCCTGGGCTTTGACAAAGCGATTCTCCATTTAAAGTGGTACTTGAGACAGTTTGGGGAGGAAATGGGAGAGGGCCAAGTCCCAAACCTGGCAGGTCACTGCTGCTGCAGCCCAGGAACCCAGCTGGAACTGGCTCTAATGGCCCCTGCCTTCACGCTGCCCCGGGGGAAGCCGCAGCAGGAAGGAGCGAGCGCTCAGACGCTCTCTGTGCAGGAAGGCGCTCGGCAGCAGGACCAGATGCTGCAGGTTTAGTGATTTACCTCCCTCTCCCTGAGGCTGTGACAGGGCTGATTGCTCTGCCCCTCGCTTCTGCTGTTACAACAGCCTGCGAGGGCCCCGCTCTAACCTGCATTGCCACAATCTATTTTTTTTTTGTTTAGCCAGGTTTATTGTATTTAATGATCCGGTTTACAGATCTGTTGTGCCAACCCAACAGCCCTGTGCAGGGACAGGAACGTTTTAAATCAACTTTACCACCATCCCTTTCATCTTCTGAAGCTATGTCTACGCACCCCCTCTCATTCAGACCGTTCCAACGCCTCCGGGATCAGCCCCAAGGCCAGATCACGCAGGCAAACAGAGCTCCAGCATCGATTTCCAGGAACGACTCTTTCACATGGCTGTACTTATTACAGCATTCATAACCGCTCACCTACTCGGACCATCCCCAAAATCCCAGGAAGGCCCACGTGAGGCATTCAGCAGCTCTGGAGATCCACAGAGCAGCTGATCTGGAGCCACGAGAACTTGCTAGCTCAAGGTTGCACTCTGCAAAGTGGGAAATGCTGTGGGAGAACAATTCCTGCCCTCTCATGGGGATGGCACAAAAAGGTGGGAAGGTGGGAAGTTGAAGTACTGTCCCAGTGGGAAAAAACAAAGAGACAGAAGCCTCTGTCCACCCCGCATGGGGCAGAGCAGCATCCGAGCCGCACACCAGCTCACACACAGCAATGCAAAGGGCACAAAAAGCAGCCTGAGCTGGAGAGGGCCAGCGTGCCGGTGGCCCGCAGGGGTCGGGGCAGTTCTGCTCCGTACCGTAGCAGCACGGGGCCAGCTGGCCTCAGCTCAAGATGAGCTGATGATGGGAAAGTGATTTCAATGTCATTTGAAGGGCGTGCTGTTCACAGAGTTACCCCATACGTTTCTGCAAAACGCTTTGGAAAAAAGACCGAAGTATCTGAGCCTGTAAACTCCCAGGCGAGCGTAACGCCGCTCCTGTTTTTAACAACATACACGCAAGGCATCGGCACAGCAGCACCCGCATTCCATGCACCACGAACGCGCTTCCGTCCCTTCGCACGGTGATCCCCGCTCAGGCTTGCAAAAGCTGCAGCCTCTGCACCCTAACACCCAAAGCAGGTTCATGCTCACCCTGACCCCTTAGCGTGACTGCGCCCGCACATGCGGCAGCGCATGGTGATCTTCATGCCTCCTCCTTTTGCACACCCACCCACTTTTTTCCTCCTACCTACACTTAAGTTTCTTAAGGAGAAGACTCCCCCCCCCCCCCGACATTCGGTCAGACAGAAATCCCTCCCTTTGGGAGCCGTAGACAGGCGTGCTGCTCCCCCGAGTTTACCGTAAGCTGCACCCTCCCCGATCCTTGTTTGCCAGCACCGGCCTCGCTGGCTGCGCCGTACCCCTCGTGGCGAACCCCAGCACTTCCTTCCCCATCGCTTCCACCCAGGGTCTGACCCAGCCCCGACCACAACTTCTAACTGAGACTTGCTCATCAAGGTTTAAAGCTCTGCCAAGACAGGATGAAAGGGACAAGGTTACGACCAGCAGGGGTCATGCTCCGGCTTTTTATGCCACGGCTGTAGCACCCGAGTACGTGAGCACCCAGGGCAGTGCGAGGGGCCACGGACCAGAAGATGAACACAGCCACAAGTTCCTCACTCAAAAAGCAGATTTTCTGGGGACAAGCTGGAAGACAGGTGAAGTCAGTTTTGACAATCCATTGATAAAACAGCTTCTAGACATCCATCGCCTCCGCTAACCTCACTGCCCACCAACTCCAGAGACTGGAAATGAAAGCGAAGAGGAGAGTTTGTTTGCACAGTCGTTAGCTCCAGACCCAGAAATACCACGTTCAGGCCAGGAACAGAACTAGCTTGGCTCAACCCACAGCCTCGCGTTGGGAATCGGTGACGCTTTGAAAGCACACAAACAAAGTGTGTTGTCTTCCTCCAAAATTCCCCCGTGCTGGGCCCTGCCAGCTGCCCGGGTGACACGCCGAGGGTGCTGCAACACCAGATTTCAGGTAGGGAGAGTCACTCAGCGTCGGGGGGGTCTGCAGCGCTGCTGACAGGACAGGCCGATGCTCTGGCACAGCCGCGACGCGTACGGCCCTCGCTGCGCCTAGGGAAGGAGGGAACAGCAACACACGCACGCGGACTGCAGCACATGGATAATCTTTATTGGTAACATCAGTGGAGCACCAGTAAACCATTACTGACTGTAGTGGTGACACACAGCTGAGGCACATGCTAAGGCACTTTTATTATATAAAAAAAAAAAAAAAATTTAATTTTTTTTGTGACAGCAATGGGGACACGAGGCTCCTGCATTTAGAGCGCTTCAGGCATACAGTATGGAGCTTCATATTTAATTATTTTTACTTCGCTCATAAGTGGGTCTAAATGCAGCATATACAATATGGTTAAGAATACAGGTAAATCCAGCAACCAGTGTACGGTGTAGAAAAGTAAAGACTATCTATATATAACCATGGTCCCAATAAAAAGGCAGTGATAAAGACCTTTATTTTATTTTTTTTTCTTAATTACTTATTACGAGATACACAAAGGCCTTACATATATCTGTGCAGATTAAAGGGTTTTTAATATACTCTTAGTCAATGGTGCACAATAACTAATCCCAACCCCTGGTTACAGAGCAGGCGCGAGAGGCTTGGACATGTCAATAAAAGAAGGATTTCCCTCCCCTTACCCCCACCCTCTGCCCACTACCCTGTTAAATTTCCCCAGATTCTGTCTATTACCATTAAATATATTTGGTCCCCCAGAGATTCTCAGACAAGCACAAGGACATTATTCTGCTTCCCCAGCCTGTCATTAACTACTGGTCCACGCTACCTCAGATGAAACCGCTCAGACGCAGAGATACTAACAGGACATCATTGCACTTCAGAGATCTGTCCAGACAGTAAAAATAAGTAGAGAAAAAAGACAAAAAAAAAAAAAAAACCAAAAAAAAAAAAAAAAAAAAAGACACCTTTGGCAAGTCCTCCAGGTCACTGGTCCCGAGAGGAGCTTCCCTCTTCACCCCTCCCTGGAAACATATGAAAGAAGAAAGGGCAAATTGCCATGGCCAAAGCACACCGTTTTTCCTGAAACTGCTCCCAAACCACGTGGGTGGGCAGATTAAAAGAGGCAGAAGTCTGAGGTCACTGAACATGATTGCCGAAAGCAAACAAAGAGGGAGGGGAAAGAATACAGGAAGGAGCTTCCCTGCAGCTAGAAATCGAAGACAAAAGGAGATTTACAGCAAAAATAATCTTT